>NC_082707.1:116982184-117290934 GCF_030144855.1 Hypanus sabinus
GTGTGGCAGTTAGTGTGACACTATTATAGTTCAGGGAGCACAGAGGTGTGGCAGTTAGTGTGATACTATTACTGCTCAGAGAGCACAGAGGTGTGGTAGTTAGTGTGATGCTATTACAGTTCACTGAGCACAGAGGTGTAGCATTTATTGTGACACTATTACAGCTCAGGGAGCACAGAGTTGTGGCAATTAGTGTGACACTATTACAGCTCAGGGATCAGAGAGGTGTGCTGGTTACTGTGACACTATTACAGCTCAGGGAGCACAGAGGTGTGGTGGTTACTGTGACACTATTACAGCTCTGGGAGCACAGAGATGTGGCAGTTAGTGTGCCACTATTACAGCTCAGGGATCACAGAGGTGTGGCAGTTAGTGTGCCACTATTACAGCTCAGGGAGCACAGACGTGTTGCAGTTACTGTGACACTATTATAGTTCAGTAAGCACAGAGGTGTGGCAGTTAGTGTGACACTATTGCAGCTCAGGGAGCATAGTGGTTTGGCAGTCAGTGTGAGACTATTACAGTTCACTGAGCACAGAGGTGTAGCATTTAGTGTGACACTATTACAGCTCAGGGAGCACAGAGGTGTGCTGGTTACTGTGACACTATTACAGCTCAGGGAGCATAGACGTGTCGCAGTTAGTGTAACACTATTATAGTTCAGGAAGCACAGAGGTGTGACACTATTGCAGCTCAGGGAGCATAGTGGTGTGGCAGTCAGTCTGAGACTATTACAGTTCAGGGAGCACAGACATGTGACAGTTAATGTAACACTATTACAGCTCACTGGGTACAGAAGTGTGGCAGTTAGTGTGAGACTAATACAGTTCAGGGAGCACAGAGGTCTGGCAGTTAGTGTGACACTATTGCAGCTCAGGGAGCATAGTGGTGTGGCAGTCAGTGTGAGACTATTACAGTTCACGGAGTACAGAGGTGTGGCAGTTAGTGTGGCACTATTACAGCTCATGGAGCACAGAGGTGTGGCAGTTAGTGTGACACTATTACAGCTCAGGGAGCACAGTGGTGTGGCAGTTACTGTGACACGATTACAGTTCACGGAGTACAGAAGTGTCGCTCTATTACAGCTGATTGAGCACAGAGGTGTGGCAGTTAGTGTGACAATATTATAGCCCAGGGAGCACAGAAATTCAGCAGTTAGTGTGACACTATTGTAGTTCAGGGAGCACAGAGGTGTTGCAGTTAGTGTGGCACTATTACAGCTCATGGAGCACAGAGGTGTGGCAGTTAGTGTGACACTATTACAGCTCAGGGAGCACAGTGGTGTGGCAGTTACTGTGACACTATTACAGTTCTCGGAGTACAGAGGTGTGGCAGTTAGTGTGGCAATATTACAGCTGATGGAGCACAGAGGTGTGGCAGTTAGTGTGACACTATTATAGCCCAGGGAGCACAGACATTCAGCAGTTAGTGTGACACTATTGTAGTTCAGGGTGCACAGAGGTGTTGCAGTTAATCTGACACTATTACAGTTCAGGGAGCACAGACATGTAGCAGTTAGTGTGACACTGTTATAGTTCAGGGAGCACAGAGGTGTAGTAGTTACTGTGACACTATTGCAGTTCACGGAGTACAGAGGTGTGGCAGTTAGTGTGGCACTATTACAGCTGATGGAGCACAGAGGTGTGGCAGTTAGTGTGACACTATTATAGTTCAGGGAGCACAGAGGTGTGGCAGTTAGTGTGATACTATTACTGCTCAGAGAGCACAGAGGTGTGGCAATTAGTGTGACACAATTAGAGCTCAGTGAGCACAGTTGTGTGGCAGTTAATGTAATACTGTTACAGTTCAGGGAGCACAGAGATGTGGCAGTTAGTGTGACACTATTGCAGTTCAGGGAGCACAGAGGTGTAGCAGTTACTGTGACACTATTACAGCTCTGGGAGCACAGTGGTGTAGCAGTTAGTGTGACACTATTACAGTTCAGGGAGCACACAGATGTAGCAGTTAGTGTGACACTATTACAAATCAAGGAGCACAGAGGTGTGGCAGTTAACGTGACACTATTATAGCCCAGGGAGCACAGACATTCAGCAGTTAGTGTGACACTATTGTAGTTCAGGGAGCACAGAGTTGTGGCAGTTATTGTGATACTATTACAGTTCAGGGAGCACAGACATGTAGCAGTTAGTGTGAGACTATTACAGTTCACTGAGCACAGAGGTGTAGCATTTAGTGTGACACTATTACAGCTCAGGGAGCACAGAGGTGTGCTGGTTACTGTGACACTATTACAGCTCAGGGAGCATAGACGTGTCGCAGTTAGTGTAACACTATTACAGCTCAGGAAGCACAGAGGTGTGACACTATTGCAGCTCAGGGAGCATAGTGGTGTGGCAGTCAGTCTGAGACTATTACAGTTCAGGGAGCACAGACATGTGACAGTTAATGTAACACTATTACAGCTCACTGGGTACAGAAGTGTGGCAGTTAGTGTGAGACTAATACAGTTCAGGGAGCACAGAGGTCTGGCAGTTAGTGTGACACTATTACAGTTCAGGGAGCACAGAGGTGTGGCAGTTAGTGTGACACTATTGCAGCTCAGGGAGCATAGTGGTGTGGCAGTCAGTGTGAGACTATTACAGTTCACGGAGTACAGAGGTGTGGCAGTTAGTGTGGCACTATTACAGCTCATGGAGCACAGAGGTGTGGCAGTTAGTGTGACACTATTACAGCTCAGGGAGCACAGTGGTGTGGCAGTTACTGTGACACGATTACAGTTCACGGAGTACAGAGGTGTGGCTCTATTACAGCTGATTGAGCACAGAGGTGTGGCAGTTAGTGTGACAATATTATAGCCCAGGGAGCACAGAAATTCAGCAGTTAGTGTGACACTATTGTAGTTCAGGGAGCACAGAGGTGTTGCAGTTAATGTGACACTATTACAGTTCAGGGAGCACAGACATGTAGCAGTTAGTGTGACACTATTATAGTTTAGGGAGCACAGAGGTGTAGCAGTTACTGTGACACTATTGCAGTTCATGGAGTACAGAGGTGTGGCAGTTCGTGTGGCACTACTACAGCTGATGGAGCACAGAGGTGTGGCAGTTAGTGTGACACTATTATAGTTCAGGGAGCACACAGATGTGGCAGTTAGTGTGATACTGTTACTGCTCCGAGAGCACAGAGATGTGGCAGTTAGTGTGCCACTATTACAGCTCAGGGAGCACAGAGGTGTGGCAGTTAGTGTGGCAATATTACAGCTGATGGAGCACAGAGGTGTGGCAGTTAGTGTGACACTATTATAGCCCAGGGAGCACAGACATTCAGCAGTTAGTGTGACACTATTGTAGTTCAGGGTGCACAGAGGTGTTGCAGTTAATCTGACACTATTACAGTTCAGGGAGCACAGACATGTAGCAGTTAGTGTGACACTGTTATAGTTCAGGGAGCACAGAGGTGTAGTAGTTACTGTGACACTATTGCAGTTCACGGAGTACAGAGGTGTGGCAGTTAGTGTGGCACTATTACAGCTGATGGAGCACAGAGGTGTGGCAGTTAGTGTGACACTATTATAGTTCAGGGAGCACAGAGGTGTGGCAGTTAGTGTGATACTATTACTGCTCAGAGAGCACAGAGGTGTGGCAATTAGTGTGACACAATTAGAGCTCAGTGAGCACAGTTGTGTGGCAGTTAATGTAATACTGTTACAGTTCAGGGAGCACAGAGATGTGGCAGTTAGTGTGACACTATTGCAGTTCAGGGAGCACAGAGGTGTAGCAGTTACTGTGACACTATTACAGCTCTGGGAGCACAGTGGTGTAGCAGTTAGTGTGACACTATTACAGTTCAGGGAGCACACAGATGTAGCAGTTAGTGTGACACTATTACAAATCAAGGAGCACAGAGGTGTGGCAGTTAACGTGACACTATTATAGCCCAGGGAGCACAGACATTCAGCAGTTAGTGTGACACTATTGTAGTTCAGGGAGCACAGAGTTGTGGCAGTTATTGTGATACTATTACAGTTCAGGGAGCACAGACATGTAGCAGTTAGTGTGAGACTATTACAGTTCACTGAGCACAGAGGTGTAGCATTTAGTGTGACACTATTACAGCTCAGGGAGCACAGAGGTGTGCTGGTTACTGTGACACTATTACAGCTCAGGGAGCATAGACGTGTCGCAGTTAGTGTAACACTATTACAGCTCAGGAAGCACAGAGGTGTGACACTATTGCAGCTCAGGGAGCATAGTGGTGTGGCAGTCAGTCTGAGACTATTACAGTTCAGGGAGCACAGACATGTGACAGTTAATGTAACACTATTACAGCTCACTGGGTACAGAAGTGTGGCAGTTAGTGTGAGACTAATACAGTTCAGGGAGCACAGAGGTCTGGCAGTTAGTGTGACACTATTACAGTTCAGGGAGCATAGTGGTTTTGCAGTCAGTGTGAGACTATTACAGTTCACGGAGTACAGAGGTGTGGCAGTTAGTGTGGCACTATTACAGCTCATGGAGCACAGAGGTGTGGCAGTTAGTGTGACACTATTACAGCTCAGGGAGCACAGTGGTGTGGCAGTTACTGTGACACTATTACAGTTCACGGAGTACAGAGGTGTGGCACTATTACAGCTGATTGAGCACAGAGGTGTGGCAGTTAGTGTGACAATATTATAGCCCAGGGAGCACAGACATTCAGCAGTTAGTGTGACACTATTGTAGTTCAGGGAGCACAGAGGTGTTGCAGTTAATGTGACACTATTACAGTTCAGGGAGCACAGACATGTAGCAGTTAGTGTGACATTATTATAGTTTAGGGAGCACAGAGGTGTAGCAGTTACTGTGACACTATTGCAGTTCACGGAGTACAGAGGTGTGGCAGTTAGTGTGGCACTATTACAGCTCATGGAGCACAGAGGTGTGGCAGTTAGTGTGACACTATTACAGCTCAGGGAGCACAGTGGTGTGGCAGTTACTGTGACACGATTACAGTTCACGGAGTACAGAGGTGTGGCTCTATTACAGCTGATTGAGCACAGAGGTGTGGCAGTTAGTGTGACAATATTATAGCCCAGGGAGCACAGAAATTCAGCAGTTAGTGTGACACTATTGTAGTTCAGGGAGCACAGAGGTGTTGCAGTTAATGTGACACTATTACAGTTCAGGGAGCACAGACATGTAGCAGTTAGTGTGACACTATTATAGTTTAGGGAGCACAGAGGTGTAGCAGTTACTGTGACACTATTGCAGTTCACGGAGTACAGAGGTGTGGCAGTTCGTGTGGCACTACTACAGCTGATGGAGCACAGAGGTGTGGCAGTTAGTGTGACACTATTATAGTTCAGGGAGCACAGAGGTGTGGCAGTTACTGTGACACTATTACAGCTCTGGGAGCATAGTGGTGTGGCAGTCAGTGTGAGACTATTACAGTTCACGGAGTACAGAGGTGTGGCAGTTAGTGTGGCACTATTACAGCTCATGGAGCACAGAGGTGTGGCAGTTAGTGTGACACTATTACAGCTCAGGGAGCACAGTGGTGTGGCAGTTAACGTGACACTATTATAGCCCAGGGAGCACAGACATTCAGCAGTTAGTGTGACACTATTGTAGTTCAGGGAGTACAGAGGTGAGGCAGTTCATGTGGCACTACTACAGCTGATGGTGCACAGAGGTGTGGCAGTTAGTGTGACACTATTATAGTTCAGGGAGCACAGAGGTGTGGCAGTTAGTGTGATACTATTACTGCTCAGAGAGCACAGAGGTGTGGTAGTTAGTGTGATGCTATTACAGTTCACTGAGCACAGAGGTGTAGCATTTATTGTGACACTATTACAGCTCAGGGAGCACAGAGTTGTGGCAATTAGTGTGACACTATTACAGCTCAGGGATCAGAGAGGTGTGCTGGTTACTGTGACACTATTACAGCTCAGGGAGCACAGAGGTGTGGTGGTTACTGTGACACTATTACAGCTCTGGGAGCACAGAGATGTGGCAGTTAGTGTGCCACTATTACAGCTCAGGGATCACAGAGGTGTGGCAGTTAGTGTGCCACTATTACAGCTCAGGGAGCACAGACGTGTTGCAGTTACTGTGACACTATTATAGTTCAGTAAGCACAGAGGTGTGGCAGTTAGTGTGACACTATTGCAGCTCAGGGAGCATAGTGGTTTGGCAGTCAGTGTGAGACTATTACAGTTCACGGAGTACAGAGGTGTGGCAGTTAGTGTGGCAGTATTACAGCTCATGGAGCACAGAGGTGTGGCAGTTAGTGTGACACTATTACAGCTCAGGGAGCACAGTGGTGTGGCAGTTACTGTGACACTATTACAGTTCTCGGAGTACAGAGGTGTGGCAGTTAGTGTGGCACTATTACAGCTGATGGAGCACAGAGGTGTGGCAGTTAGTGTGACACTATTATAGCCCAGGGAGCACAGACATTCAGCAGTTAGTGTGACACTATTGTAGTTCAGGGTGCACAGAGGTGTTGCAGTTAATCTGACACTAATACAGTTCAGGGAGCACAGACATGTAGCAGTTAGTGTGACACTGTTATAGTTCAGGGAGCACAGAGGTGTAGTAGTTACTGTGACACTATTGCAGTTCACGGAGTACAGAGGTGTGGCAGTTAGTGTGGCACTATTACAGCTGATGGAGCACAGAGGTGTGGCAGTTAGTGTGACACTATTATAGTTCAGGGAGCACAGAGGTGTGGCAGTTAGTGTGATACTATTACTGCTCAGAGAGCACAGAGGTGTGGCAATTAGTGTGACACAATTAGAGCTCAGTGAGCACAGTTGTGTGGCAGTTAATGTAACACTGTTACAGTTCAGGGAGCACAGAGATGTGGCAGTTAGTGTGACACTATTGCAGTTCAGGGAGCACAGAGGTGTAGCAGTTACTGTGACACTATTACAGCTCTGGGAGCACAGTGGTGTAGCAGTTAGTGTGACACTATTACAGTTCAGGGAGCACACAGATGTAGCAGTCAGTGTGACACTATTACAAATCAAGGAGCACAGAGGTGTGGCAGTTAACGTGACACTATTATAGCCCAGGGAGCACAGACATTCAGCAGTTAGTGTGACACTATTGTAGTTCAGGGAGCACAGAGTTGTGGCAGTTATTGTGATACTATTACAGTTCAGGGAGCACAGACATGTAGCAGTTAGTGTGAGACTATTACAGTTCACTGAGCACAGAGGTGTAGCATTTAGTGTGACACTATTACAGCTCAGGGAGCACAGAGGTGTGCTGGTTACTGTGACACTATTACAGCTCAGGGAGCATAGACGTGTTGCAGTTAGTGTAACACTATTATAGTTCAGGAAGCACAGAGGTGTGACACTATTGCAGCTCAGGGAGCATAGTGGTGTGGCAGTCAGTCTGAGACTATTACAGTTCAGGGAGCACAGACATGTGACAGTTAATGTAACACTATTACAGCTCACTGGGTACAGAAGTGTGGCAGTTAGTGTGAGACTAATACAGTTCAGGGAGCACAGAGGTCTGGCAGTTAGTGTGACACTATTGCAGCTCAGGGAGCATAGTGGTGTGGCAGTCAGTGTGAGACTATTACAGTTCACGGAGTACAGAGGTGTGGCAGTTAGTGTGGCACTATTACAGCTCATGGAGCACAGAGGTGTGGCAGTTAGTGTGACACTATTACAGCTCAGGGAGCACAGTGGTGTGGCAGTTACTGTGACACGATTACAGTTCACGGAGTACAGAAGTGTCGCTCTATTACAGCTGATTGAGCACAGAGGTGTGGCAGTTAGTGTGACAATATTATAGCCCAGGGAGCACAGAAATTCAGCAGTTAGTGTGACACTATTGTAGTTCAGGGAGCACAGAGGTGTTGCGGTTAGTGTGGCACTATTACAGCTCATGGAGCACAGAGGTGTGGCAGTTAGTGTGACACTATTACAGCTCAGGGAGCACAGTGGTGTGGCAGTTACTGTGACACTATTACAGTTCTCGGAGTACAGAGGTGTGGCAGTTAGTGTGGCAATATTACAGCTGATGGAGCACAGAGGTGTGGCAGTTAGTGTGACACTATTATAGCCCAGGGAGCACAGACATTCAGCAGTTAGTGTGACACTATTGTAGTTCAGGGTGCACAGAGGTGTTGCAGTTAATCTGACACTATTACAGTTCAGGGAGCACAGACATGTAGCAGTTAGTGTGACACTGTTATAGTTCAGGGAGCACAGAGGTGTAGTAGTTACTGTGACACTATTGCAGTTCACGGAGTACAGAGGTGTGGCAGTTAGTGTGGCACTATTACAGCTGATGGAGCACAGAGGTGTGGCAGTTAGTGTGACACTATTATAGTTCAGGGAGCACAGAGGTGTGGCAGTTAGTGTGATACTATTACTGCTCAGAGAGCACAGAGGTGTGGCAATTAGTGTGACACAATTAGAGCTCAGTGAGCACAGTTGTGTGGCAGTTAATGTAATACTGTTACAGTTCAGGGAGCACAGAGATGTGGCAGTTAGTGTGACACTATTGCAGTTCAGGGAGCACAGAGGTGTAGCAGTTACTGTGACACTATTACAGCTCTGGGAGCACAGTGGTGTAGCAGTTAGTGTGACACTATTACAGTTCAGGGAGCACACAGATGTAGCAGTTAGTGTGACACTATTACAAATCAAGGAGCACAGAGGTGTGGCAGTTAACGTGACACTATTATAGCCCAGGGAGCACAGACATTCAGCAGTTAGTGTGACACTATTGTAGTTCAGGGAGCACAGAGTTGTGGCAGTTATTGTGATACTATTACAGTTCAGGGAGCACAGACATGTAGCAGTTAGTGTGAGACTATTACAGTTCACTGAGCACAGAGGTGTAGCATTTAGTGTGACACTATTACAGCTCAGGGAGCACAGAGGTGTGCTGGTTACTGTGACACTATTACAGCTCAGGGAGCATAGACGTGTCGCAGTTAGTGTAACACTATTACAGCTCAGGAAGCACAGAGGTGTGACACTATTGCAGCTCAGGGAGCATAGTGGTGTGGCAGTCAGTCTGAGACTATTACAGTTCAGGGAGCACAGACATGTGACAGTTAATGTAACACTATTACAGCTCACTGGGTACAGAAGTGTGGCAGTTAGTGTGAGACTAATACAGTTCAGGGAGCACAGAGGTCTGGCAGTTAGTGTGACACTATTACAGTTCAGGGAGCACAGAGGTGTGGCAGTTAGTGTGACACTATTGCAGCTCAGGGAGCATAGTGGTGTGGCAGTCAGTGTGAGACTATTACAGTTCACGGAGTACAGAGGTGTGGCAGTTAGTGTGGCACTATTACAGCTCATGGAGCACAGAGGTGTGGCAGTTAGTGTGACACTATTACAGCTCAGGGAGCACAGTGGTGTGGCAGTTACTGTGACACGATTACAGTTCACGGAGTACAGAGGTGTGGCTCTATTACAGCTGATTGAGCACAGAGGTGTGGCAGTTAGTGTGACAATATTATAGCCCAGGGAGCACAGAAATTCAGCAGTTAGTGTGACACTATTGTAGTTCAGGGAGCACAGAGGTGTTGCAGTTAATGTGACACTATTACAGTTCAGGGAGCACAGACATGTAGCAGTTAGTGTGACACTATTATAGTTTAGGGAGCACAGAGGTGTAGCAGTTACTGTGACACTATTGCAGTTCATGGAGTACAGAGGTGTGGCAGTTCGTGTGGCACTACTACAGCTGATGGAGCACAGAGGTGTGGCAGTTAGTGTGACACTATTATAGTTCAGGGAGCACAGAGATGTGGCAGTTAGTGTGATACTGTTACTGCTCCGAGAGCACAGAGATGTGGCAGTTAGTGTGCCACTATTACAGCTCAGGGAGCACAGAGGTGTGGCAGTTAGTGTGGCAATATTACAGCTGATGGAGCACAGAGGTGTGGCAGTTAGTGTGACACTATTATAGCCCAGGGAGCACAGACATTCAGCAGTTAGTGTGACACTATTGTAGTTCAGGGTGCACAGAGGTGTTGCAGTTAATCTGACACTATTACAGTTCAGGGAGCACAGACATGTAGCAGTTAGTGTGACACTGTTATAGTTCAGGGAGCACAGAGGTGTAGTAGTTACTGTGACACTATTGCAGTTCACGGAGTACAGAGGTGTGGCAGTTAGTGTGGCACTATTACAGCTGATGGAGCACAGAGGTGTGGCAGTTAGTGTGACACTATTATAGTTCAGGGAGCACAGAGGTGTGGCAGTTAGTGTGATACTATTACTGCTCAGAGAGCACAGAGGTGTGGCAATTAGTGTGACACAATTAGAGCTCAGTGAGCACAGTTGTGTGGCAGTTAATGTAATACTGTTACAGTTCAGGGAGCACAGAGATGTGGCAGTTAGTGTGACACTATTGCAGTTCAGGGAGCACAGAGGTGTAGCAGTTACTGTGACACTATTACAGCTCTGGGAGCACAGTGGTGTAGCAGTTAGTGTGACACTATTACAGTTCAGGGAGCACACAGATGTAGCAGTTAGTGTGACACTATTACAAATCAAGGAGCACAGAGGTGTGGCAGTTAACGTGACACTATTATAGCCCAGGGAGCACAGACATTCAGCAGTTAGTGTGACACTATTGTAGTTCAGGGAGCACAGAGTTGTGGCAGTTATTGTGATACTATTACAGTTCAGGGAGCACAGACATGTAGCAGTTAGTGTGAGACTATTACAGTTCACTGAGCACAGAGGTGTAGCATTTAGTGTGACACTATTACAGCTCAGGGAGCACAGAGGTGTGCTGGTTACTGTGACACTATTACAGCTCAGGGAGCATAGACGTGTCGCAGTTAGTGTAACACTATTACAGCTCAGGAAGCACAGAGGTGTGACACTATTGCAGCTCAGGGAGCATAGTGGTGTGGCAGTCAGTCTGAGACTATTACAGTTCAGGGAGCACAGACATGTGACAGTTAATGTAACACTATTACAGCTCACTGGGTACAGAAGTGTGGCAGTTAGTGTGAGACTAATACAGTTCAGGGAGCACAGAGGTCTGGCAGTTAGTGTGACACTATTACAGTTCAGGGAGCATAGTGGTTTTGCAGTCAGTGTGAGACTATTACAGTTCACTGAGTACAGAGGTGTGGCAGTTAGTGTGGCACTATTACAGCTCATGGAGCACAGAGGTGTGGCAGTTAGTGTGACACTATTACAGCTCAGGGAGCACAGTGGTGTGGCAGTTACTGTGACACTATTACAGTTCACGGAGTACAGAGGTGTGGCACTATTACAGCTGATTGAGCACAGAGGTGTGGCAGTTAGTGTGACAATATTATAGCCCAGGGAGCACAGACATTCAGCAGTTAGTGTGACACTATTGTAGTTCAGGGAGCACAGAGGTGTTGCAGTTAATGTGACACTATTACAGTTCAGGGAGCACAGACATGTAGCAGTTAGTGTGACATTATTATAGTTTAGGGAGCACAGAGGTGTAGCAGTTACTGTGACACTATTGCAGTTCACGGAGTACAGAGGTGTGGCAGTTAGTGTGGCACTATTACAGCTCATGGAGCACAGAGGTGTGGCAGTTAGTGTGACACTATTACAGCTCAGGGAGCACAGTGGTGTGGCAGTTACTGTGACACGATTACAGTTCACGGAGTACAGAGGTGTGGCTCTATTACAGCTGATTGAGCACAGAGGTGTGGCAGTTAGTGTGACAATATTATAGCCCAGGGAGCACAGAAATTCAGCAGTTAGTGTGACACTATTGTAGTTCAGGGAGCACAGAGGTGTTGCAGTTAATGTGACACTATTACAGTTCAGGGAGCACAGACATGTAGCAGTTAGTGTGACACTATTATAGTTTAGGGAGCACAGAGGTGTAGCAGTTACTGTGACACTATTGCAGTTCACGGAGTACAGAGGTGTGGCACTACTACAGCTGATGGAGCACAGAGGTGTGGCAGTTAGTGTGACACTATTATAGTTCAGGGAGCACAGAGGTGTGGCAGTTACTGTGACACTATTACAGCTCTGGGAGCACAGTGGTGTAGCAGTTAGTGTGACACTATTACAGTTCAGGGAGCACACAGATGTAGCAGTTAGTGTGACACTATTACAAATCAAGGAGCACAGAGGTGTGGCAGTTAACGTGACACTATTATAGCCCAGGGAGCACAGACATTCAGCAGTTAGTGTGACACTATTGTAGTTCAGGGAGCACAGAGTTGTGGCAGTTACTGTGATACTATTACAGTTCAGGGAGCACAGACATGTAGCAGTTAGTGTGAGACTATTACAGTTCACTGAGCACAGAGGTGTAGCATTTAGTGTGACACTATTACAGCTCAGGGAGCACAGAGGTGTGCTGGTTACTGTGACACTATTACAGCTCAGGGAGCATAGACGTGTCGCAGTTAGTGTAACACTATTACAGCTCAGGAAGCACAGAGGTGTGACACTATTGCAGCTCAGGGAGCATAGTGGTGTGGCAGTCAGTCTGAGACTATTACAGTTCAGGGAGCACAGACATGTGACAGTTAATGTAACACTATTACAGCTCACTGGGTACAGAAGTGTGGCAGTTAGTGTGAGACTAATACAGTTCAGGGAGCACAGAGGTCTGGCAGTTAGTGTGACACTATTACAGTTCAGGGAGCATAGTGGTTTTGCAGTCAGTGTGAGACTATTACAGTTCACGGAGTACAGAGGTGTGGCAGTTAGTGTGGCACTATTACAGCTCATGGAGCACAGAGGTGTGGCAGTTAGTGTGACACTATTACAGCTCAGGGAGCACAGTGGTGTGGCAGTTACTGTGACACTATTACAGTTCACGGAGTACAGAGGTGTGGCACTATTACAGCTGATTGAGCACAGAGGTGTGGCAGTTAGTGTGACAATATTATAGCCCAGGGAGCACAGACATTCAGCAGTTAGTGTGACACTATTGTAGTTCAGGGAGCACAGAGGTGTTGCAGTTAATGTGACACTATTACAGTTCAGGGAGCACAGACATGTAGCAGTTAGTGTGACATTATTATAGTTTAGGGAGCACAGAGGTGTAGCAGTTACTGTGACACTATTGCAGTTCACGGAGTACAGAGGTGTGGCAGTTAGTGTGGCACTATTACAGCTCATGGAGCACAGAGGTGTGGCAGTTAGTGTGACACTATTACAGCTCAGGGAGCACAGTGGTGTGGCAGTTACTGTGACACGATTACAGTTCACGGAGTACAGAGGTGTGGCTCTATTACAGCTGATTGAGCACAGAGGTGTGGCAGTTAGTGTGACAATATTATAGCCCAGGGAGCACAGAAATTCAGCAGTTAGTGTGACACTATTGTAGTTCAGGGAGCACAGAGGTGTTGCAGTTAATGTGACACTATTACAGTTCAGGGAGCACAGACATGTAGCAGTTAGTGTGACACTATTATAGTTTAGGGAGCACAGAGGTGTAGCAGTTACTGTGACACTATTGCAGTTCACGGAGTACAGAGGTGTGGCAGTTCGTGTGGCACTACTACAGCTGATGGAGCACAGAGGTGTGGCAGTTAGTGTGACACTATTATAGTTCAGGGAGCACAGAGGTGTGGCAGTTAGTGTGATACTATTACTGCTCAGAGAGCACAGAGATGTGGCAGTTAGTGTGCCACTATTACAGCTCAGGGAGCACAGAGGTGTGGCAGATAGTGTGACACTATTACAGCTCAGGGAGCACAGAGGTGTGGCAGTTAGTGTGATACTATTACTGCTCAGAGAGCACAGAGGTGTGGCAGTTAGTGTGACACTATTACAGCTCAGGGAGCACAGAGGTGTGGCAGTTAGTGCGACACTATTACAGCTCAGGGAGCACAGAGGTGTGGCAGTTAGTGTGACACTATTACAGCTCAGGGAGCACAGAGGTGTGGCAGTTAGTGTGACACTATTACAGCTCAGGAAGCACAGACGTGTCGCAGTTAGTGTGACACTATTATAGTTCAGTAAGCACAGAGGTGTGGCAGTTAGTGTGACACTATTGCAGCTCAGGGAGCATAGTGGTTTTGCAGTCAGTGTGAGACTATTACAGTTCACGGAGTACAGAGGTGTGGCAGTTAGTGTGGCACTATTACAGCTCATGGAGCACAGAGGTGTGGCAGTTAGTGTGACACTATTACAGCTCAGGGAGCACAGTGGTGTGGCAGTTACTGTGACACTATTACAGTTCACGGAGTACAGAGGTGTGGCACTATTACAGCTGATTGAGCACAGAGGTGTGGCAGTTAGTGTGACAATATTATAGCCCAGGGAGCACAGACATTCAGCAGTTAGTGTGACACTATTGTAGTTCAGGGAGCACAGAGGTGTTGCAGTTAATGTGACACTATTACAGTTCAGGGAGCACAGACATGTAGCAGTTAGTGTGACATTATTATAGTTTAGGGAGCACAGAGGTGTAGCAGTTACTGTGACACTATTGCAGTTCACGGAGTACTGAGTTGTGGCAGTTCGTGTGGCACTACTACAGCTGATGCAGCACAGAGGTGTGGCAGTTAGTGTGACACTATTATAGTTCAGGGAGCACAGAGGTGTGGCAGTTAGTGTGATACTATTACTGCTCAGAGAGCACAGAGGTGTGGCAATTAGTGTGACACAATTAGAGCTCAGTGAGCACAGTTGTGTGGCAGTTAATGTAACACTGTTACAGTTCAGGGAGCACAGAGATGTGGCAGTTAGTGTGACACTATTGCAGTTCAGGGAGCACAGAGGTGTAGCAGTTACTGTGACACTATTACAGCTCTGGGAGCACAGAGATGTGGCAGTTAGTGTGCCACTATTACAGCTCAGGGAGCACAGTGGTGTAGCAGTTAGTGTGACACTATTACAGTTCAGGGAGCACACAGATGTAGCAGTTAGTGTGACACTATTACAAATCAAGGAGCACAGAGCTGTGGCAGTTAACGTGACACTATTATAGCCCAGGGAGCACAGACATTCAGCAGTTAGTGTGACACTATTGTAGTTCAGGGAGCACAGCGTTGTGGCAGTTATTGTGATACTATTACAGTTCAGGGAGCACAGACATGTAGCAGTTAGTGTGAGACTATTACAGTTCACTGAGCACAGAGGTGTAGCATTTAGTGTGACACTATTACAGCTCAGGGAGCACAGAGGTGTGCTGGTTACTGTGACACTATTACAGCTCAGGGAGCACAGACGTGTCGCAGTTAGTGTAACATTATTATAGTTCAGGAAGCACAGAGCTGTGACACTATTGCAGCTCAGGGAGCATAGTGGTGTGGCAGTCAGTCTGAGACTATTACAGTTCAGGGAGCACAGACATGTGACAGTTAATGTAACACTATTACAGCTCACTGGGTACAGAAGTGTGGCAGTTAGTGTGAGACTAATACAGTTCAGGGAGCACAGAGGTCTGGCAGTTAGTGTGATAGTATTACAGTTCAGGGAGAACAGAGGTGTGGCAGTTAGTGTGACACTATTACAGCTCATGGAGCACAGAGGTGTGGCAGTTACTGTGACACTATTACAGTTCACGGAGTACAGAGGTGTGGCTCTATTACAGCTGATTGAGCACAGAGGTGTGGCAGTTAGTGTGACAATATTATAGCCCAGGGAGCACAGAAATTCAGCAGTTAGTGTGACACTATTGTAGTTCAGGGAGCACAGAGGTGTTGCAGTTAATGTGACACTATTACAGTTCAGGGAGCACAGACATGTAGCAGTTAGTGTGACACTATTATAGTTTAGGGAGCACAGAGGTGTAGCAGTTACTGTGACACTATTGCAGTTCACGGAGTACAGAGGTGTGGCAGTTCGTGTGGCACTACTACAGCTCATGGAGCACAGAGGTGTGGCAGTTAGTGTGACACTATTATAGTTCAGGGAGCACAGAGGTGTGGCAGTTAGTGTGATACTATTACTGCTCAGAGAGCACAGAGATGTGGCAGTTAGTGTGCCACTATTACAGCTCAGGGAGCACAGAGGTGTGGCAGTTAGTGTGACACTATTACAGCTCAGGGATCACAGAGGTGTGGCAGTTAGTGTGATACTATTACTGCTCAGAGAGCACAGAGGTGTGGCAGTTAGTGTGACACTATTACAGCTCAGGGAGCACAGAGGTGTGGCAGTTAGTGTGACACTATTACAGCTCAGGGAGCACAGACGTGTCGCAGTTAGTGTGACACTATTATAGTTCAGTAAGCACAGAGGTGTGGCAGTTAGTGTGACACTATTGCAGCTCAGGGAGCATAGTGGTTTTGCAGTCAGTGTGAGACTATTACAGTTCACGGAGTACAGAGGTGTGGCAGTTAGTGTGGCACTATTACAGCTCATGGAGCACAGAGGTGTGGCAGTTAGTGTGACACTATTACAGCTCAGGGAGCACAGTGGTGTTGCAGTTACTGTGACACTATTACAGTTCACGGAGTACAGAGGTGTGGCTCTATTACAGCTGATTGAGCACAGAGGTGTGGCAGTTAGTGTGACAATATTATAGCCCAGGGAGCACAGAAATTCAGCAGTTAGTGTGACACTATTGTAGTTCAGGGAGCACAGAGGTGTTGCAGTTAATGTGACACTATTACAGTTCAGGGAGCACAGACATGTAGCAGTTAGTGTGACACTATTATAGTTTAGGGAGCACAGAGGTGTAGCAGTTACTGTGACACTATTGCAGTTCACGGAGTACAGAGGTGTGGCAGTTCGTGTGGCACTACTACAGCTGATGGAGCACAGAGGTGTGGCAGTTAGTGTGACACTATTATAGTTCAGGGAGCACAGAGGTGTGGCAGTTAGTGTGATACTATTACTGCTCAGAGAGCACAGAGATGTGGCAGTTAGTGTGCCACTATTACAGCTCAGGGAGCACAGAGGTGTGGCAGTTAGTGTGACACTATTACAGCTCAGGGAGCACAGAGGTGTGGCAGTTAGTGTGATACTATTACTGCTCAGAGAGCACAGAGGTGTGGCAGTTAGTGTGACACTATTACAGCTCAGGGAGCACAGAGGTGTGGCAGTTAGTGCGACACTATTATAGTTCAGTAAGCACAGAGGTGTGGCAGTTAGTGTGACACTATTGCAGCTCAGGGAGCATAGTGGTTTTGCAGTCAGTGTGAGACTATTACAGTTCACGGAGTACAGAGGTGTGGCAGTTAGTGTGGCACTATTACAGCTCATGGAGCACAGAGGTGTGTCAGTTAGTGTGACACTATTACAGTTCACGGAGTACAGAGGTGTGGCACTATTACAGCTGATTGAGCACAGAGGTGTGGCAGTTAGTGTGACAATATTATAGCCCAGGGAGCACAGACATTCAGCAGTTAGTGTGACACTATTGTAGTTCAGGGAGCACAGAGGTGTTGCAGTTAATGTGACACTATTACAGTTCAGGGAGCACAGACATGTAGCAGTTAGTGTGACATTATTATAGTTTAGGGAGCACAGAGGTGTAGCAGTTACTGTGACACTATTGCAGTTCACGGAGTACTGAGTTGTGGCAGTTCGTGTGGCACTACTACAGCTGATGGAGCACAGAGGTGTGGCAGTTAGTGTGACACTATTATAGTTCAGGGAGCACAGAGGTGTGGCAGTTAGTGTGATACTATTACTGCTCAGAGAGCACAGAGGTGTGGCAATTAGTGTGACACAATTAGAGCTCAGTGAGCACAGTTGTGTGGCAGTTAATGTAACACTATTACAGCTCAGGGAGCACAGAGGTGTGGCAGTTAGTGTGACACTATTGCAGTTCAGGGAGCACAGAGGTGTAGCAGTTACTGTGACACTATTACAGCTCTGGGAGCAGAGAGATGTGGCAGTTAGTGTGCCACTATTACAGCTCAGGGATCACAGAGGTGTGGCAGTTAGTGTGCCACTATTACAGCTCAGGGAGCACTGAGGTGTGGCAGTTAGTGTGACACTATTACAGCTCAGGGAGCACAGACGTGTTGCAGTTAGTGTGACACTATTATAGTTCAGTAAGCACAGAGGTGTGGCAGTTAGTGTGACACTATTACAGTTCAGGGAGCACAGACATGTAGCAGTTAGTGTGACATTATTATAGTTTAGGGAGCACAGAGGTGTAGCAGTTACTGTGACACTATTGCAGTTCACGGAGTACAGAGTTGTGGCAGTTCGTGTGGCACTACTACAGCTGATGGAGCACAGAGGTGTGGCAGTTAGTGTGACACTATTATAGTTCAGGGAGCACAGAGGTGTGGCAGTTAGTGTGATACTATGACTGCTCAGAGAGCACAGAGGTGTGGCAATTAGTGTGACTCAATTACAGCTCAGTGAGCACAGTTGTGTGGCAGTTAATGTGACACTATTACAGGTCAGGGAACACAGAGGTGTGGTAGTTTGTGTGACACTGTTACAGCTCAGGGAGCACAGAGGTGTGGTAGTTAGTGTGACGCTATTACAGTTCACTGAGCACAGAGGTGTAGCATTTAGTGTGACACTATTACAAATCAAGGAGCACAGAGGTGTGGCAGTTAACGTGACACTATTATAGCCCAGGGAGCACAGACATTCAGCAGTTAGTGTGACACTATTGTAGTTCAGGGAGTACAGAGGTGTGGCAGTTATTGTGATACTATTACAGTTCAGGGAGCACAGACATGTAGCAGTTAGTGTGAGACTATTATACTTCAGGGAGCACAGAGGTGTGGCAGTTAGTGTGATACTATTACTGCTCAGAGAGCACAGATGTGTGGCAATTAGTGTGACACAATTACAGCTCAGTGTGCACAGTTGTGTGGCAGTTAATGTGACACTATTACAGCTCAGGGAGCACAGAGATGTGGTAGTTAGTGTGACACTGTTACAGCTCAGGGAGCACAGAGGTGTGATAGTTAGTGTGACGCTATTACAGTTCACTGAGCACAGAGGTGTAGCATTTAGTGTGACACTATTACAGCTCAGGGAGCACAGAGTTGTGGCAATTAGTGTGACACTATTACAGCTCAGGGAGCACAGAGGTGTGCTGGTTACTGTGACACTATTACAGCTCAGGGAGCACAGAGGTGTGGTGGTTACTGTGACACTATTACAGCTCTGGGAGCACAGAGATGTGGCAGTTAGTGTGCCACTATTACAGCTCAGGGATCACAGAGGTGTGGCAGTTAGTGTGCCACTATTACAGCTCAGGGAGCACTGAGGTGTGGCAGTTAGTGTGACACTATTACAGCTCAGGGAGCACAGACGTGTTGCAGTTAGTGTGACACTATTATAGTTCAGTAAGCACAGAGGTGTGGCAGTTAGTGTGACACTATTGCAGCTCAGGGAGCATAGTGGTGTGGCAGTCAGTGTGAGACTATTACAGTTCACGGAGTACAGAGGTGTGGCAGTTAGTGTGGCACTATTACAGCTCATGGAGCACAGAGGTGTGGCAGTTAGTGTGACACTATTACAGCTCAGGGAGCACAGTGGTGTGGCAGTTACTGTGACACTAATACAGTTCTCGGAGTACAGAGGTGTGGCAGTTAGTTTGGCACTATTACAGCTGATGGAGCACAGAGGTGTGGCAGTTAGTGTGACACTATTATAGCCCAGGGAGCACAGACATTCAGCAGTTAGTGTGACACTATTGTAGTTCAGGGTGCACAGAGGTGTTGCAGTTAATCTGACACTATTACAGTTCAGGGAGCACAGACATGTAGCAGTTAGTGTGACACTGTTATAGTTCAGGGAGCACAGAGGTGTAGTAGTTACTGTGACACTATTGCAGTTCACGGAGTACAGAGGTGTGGCACTATTACAGCTGATTGAGCACAGAGGTGTGGCAGTTAGTGTGACAATATTATAGCCCAGGGAGCACAGACATTCAGCAGTTAGTGTGACACTATTGTAGTTCAGGGAGCACAGAGGTGTTGCAGTTAATGTGACACTATTACAGTTCAGGGAGCACAGACATGTAGCAGTTAGTGTGACATTATTATAGTTTAGGGAGCACAGAGGTGTAGCAGTTACTGTGACACTATTGCAGTTCACGGAGTACAGAGTTGTGGCAGTTCGTGTGGCACTACTACAGCTGATGGAGCACAGAGGTGTGGCAGTTAGTGTGACACTATTATAGTTCAGGGAGCACAGAGGTGTGGCAGTTAGTGTGATACTATGACTGCTCAGAGAGCACAGAGGTGTGGCAATTAGTGTGACTCAATTACAGCTCAGTGAGCACAGTTGTGTGGCAGTTAATGTGACACTATTACAGGTCAGGGAACACAGAGGTGTGGTAGTTTGTGTGACACTGTTACAGCTCAGGGAGCACAGAGGTGTGGTAGTTAGTGTGACGCTATTACAGTTCACTGAGCACAGAGGTGTAGCATTTAGTGTGACACTATTACAAATCAAGGAGCACAGAGGTGTGGCAGTTAACGTGACACTATTATAGCCCAGGGAGCACAGACATTCAGCAGTTAGTGTGACACTATTGTAGTTCAGGGAGTACAGAGGTGTGGCAGTTATTGTGATACTATTACAGTTCAGGGAGCACAGACATGTAGCAGTTAGTGTGAGACTATTATACTTCAGGGAGCACAGAGGTGTGGCAGTTAGTGTGATACTATTACTGCTCAGAGAGCACAGATGTGTGGCAATTAGTGTGACACAATTACAGCTCAGTGTGCACAGTTGTGTGGCAGTTAATGTGACACTATTACAGCTCAGGGAGCACAGAGATGTGGTAGTTAGTGTGACACTGTTACAGCTCAGGGAGCACAGAGGTGTGATAGTTAGTGTGACGCTATTACAGTTCACTGAGCACAGAGGTGTAGCATTTAGTGTGACACTATTACAGCTCAGGGAGCACAGAGTTGTGGCAATTAGTGTGACACTATTACAGCTCAGGGAGCACAGAGGTGTGCTGGTTACTGTGACACTATTACAGCTCAGGGAGCACAGAGGTGTGGTGGTTACTGTGACACTATTACAGCTCTGGGAGCACAGAGATGTGGCAGTTAGTGTGCCACTATTACAGCTCAGGGATCACAGAGGTGTGGCAGTTAGTGTGCCACTATTACAGCTCAGGGAGCACTGAGGTGTGGCAGTTAGTGTGACACTATTACAGCTCAGGGAGCACAGACGTGTTGCAGTTAGTGTGACACTATTATAGTTCAGTAAGCACAGAGGTGTGGCAGTTAGTGTGACACTATTGCAGCTCAGGGAGCATAGTGGTGTGGCAGTCAGTGTGAGACTATTACAGTTCACGGAGTACAGAGGTGTGGCAGTTAGTGTGGCACTATTACAGCTCATGGAGCACAGAGGTGTGGCAGTTAGTGTGACACTATTACAGCTCAGGGAGCACAGTGGTGTGGCAGTTACTGTGACACTAATACAGTTCTCGGAGTACAGAGGTGTGGCAGTTAGTTTGGCACTATTACAGCTGATGGAGCACAGAGGTGTGGCAGTTAGTGTGACACTATTATAGCCCAGGGAGCACAGACATTCAGCAGTTAGTGTGACACTATTGTAGTTCAGGGTGCACAGAGGTGTTGCAGTTAATCTGACACTATTACAGTTCAGGGAGCACAGACATGTAGCAGTTAGTGTGACACTGTTATAGTTCAGGGAGCACAGAGGTGTAGTAGTTACTGTGACACTATTGCAGTTCACGGAGTACAGAGGTGTGGCACTATTACAGCTGATTGAGCACAGAGGTGTGGCAGTTAGTGTGACAATATTATAGCCCAGGGAGCACAGACATTCAGCAGTTAGTGTGACACTATTGTAGTTCAGGGAGCACAGAGGTGTTGCAGTTAATGTGACACTATTACAGTTCAGGGAGCACAGACATGTAGCAGTTAGTGTGACATTATTATAGTTTAGGGAGCACAGAGGTGTAGCAGTTACTGTGACACTATTGCAGTTCACGGAGTACAGAGTTGTGGCAGTTCGTGTGGCACTACTACAGCTGATGGAGCACAGAGGTGTGGCAGTTAGTGTGACACTATTATAGTCCAGGGAGCACAGAGGTGTGGCAGTTAGTGTGATACTATGACTGCTCAGAGAGCACAGAGGTGTGGCAATTAGTGTGACTCAATTACAGCTCAGTGAGCACAGTTGTGTGGCAGTTAATGTGACACTATTACAGGTCAGGGAACACAGAGGTGTGGTAGTTTGTGTGACACTGTTACAGCTCAGGGAGCACAGAGGTGTGGTAGTTAGTGTGACGCTATTACAGTTCACTGAGCACAGAGGTGTAGCATTTAGTGTGACACTATTACAGCTCAGGGAGCACAGAGTTGTGGCAATTAGTGTGACACTATTACAGCTCAGGGAGCACAGAGGTCTGCTGGTTACTGTGACACTATTACAGCTCAGGGAGCACAGAGGTGTGGTGGTTACTGTGACACTATTACAGCTCTGGGAGCACAGAGATGTGGCAGTTCGTGTCCCACTATTACAGCTCAGGGATCACAGAGGTGTGGCAGTTAGTGTGACACTATTACAGCTCAGGGAGCACAGACGTGTTGCAGTTAGTGTGACACTATTATAGTTCAGGAAGCACAGAGGTGTGGCAGTTAGTGTGACACTATTGCAGCTCAGGGAGCATAGTGGTGTGGCAGTCAGTGTGAGACTATTACAGTTCACGGAGTACAGAGGTGTGGCAGTTAGTGTGGCACTATTACAGCTGATGGAGCACAGAGGTGTGGCAGTTAGTGTGACACTATTATAGCCCAGGGAGCACAGACATTCAGCAGTTAGTGTGACACTATTGTAGTTCAGGGTGCACAGAGGTGTTGCAGTTAATCTGACACTATTGCAGTTCACGGAGTACAGAGGTGTGGCACTATTACAGCTGATTGAGCACAGAGGTGTGGCAGTTAGTGTGACAATATTATAGCCCAGGGAGCACAGACATTCAGCAGTTAGTGTGACACTATTGTAGTTCATGGAGCACAGACGTGTCGCAGCTAGTGTAACACTATTATAGTTCAGGAAGCACAGAGGTGTGACACTATTGCAGCTCAGGGAGCATAGTAGTGTGGCAGTCAGTCTGAGACTATTACAGTTCAGGGAGCACAGACATGTGACAGTTAATGTAACACTATTACAGCTCACTGGGTACAGAAGTGTGGCAGTTAGTGTGAGACTAATACAGTTCAGGGAGCACAGAGGTCTGGCAGTTAGTGTGACACTATTACAGTTCAGGGAGCACTGAGGTGTGGCAGTTAGTGTGACACTATTACAGCCCAGGGAGCACAGACATTCAGCAGTTAGTGTGACACTATTGTAGTTCAGGGAGCACAGAGTTGTGGCAGTTATTGTGATACTATTACAGTTCAGGGAGCACAGACATGTAGCAGTTAGTGTGAGACTATTACAGTTCACTGAGCACAGAGGTGTAGCATTTAGTGTGACACTATTACAGCTCAGGGAGCACAGAGGTGTGCTGGTTACTGTGACACTATTACAGCTCAGGGAGCACAGACATGTCGCAGCTAGTGTAACACTATTATAGTTCAGGAAGCACAGAGGTGTGACACTATTGCAGCTCAGGGAGCATAGTGGTGTGGCAGTCAGTCTGAGACTATTACAGTTCAGGGAGCACAGACATGTGACAGTTAATGTAACACTATTACAGCTCACTGGGTACAGAAGTGTGGCAGTTAGTGTGAGACTAATACAGTTCAGGGAGCACAGAGGTCTGGCAGTTAGTGTGACACTATTACAGTTCAGGGAGCACTGAGGTGTGGCAGTTAGTGTGACACTATTACAGCTCAGGGAGCATGGACATGCAGCAGTTAGTGTGACACTATTATAGTTCAGGGAGCACAGAGGTGTGGCAGTTAATGTGACACTATTACAGCTCAGGGAGCACAGACATGTAGCAGTTAGTGTGAGACTATTACATTTCAGGGAGCACAGAGTTGTGACAGTTAGTGTGACACTATTACAGCTCAGGGAGCACATTTGTGTGGCAGTTAATGTGACACTGTTACAGTTCAGGGAGCACAGAGTTGAGGCAGTTCGTGTGACACTATTACAGCTCAGGGAGCACAGATGTGTAGCAGTTAATGTGACACTATTACTGTTCAGGGAGCACAGAGGTGTGGCAGTTAGTGTGAGACTATTACAGTTCAGGGAGCACAGAGGTGTGGCAGTTAGTGTGACACTATTGCAGTTCAGGGAGCACAGAGGTGTAGCAGTTAATGTGACACTATTACAGCTCAGGGAGCACAGAGGTGTGGCAGTTAGTGTGACACTATTACAGTTCAGGGAGCACAGAGGTGTAGCAGTTAGTGTGACACTAATACAGCTCAGAGAGCACTGAGGTGAAGCAGTTAGTGTGACTATTACAGCTCAGGGAGCACGGACATGCAGCAGTTAGTGTGACACTATTATAGTTCAGGGAGCACAGAAGTGTGGCAGTTAGTGTGAGACTATTACAGCTCAGGGAGCATAGTGGTGTGGCAGTCAGTGTGAGACTATTACAGTTTATGGAGCACAGACATGTAACTGTTAATGTAACACTATTACAGCCTACTAGGCACAGAGGTGTGGCAGTTAGTGTGACACTGTTACAGCTCAGGGAGCACAGTTGTGTGGCAGTTAATGTGACACTGTTACAGTTCAGGGAGCACAGAGTTCTGGCAGTTAGTGTGACAGTATTACAGCTCTTGGTGCACCGAGGTGTAGCATTTAATGGGACACTATTACAGTTCAGTGAGCACAGAGGTGTGGCAGTTAGTGTGAGACTATTACAGTTCAGTGAGCACAGGGTTGTGGCAGTTTGTGTGACACTATTTCAGCTCAGGGAGCACATAGGTGTGGCAGTTAGTGCGACACTATTACAGCTCATTGAGCACTGAGGTGTAGCAGTTAGTGTGACACTATTACAGCTCAGGGAGCACAGTTGTGTGGCAGTTAGTGTGAGACCGCTACAGTTCAGGGCACCACAAATGCCTCAATAATTCTCAAAATCTAAGGTTCCCTAACCCTGTTATCCATCCCTTTTTTTCTGGCAGGACCGTTGTTTGTACTCTCAAAATTTCACTTTTGAAGATTTCCCACTTTCCAAACACACCTTTGCATGACAACATCGTGTCTCAATCCACAATTGCCCCCAACAATATTTAAAGCAGTGTACCTATTGTTGAGGGGAGCAGACACAGGGGTATTCTCCACTGGTGGCCTATCCCAATTCCCCCTCCTGGTGGTCATCCTTTTACCTGTGTCCTGTTCCTTGGGTGTAACTATCTCACTGTATCTGCTGTTGATTAACCCCCCACCCCCCACCCCCAGCTTACCAAATGATTCTGAGTTCAATCAGTTCCAGCTCCAGTTCCTAAACACATTCTGAAAGAAGCTGTAACAGCATGTACTTCTTGTAGATGCAGTCGTCAGGAACAATCTCACTTCCTGGGAGAGAAGCATTCCATTATACTGCCTTGGATCTCCAGAGCTCTAAATGAGCAATAAAATGGAATGAAAGCTAACAGAAAAAGGTCTGCCTGGAGACTTTGCCTCTTCCTGCCAAAGCTTCCATGAGCAAAAGCCTGAATTCTCCACTCTATCACTGGCCCGCTCACACAATAGCCACCCCAAACTATCTACACCCCTTCATCATTACTTATTTTTATTGGTGCATGCTAAGTACCAAATTATGCTCAACTCAACATCTCCTCAGGATCTGTGGTGCACTGAATGGGATATATTTTTCTCTATTTCAAATTTCCATTGTTTTATCACAGAAAATAGTTGTGTTAACTCTTGTATTGTCAAAAAGGATCTACATATTGTTGTGTAATATTGCATTGAAAGGGCATAACAGAGGAATATATTCAAGAAAGACAAGCAATTGTCTTTTTGGTGTGTCATTAATATTTGAAAGTATTTTCCATGAATATTTTGCCTTGAAATTGTCCAAACTTTAACTAATGACAACTGATTCTATGGTGAATTCTAATTTTATTTTCTGTGCAGCTTTGTTCTATGAAGCATAACTAATATTTATAATGATGTAGCTGAATGATCGCAAGGGAATTTTATTCGAAAATAAATGCACATCTCCTCTGGTTGTGTCCTGTAATCAGTCAGAGCTTTCCCTCTGTCACCGCCGGAATTACCTTCTACAGAAAATGCGTGAGGCAACAATACTCCATCAGATGGAAGACATTTACTACCCTGTTCTCGCGGCTGTGGGAATTCCTGGTAAGCCAACCTGGCGTATCCAAATATCTTTTGTTGCATGTTTGGGAAATAAATGTTCAGCTCTTGGGCTGTCATCCTGTACAGGAGCATGTAACTCATTGTTGTGTTTCTCTCAGCAGTGGCATTGATTCACTCTACCCCTGCAACATCCTCTCTGCTATTATCCCCTCTGCTCATCCCCTTTAGAACTGTCCACCCAGTTTCAACCCTTCTCTTACCTTCCGTAAAAAAGGCCATCCATAACTCTGCTGCCAGTGTTCAACCTCCTACCTCTCTTGCATTCAGCCACCACTCCTATGATCACCAGCTCATTGGCTCCCTGCAATGTCTAAAATTTTTCATGGTTATCGATGTCTATAAATTTATTTGTTGAGATACAGTCTCTTCCGGACTTGGAGACACGCCACCCAGCAATCACTCAATTTAGTCCTGGTCTAATCGAGGGATAATTTACAATGACCAGTTAACCTACCAGCCAGTACATCTTTGGACAGAGGGAGGAAATGAGAATGCCCGGAGGAAACTCACACCGTCACGGGGAGATTGTACATTACAGGCAGCAGCGGGAATTGAACCCTGGTCACAGGATCTGTAAAGCATTGTGCTAACCACTATGGTGCCCCGTCACCTATAATATAATCATTCTTCATCATCATAACCCCCCAGATCCAACCCCACAATCCACCCAGTTGTCTCCATGAAGCAAAACCAGAAAATGCTGAAAGTATTCAGCAGGTCAGACAGTGACTGTGGAGCAAGAATAGTAATGCATGGTTATGATCATCCACCAGAAAGGGGATAAATTAGAAACAAAAGTGTTTTAAATTGTTCAGGAAGGAGAGGAAAGCAGAGAAAGGGCAAAGAGGAGCTCTGTGAGTTCATGTTGAAATAGCGTCAGGAATCAAAGGCACAAAGTCCAGAGTGGGATCGAGAATGACAAGGTCATGGAACTGAAATGTTAACTTTGTGTCTGCTTGTACAGAAGTTACCTGACCTGCTCAGTGTTTCTAATAACCTTTGCTTTCATTACAAGAGAGGTGTATGCTGGTCTGAAGACCAGGACTGAACGGTGACACGAGGGTTGGGAGTATTACTGAAAGCTGTGGGAATCACTGGTGAAGAACAGTGGGTGTGCCTGTGGGAGATGTCAGTGGAAGGAGGTGACGTAGAGATGAAGTGACCAGTTGATGAAATCGCTTGAAGAGGGAGATCGGGTTAGTAAATAGGGGACTAGACAGGCAGATCTTTTGAAATTGAAGCAACAGAGACAAAATGCTGGAGGAACTCAGCAGGTCAGGCAGCATCGATGGAAAAGAGTTAACAGTTGACATTTCAGGCTGAAACACTTCATCAGGACTGGAGAGAAAATGTCAGAATTCAGGGGAGGGAAGGAAGAACCACAAGGTGAAACTGGGGATGGGGGGGGTGAGGGAAAGTAAACAGCTAGGAAAAGATACTGGGCTGGAGAAGGGGGAATCTTATTGGAGAGGACAGAAGGCCATGGATAATAAACAGGGGGAGGTGCGCCAGAGGGTGGTGATAAGTATGTAAGAAGATAAGGTGACAGAGCAAAATGGGAATGGGGGATGGTGAAGTTTTGGGGGGGGGGGGTTGCGGCATAATCGAACTTGGAGCAATCAATGTTCATGCCATCAGGTTGGAGGCTACCAAGGCGGAATATAGTTGCTGTTCCTTCAGCCAGATTGTGGCCTCATCATGGCAATAGAAGGGGCCAAGCACTTCTATGTCAGAATGGGAATGGGAATTGTAATTAATATAATTAGCCACTGGGAAACTCTGCTTGTTATGAATGGAGCAAAGGTGCTCAACAAAGTAATCCCCAATTGACGTCAGGTCTCAGCAATGTACAGGAGGCCACATCGGGAGCACCAGATACAGTAGACAACCCCAGCGGACTTGCAGGTGAGGTGTTGCTTCACTTGTAAGGAATGTTTGGGCCCCTAAATGGAGGTGAGAGAGGAGGAAAGGTGGTGGAAATTATGGAAAATGACCAATTGAATGTGGTAGTGGAGGAAGTGAAATGCAGGGTGTGGCTGCACTTAAACCGGGTGAGAGGGCAGGGGTGCAGAGTACGTAGTGGGTGAGGTGAGAACCCTGTCGTCTCAGGAGAGGGCACACAGTAGTGTAGGATAGGTGAAAATATCATAAAAACACTCGTGTGGGAGGTATCATCCCCAGAACAGATGAAAAAGAGACAATGGAGTAACTGGGAGGATGGAATGGAGCCTTTACAGGGAGCAGGCTGAGTGAGATATGGTTAAGGTAGCTGTAGGAGTCTGTTGGACTATAATGAGTATTGGTCTTTCCCCTGAGATGGAGAAAAGGAAGGGTCAGGGATGCACCAAGTACAAGTGAGAAGCTGGAAGTTGTCAGAAAATGAGATGAAACATAAACTTCCAGAGAGTGAGGTCATGTGACTCTGCAGAGTCGCGCCCTTCCCATTGATGCCCTTTGACCTCAGGTCTACCAGACAACCTCAATATTCCACTCAGTCAGAGCAAGGCCAGTCATCCCTACTTCCCTTTGGAATGCAGAACATGGCTGGAACAAGGTCGGGAATGAGTGATCCAGGTGAAATAGAAAACAGAATCAAAATTAGAATCAAGTTGAATAACACCAACACATGTTGTGAAATGTGTTGATTTTGTGGCAGCAATACAATGCAATAATATATATATATGAAATAGTTTAATAAAATAAATAGTGCAAAGAAATAGAAAATGCTATGAGGAAGTGTTCATGGGTTCAGTATCCATTCAGAAGTTGGATGGCAGAGGGGAAGAAGCTGTTCCTGAATCACTGAAAGTGCGCCTTCAGGCTCCAGTACCTCCTTTCTGATGGTAACAATTGTTTCAGTTAACTTGATGGCCATTCTGATCCTGTTCCAAGGAAAGTGCGGACTCTCCCGGTGCATCACCTTCTACCTGGTAGCCATGGCGACCGCAGATCTGATGATTGTTTTCACCGACGTGTTACTGTACACGGTTATTACCTTTCATTTCCCGGGAACTTACATGGACACCACTCCTGCAATATCTCTCACCCTCGTCCTGCTCTCTGCAGCCACTGATATCTCTGTCTGGTTCACCGTTACCTTCACCTTTGATCGATTTGTTGCAATCTGTTGTCAGAAGCTGAGAACAAGATATTGCACGGTGAAAATGGCTACAGTGGTTTTAACAACAGTGAGTGTGACATTCAGCCTGAAGAACATCCCTTGGTACTTCATGTACGAACCTGAGTATATTGTTGACAATGTACCTTGGGGTTGGGTCGTGTCATCCACCTTTTACACTGAAACCGTCTGGTTGGCTTTTGATTCTCTGTCTATCATTTTAACCCCTTTTGTTCCATTCATCCTGATTCTACTACTCAACACTCTGACGGTCAGACACATTATAGTGACGGGCAGAGTCCGGAGGAGGCTACAGCAATGCAGTGGTAATGAGGATCACGTTGACCCAGAGATGGAGAAGCGGAGGAAATCCATTGTTTTACTCTTCACCATAACCGGCAGCTTTATCCTTCTATGGATGACAAACGTTGGATTTTTTCTCTACTGGCGGACTGCTAGAGTTTATGATTACACGGATGTCCACAGCCCACACTACATCACCAAACAAACTGGCTACATGCTGCAGCTTCTGAACTCCTGCACCAACACCTGTATTTATGTGGTGACCCAGACGAAGTTCAGGGAGCAGCTGAAGAACGTGCTCATCCGTCCATTCTCAGCACTTGCTGTTTGGTTGAAATGAAGCCCTGATTGTACATCCGAGCCACCTTGCCCCCCATCTTCATTCAGCACCTCACTCACTCCCACTCTATGTGAATCCACATCCCCAGCTCCATTCTCTTTTCCACCCTAACCTGGCAGGTCTCCAACTCCTTTAATGCCACAGGAGACCAACTCTTAGGGGAGCAATCCCATTAAGTCCATCCCCTTCCCTTTTTTTCTGTCACACTGCAGTCCTGGGTAGGTCTGTAGTCTAGTGTAGTTTTTTTTTCTGTATTGTTTTCACATAGTTTGTTGTAGTTCTTTTACTGTTTCATGTAGCACCATGGTCCTGAAAAATGTTGTCTTGTTTTTACTGTGTACTGTACCAGCAGTTATGGTCGAAATGACAATAAAAAGTGTCTTGACTTGACTTGACTTGGCACTGTAAATTTCTCATTTCTACACATGCCTATCAACTCCCCCTTTGATTCATTTCGCCAATAACAAGCAGCAGCCAGTTTATCAACCAACACGTCTTTGGGACGTAGAGGAGAGGTGGGTGGTGGGAGAGTGGTAAATTAGTGCACCTAGTGCAACTGGGCAATGTCCACTCTGCAGCACTGGTGACCTGCAGTTCTGTTTATGGTGTCTCTCGGGAGAGGACACACAATAGTGTAGGACAGGTGAAAATACCATAAAAACACTCGTGTGGGAGGGATCATCCCCAGAACAGATGCAAAAGAGACAATGGAGTAACTGGGAGGATGGAATGGAGCCTTTACAGGGAGCAGGCTGAGTGAGATCTGGTTAAGGTAGCTGTAGGAGTCTGTTGGACTGTAATGAGTATTGATCTTTCCCCTGAGATGGAGAAAAGGAAGGGTCAGGGATGCACCAAGTACAAGTGTGAGAAGCTGGAAGTTGTCAGAAAATGAGATGAAACATAAACTTCCAGAGTGTGAGGTCATGTGACCCTGCAGGGCAGGGGTGCAGTGATAATTTTTTAGGTGCCGGAGCTGACAAAATGCTTGCCATTTCCTATCTCCTCTCTCTCTATGTCACACCCAATTTGTGTACCTGCTCATTTCATGTACTGGGCAGCTTCCTTGCCCCATTCATGTAATGAGTAGGTACACAGATTGGGTGTGACATACATACATATATATATATGAGTAGGGCTTCTTATAATATCAAGCACTAAACCAAGATGAAAGAAATATATGAATTCCAGAGCTCCACAGAAATATAGTGATAGTTAAGTCAATAATTCATATCAATTCAAAGAAGGCGGTGCGACGCAGCTTGCAGCAGCCACTCCGGAGCCGATTATCTGTTATTTGTGAAGTGGGGTGCCGTGTGCAATCATAATCGATTGAAAATGGACGTGGGAGCACAGAGGAACATCGGGACATCTCCAGGAAGACCTTCTTCATTGCTGCTGCTGCTGTGAGGTCCAGGTCTCTGCTGGGAGAAACAGGCCCCCAGTCCTCGGGGTCATGTTGCCGATGGCCATTGGCAGGGCGGTCTTAATACACTCGACAGAGGATGGTGCTCGGAGAAGCTGTGCCTAAGGGGATGGTCGTTGGCTCAGAGGTTCGACGGACTCAGGTCACTTTAGGTGTGTGCTGCATCTGCGAGGCTGAGTCAGGCGGCGCCGTGGAAATCTATAGCAGGGGTATTCCCTTCTGCCACCGGCGTGGAGTCTGTCGGGACGCTGGGGACTTGTGGAAACTGTGGTGATTTCTTTTGAACTTACAGTCCTTTAGCATCTTTGGACTATTTTTACTGCCCCCCAGTCTGTTTTCTATCAATTATGCTATTGTTTGCACTGTTGTAACTATGTGGTTTTGTGCAGGTCCTGTAGCTTTAGTTTTTGGTCTTGTTTTGTCTGGTGGCTTTGGAGCTCATTTCTGGGGAACGCGCTAAGACGGTAGCGCGATATTAATACGCAGCAGCCTCTCCGGACTCTGGATTGGGGATTGCCAAACGTTATGTGGATTTTCTGGTGTAGTCTGTTTTGTCATATGCTTCTGTGATATCATTCTGGGGGAACATTATCTCATTTATTAACTGCATTGTATTTGTGGTTTCTAAATGACAATAAACTGAATCTGAATCTGAATCTGAATTAACAAGATTATAGCCTATCATTACATTTCAGTTTATAACTGGTACCATAAAACATATAGTTCTTCTTCTACACGTACCTTACACATCTAGTTCTTCTTCTACACGTACCTTGCGCTCTACACGCATGGGCTTTCCACATCAAACGATCCTATGCGTGTCAATGATATTTTGCACACTTATAAAACATATAATACTTAATTTAATATTATAAAAAAGTATTGCATGGTTGCACTTACTAATTATCATAAAATATAATTATCAAGCAAGTGAAGAAAAAGACGGTAATCATGTATTTTACCAATCTAAAAGTAATTACCTACTTACCAAATATCACAAATGAGAAGTTTCAGAATAAGTTCCACAAAGGTTCAGGTATAATATGTGTTCTCTTACCCTGGTGTCATCTGCTGATCAATGATACCACAGCCATGATATGACACACAGCTCAGGATTCCACTGAACTAGAGGAGGTCCACATAATTTAACAAACATAATTGTTGATACATGATTCATGAGAATTCATGAGCATGTTGTTGTTATGATTAAGTTCATGTGACTGAATCCTTTCTCACACTCTGCAGTACTAATATAAGTAATCTCTAGATTACTTATAATACCTAATACAATGTAAATGCTATGTAAATAGCTGTTATACTGTATTGTTTAGGGAATAATGACAAGAGTTTCTTGAGCTCTTCTGGGAACACTAATGCTGCCTCAACATCAACCGATGCTGATTCCCCCATAATTTTTAAGTTCTTGAGGCTATAGTGCTTTACATAGCTAGCCAGCCATCCCTTACTAGCCTTAAACTCCCTCCTCTCACTCTTCTCAAACCCCTCACAGTAGCCTTCATAGCGGCTAAGTGCTTTTTCACACATAATTTTGCCATCAACAGGGATATACTTCTGTGACATGTCTTCTAGCCACACACTTAATGCTTTCTCAGTCTTTGCAAGCACTTGATCATGAACCAGAGAGACCACCATTGCCGTTGTAGGGGTAACACTAACACTTCCACAAATTTCAGCTTCTTTCCGCATTATCGTGCGAATGCTCGATTCGCTCTTACCGACCTTACAGCCCGCTTCAGCAAACGACATGCCATTTTTCAAAAGATGTAAGATTTTTATTTTCTCAGCAAACAATGCTCAAACGACAAGTGCTGGAGAGAGACTGAGGATCTATGAAATGGCTGGAGGCTACAGCAGGGTCTGCTGGGACAACGAGTCGAGTGAGGAGGAAATTCACAAAACAGTCACAGCTCCAGGATTTCACCAAAAATGATCAAATATCCTAATGTTATTAGTGGTATTTTCCCCACCAGCCACCACCCTCTCTCCCTAAACCCCACCACTGTAAAATTCCCTTTATTTAAGATGCGGCTGCTGCTAAATTCCTCGCTTGTTTATTTTGCCTTTTTTTAACAGAGTTGCCGGAGCAGTGCTCTGGTGTGCTCCAGCAGCACTGCACCCCTGCTGCAGAGCGGAGTCCTTCCCATTGATGCCTATTGACCTCAGGACTACCACATGTAACATGCTGTAAAGTTTCACTGATAATGTAATGGTTTCTCTGTAGCAGCAACGTTTGGGTTATGACTAGAGATAACGGGGACAAGATAGGCCAAAGCCAGCATAGTTTCCTGAAAGGAAAATCCTGATTGACAAACCTACTGCAATTCTTTGAGGAAATTACAAGCATGGTAGATGAAGGAGATGCAGTGAATGTAGTGTACTTGGATTTTCAGATGGGCTTTTGACAAAGTGCTGCACATGTGGCTGCTTAGCAAGGTAAGAGCCCATGGAATTACAGGTGAGCAACTAGCATGGGTGAAACATTGGCCGGTCAGCAGAAAATAGATAGTGGGAATATACATATCCTATTCTGGCTGGCTGCTGGTTACCAGTGGAGTTCCACAGGGGTCGGTGTTGGAACTGCTGCTTTTTATGATGTATGTCACTGATTTGGACTATAGTATTAATAGATTTGTGGCTAAATTTGCGGATGGTATAAAGATAGGTGGAGAAGTGGGTGGTGTTGAGGAAACAGAGAGCCTGCAGAGAGACTTAGATAGTTTAGGGGAATAGGCAAAGAAGTGGCAAATGAAATACAATGTGGAAAGTGTATGATCATGCACTTTGGTGGAAGAAATAAACAGGCAGACTATTGTATAGATGGACAGAGAATTCAAAATGCAGAGATGCAAAGGGACTTGGGAGTCCTTGTGCAGGATACCTTAAGGGTTAACCTGCAGGTTGAGTCAGTTGTGAAGAAGGTGAATGCAATGTTGACATTCATTTCTAAAGGTATAGAACATAACAGCAGGAATGTGATAATGAGGATCTCTAAGGCACTCGTGAGACCACACTGGGAGTATTGTGTGCAGCTTTGGGCTCCTTATTTTAGAAAGGATATACTGACATGGAGAGGGTTCAGCGAAGATTCACGAGAATGATTCCAAGAATGAATGGGTTACTGTATGAGGAACGTCTGGCAGCTCCTGGGCTGTATTTGCTGGAGTTCAGGAGAATGAGGGAGGGATCTCATAGAAACTTTCCGAATGTTAAAAGGTCTGAACAGATTAGATATGGCAAAGTTATTTCCCATGGTAGAGGATTGTAGGACAAGAAGGCATAATTTCAGGAGTGAAGGATGTCCTTTTAGAACTGAGATACGGAGAAATTACTTTAGTCAGAGAGTGATAAGTCTGTGGAATTTGTTGTAATGAGCCGCTGTAGAGGTCAATTCATTAGGTGTATTTAAGGCAGAGATAGGTAGGTTCTTGATTAGCCAGGGCATCAAAGGGTATGGGGTGAAATCAGGGGAGTGGGGATGACTGGAAGAATTGGATCAGCCCATGATTGAATGACTCGAAGGGCCAAATGGCCATCTTCTGCTCCTATATCTTATGGTCTTATGGTCTAAAAAGCAACTTGATAGTGCATTGCAACCTTCAGGGGTCTAACTGGGCAATAAGAGCCGGATTAAATTGTGAATGTGACATCCCTGGGGGTTTCCTACTTGGATTGCCGAGGAATTTCTAAGTGGTCAACAACTTGATCATGCTTTTAATCCCAGGTAACACCTTGCTCTTTGGAATAGCCTTCATGCTTGGGATGTCTATCAGTATCGTACTTGTCTCATTTCTCTTTGTATCAGTTAACTTGATGGCCATTCTGATCCTGTCCCAAGGAAAGAGCAGACTCTCCCGGTGCATCACCTTCTTTTTCAATCTTTTTATTAGTTTTTTTAAAAAAACATAACATAATATTATATTAAATAGGTTATGAATACAATAGATTTGAAATTAAGTTGGTAACAAGATAACAATATCTTATTAAACTATCAGTGAAAAAGGATCATACAATATCAATCTAATTTGTATTGATTATACATGAAAAGATTAAAATAATCATCAAAAGAAAAAAAATGTAAAATATAAGAAAAAATGTATAATTAAGGAAATAATAAAAAAAATAAACCTAAACTAACATGGGCAATAATAATAGTTTATAAGTATATGATGGTGTCAAAAACTCCGGAACTCCATACCAGAACAAGAATAATAAGAGTAAAGGTCTGGAAAAAGTCAAATTAATTCATATGAAAGTGTCGAATGAACGGTCCCCAAGTTTCTTCAAATTTAATTGATGAATCAAAAATAGTACTTCTAATTTTTTCTAAACTTAAACAAGAAATAGTTTGAGAGAACCACTGAAATGTGGTAGGAGGATTTACTTCTTTCCAATTTTGTAATATAGATCTCCTGGCCATTAATGTTACAAAGGCAATCATTCATCTAATTGAAGGGGAGAATCGACTATCATCTTCATTTGGTATACCAAAAATTGCAGTGATAAAATGAGGTTGTAAATCAATATTCCAAATTGAGGAAATGGTAGCAAATATGTCCTTCCAATAATTATGTAAAGTAGAACATGACCAAAACATGTGGGTCAATGAGGCCACATCTAAATGACATCAGTCACATTGAGGATTAACATGAGAATAAAACCGAGCAAGCTTATCTTTAGACATATGAGCTCTATGTACAACCTTAAATTGTATTAAAGCATGTTTAGCACATATAGAAGAAGAATTAACCATTTGTAAAATTTTTTCCCATTTTTCCATTGAAATATTGTATTGAAGTTCTTTTTCCCATTCCTGTTTAATTCTACCTGATATCTCTGGTTGTATCTTCATAATCATATTATAAATAAGAGCCACTAATCTCTTCTGACAGGGATTTAAAGTAAACATCATATCTGAAAAATCTATCAAAGTTGAATTAGGAAAGGATGGTAAAACTTTATACAAAAAGTTTCTAATTTGTAAATATCTAAAAAAATTAGATTTAGGTAATTTAAATTTGTTAGAAAGTTGATCAAAAGACATCAAACTACCTTCAGAAAAAAGATTGCGAAAACATATTATACCTTTCCTTTTCCATATACTAAAAGCTTGATCTGTTAAAGAGGGTTTAAAGAAAAAATTAAGTAAGATAGGGCTATCAAGAACGAAGTTTTTTAGAGTAAAAAATTTACGAAATTGAAACCAAATTCGTAATGTATGTTTGACAATAGGGTTAGAGATCTGTTTATTAAGTTTAACTAAATCAACAGGGAGAGAAGAGCCAAGAACAGAAAATAAAGAATATCCTTGTGTACCATTACATTCTAAATTTACCCACTGTGGGCACAATGGTAAATCTAAATCTAATTTCCAGTATAATAAATTCCGAATATTATTCGCCCAATAGTAAAATCTAAAATTGGGTAAAGCTAAACCACCATCTTTTTTAGATTTCTGTAACTGTCTTTTACTTAACCTGGGGTTTTTATTTTGCCACACAAATGAGGAAATTTTTGAATCAATGCTATCAAAAAAAGACTTAGGAATAAAAGTTGGTAAGGCTTGAAATAAATATAAAAATTTTGGTAAAATCATCATTTTAACAGCATTGATCTGACCAACCAATGATAAAGATAAAGGAGACCATCTAGTAGTAAGTTGTTGAATTTGATGAAGCATAGGTAAAAAATTCAATCTGAATAAATCTTTATATTTCTTGGTAATTTTTATACCTAAATAAATAAAATTATCAGTAACAATTTTAAATGGTATCCTGTCACTCAGTAAAGTTTGTGCATTTAAAGGGAAGAGTTCACTCTTATCCAAATTTAATTTGTAACCAGAAAAACTACCAAATTGAACCAACAAGGATAGAATAGCGGGAATAGAATTATCAGGATCAGAAATATATAACAACAAGTCATCAGCATAGAGCGATAACTTGTATAATTTCTCATTACGGGTAATACCAGAAATATTAGGGGATTCACGAATAGCAATGGCTAAAGGTTCTAATGCAATATTAAATAATAAAGGACTTAAGGGACAACCTTGTCTCGTACCACGAGATAATTGAAAAAAAGAGGATCTAGAATTATTTGTAAGAACAGAAGCAGCAGGTTTATAATATATTAATTTAATCCATGATATAAAATTAGAACTAAAATTAAAATTCTTCAAGGCATTAAATAAGTATGTCCATTCAACTCTATCAAAAGCTTTTTCAGCATCTAATGAAATAACACATTCTGGGGTTGTGGGTGAGGAAGTGTAAATTATATTAATCAATTTTCTAACATTAAAAAAGGAGTATCGGTTCCTAATGAAACCAGTATAATCTCCTGAAATAATCTGTGATAGTACCTTTTCTAACCTAATAGCTAACATTTTTGTAAGAATCTTAGAGTCTACATTTAGTAATGATATAGGGTGATAAGATGCACATAAAGTAGGATCTTTATCTTTTTTAAGAATTAAAGAGATAGTAACTTCATAAAAGGACTGGGATAGTCTCTTCTTAATAAATGCATCATTAAAGATTTCACATAGCCAAGGGGAAAGCAAAGAAGAAAAAGTTTTAAAAAATTCTATAATATAACCATCAGGGCCAGGAGCTTTCCCTGAATTCATCGATGAAATAGCCTCTCCTACCTCAGCCATAGAAATAGGAGCATCAAATAAACTTCGATCTTCATCTGTCAATTTGGGAATATTCAAATTGTTAAAAAAATTATCCATCATAGACAGATCACCATCAAATTCTGATTGATAAAAAGATTTATAAAAATCTTTGAAAGTATTATTAATTTCTTTATTATCAGTAGTCAGATTACAGTCTTGTTTATGAATTTTAATAATTTGTCGCTTAGTCAAAATAGCTTTTAATTGATTAGCTAACAATTTACCAGTTCGATCACTATGGATATAAAATTGAGCCCTGGTCTTAATTAATTGATTCTCAATTGAAGAAGATAACAATAAGCTATGTTCCATTTGCAGTTGAACTCTCTTCTTATAAAGTTCCTTGGTAGGAATAACGGAATAAATCTTATCAATTTCTTTAATTTTATCCACCAATAAAGCTATATCTAAATATCTTTGTTTTCTTTTACCAGCAGAATATGAGATAATTTGTCCACGAATAAAAGCCTTAAAAGAGTCCCAAAGTATTCCTCTGTCAATCTCTTCGGTATAGTTTGTTGAAAAAAAAAAGTCAATTTGCTGTTTTAAGAAGGTAATAAATTCTGGATCTTGAAGCAAAGTAGCGTTGAGTCTCTAAGATCTAGTATTAATGAAAGAGTCTGAAATCTTGATAGATAACTTCAAAGGTGCATGATTCAAAATAGCAATAGAGTCATATTTACAATCAATAACATCTGCTAATAAACGATGATCAATAAGAAAATAAACAATTCTAGAATAACTATGATATACATGTGAAAAAAACGAAAATTCTTTATCTTTAGGGTTCAAAAACCGCCATATTTCAGTAATTCCCGAATCAACCAGAAAAGAGTTAATAAGTAAAGCTGATCTATTCGGAAGAGTTCGAATAGGTTTAGATCTATCCATCAAAGAATTCAAACAACAATTGAAATCTCCACCCATTATCAACATATATTCATTTACATTAGGAAGCGTAGTAAATAAACGTTTAAAAAAATCAGGGCAGTCAAAATTTGGAGCGTAAATATTAACTAAAGCCACTTTTCGGTTAAAAAGTGAACCAGTAATCAACAAAAATCTGCCCTGTGGATCAGATATAATTTCATGATGTATAAACGAAATTGAGGGGTCTATAAAAATAGACACACCCCTGATTTTGGCGGTAGAATTCGAATGAAATTGTTGACCCTCCCAGAACCGAAAAAAGCGTTGATTATCCTCCCTCCTAATATGGGTCACCTGTACAAAGATAATATTAGCATTTAGTCTATGGAATACTTTAAATATTTTTTTACGTTTAATCGGATGATTTAAACCATTAGTATTCCAAGAAATAAAATTAATAGACTTATCCATCATGCTAATATTAATTGTATATATCATGAAAGGTTGAAAAAAAACACATAACCCATAATTCAGGAAGAAGGAAAAATGGTACAGGAGCAACCGGAGAACATGACACCTCACCAATATTAATAATTTGAAGTCGGCCCATGAACTAAAAGCAAAAAAATAAAAAGCAAAAGCATGAAAAAAGATCCCTACCCCCTCCCCCCACCCCTCGAAAGAAAGCCAAGCGGTAGGCGCATAAACTAACAATATTACCCCCATTTCAAGATGGCAGCTCCATAAAAAGATTTAAAAAAACTATATAACACCCAGATTTAAATATAGGGTTGCAAAGAGAAAATGTATATCAATCAGAATGAAAAAAAATAATATAATAAAACAAACGATCATTAATAAAAAAAAGTATAAACATTAAAATTTGAAAGTGTAATATACCTTTAAAAAAGATTCCATGTTCAAATACAAGAAAAATGACGTTTCAAAAGCAAAGACTTATGGGAAGAAGAAACGACATTTTGAAAAAGCCATATACAAAATATAAATGTAAGTTCAACAATCTATTAAAAAAATTAATAAAAAAAAGTTATCAAAATAGGATTAAAAAAAGATTTAATAGACACTACAATATATAATAAAAAAAAGACCAAAAAATCCAAAACATTCGTCCCATTTCCAAGTGCAGGCAAACAGATAAATGTTTACAGAAAGCAAAGTCTTATGGGAAGAAGAATCAACATCTTAAAAAAAGTAAATCCTTATTACAAAATATAAACGTGTATATCCGAAACAGAAAAAAGAATAATAAAAAAGAGATAATATAAAAAATTAAAAGAGCATCTATAAACGATGATTATAGTAAAAAAAAAGAAACCAGACCCGTAGATCAGGATAAGAAGTTATAACCCAGCTACATAGGTTAAAACTTAAAATGAAATGGCATCTTCTCTCCAAAAAATCTTCAGCATAACACATAGTTCAACTTGCACTAGAAGATCGATATTCTTCAACGAATTTCTTCGCTTCTTCCGGAGTATTAAAAAATTGCTGACTGTTGTCGTTCAACGTAATTCTAAGATTCGCTGGAAATCTTAAAGCTTGTTTAAGTCCAATCGAATGAATCTCTGCCATCACTGGTTTAAAAGCGATTTTCGCTCTCATTACTTTGAATGAATAATCTTCAACAATTCGAAATGTGTTGCTGTTGTGAGAAATCATACATTTTTTACGAGCTAATCGAATTAAAAGCTCTTTCTCCCGAAGATAATGAAGGCGAACAATCACAGCTCGTGGTTTGCCACTCGCAGCCGAAAACCTCGCAACTCTGTGAGCGCGGTTGATAACAGGTTTAGTATGCAAACCTTCACCACCGAAAATTTCCCACAATAATTTAGAGAAAAATTCAGTTAAATCACCGGACTCAACTTTTTCGGGGAACCCGATAATTCGCAAATTCTGTCTGCGAGATCGGTTTTCGAGATCAGTAATTTTAAACTTATACTGATCTAATGTTTTAACAGTCGAATGTACCTTCTTCTCCAGCGCTTCAATTGTACGTACTTTTTCACAAATTAATTTTTCAAGAGTCGTGATCTTATCTTCATGCCGCTGAATTTCTGATGCCTGCGATTGAAGCTTAGTATCAAGCGATCTAACAACTCCTTCGAGTTCAGATATTTTCGTGGTAAACTTATTTTCCAAACTTGCCAGTTTACTATCCAATTTACTTTCTAGCCTGCTTTCCAAAGTTGCAAGTTTAGCATCCAGAAGATGAGAAATAGCGTCGATGGATAAAGGATCCTTAGACAATTTCTTGCTTGTAGCCATTTTAAGTTTGACAAGATTAAATCAAATATTGTTTTAGGAAAAAAAAAGTTAATCAAAAGTATCAACTCATATGATTAGGTTCGAAAAGATTTGATTAAAGGGTGATTATAGTTGAAAAAATGAAGAGCGCCTAAAAGGCAGATGCTTACGTCGCCATCTTGAAACTCCACCCCCGCATCACCTTCTACCTGCTAGCCATGGCAACAGCGGATCTGATGATTGTTTTCACCGACGTGTTACTGTACGCGGTTATTCCCTTTCATTTCCCGGGAACTTACATGGACACCACTCCTGCAATATCTCTCACCGTCGTCCTGCTCTCTGCAGCCACTGATATCTCTGTCTGGTTCACCGTCACCTTCACCTTTGATCGATTTGTTGCAATCTGTTGTCAGAAACTGAGAACAAGATATTGCACAGTGAAAACAGCAACAGTGATTTTAACAACAGTGAGTGTGACATTCAGCCTGAAGAACATCCCTTGGTACTTCATATACGGACCTGAGTATATTGTTGACAATGTACCTTAGGGTGGGGTCGTGTCATCCACCTTTTACACCGAAACCGCCTGGTTGGCTTTTGACTGTCTCTCTATCATTTTAACCCGTTTTGTTCCATTCATCCTGATTCTACTACTCAACACTCTGACAGTCAGGCACATTATAGTGACGGGCTGAGTCTGGAGGAGGCTACAGCAATGCAGTGGTAATGAGGATCACGTTGACCCAGAGATGGAGAAGTGAAGGAAATCCATTCTTTTACTCTTCACTATAATGGGCAGCTTTATCCTTCTATGGACAACAAATGTTGGATTTTTTCTCCACTGGTGGACAGCTAGAGTTTATGTTTCAATTAGTTTCCAAGACCCAAACTACATCACTAAACCAATTGGCTGCATGCTGCAGCTTCTGAACTCCTGCACCAACACCTGTATTTACGTGGTGACCCAGACGAAGTTCAGGGAGCAGCTGAAGAACGTGCTCATCCGTCCATTCTCAGCACTTGCTGTTTGGTTGAAATGAAGCCCTGATTGTATGTCCGAGCCACCTTGCCCCCCATCTTCATTCAGCACCTCACTCACTCCCACTCTGTGTGAATCCATATCCCCAGCTCCATTCTCTTTTCTATCCTCCTCACACTACCATATTCTACCACGTCCCCAGTTTACGCCGGGATTCTGTTCCTGTGAACAATTTGTGACCTGGACAATTTGCACATCAGAAACGTAACCATGAATTGGGTTGTCATGCTGCAGATAATACCTGAAGACTTACAGCAAATAGCAAATCCATCCTGCTGGGCTCTAAAATGATGGTAGTGTAGTGGTTAGCACAATGCTTTACAGTACCAGTAACCCGGGTTCAATTCCCACCCCTTTTGTCTTTTCACCTTTGCTCCACTTCCAAGAAAAGAAATAAATCTAAGCAATTGACATACAAGACTGAGAAACAGTAGAAAATTAATTTTATTTGATTTGGATTGTACAACTGTAAAGACACAGATGAAAGGATTGAACACAGACACCTTTCATCCTCATCCCGACTTGTTTCACTCTCTCTACTGGATACGTGTGAAACTGTTCTTGACAGAATTAGTAGACAGCATAAAGCAATACATAAATGAACAAGAGCAGCTTTGGAGATATATTCAGGGCCAATTAATTCCAATAACCCCAATCTTCAAACTACTGGCATATTCTTAATCATTTTACTCACAGCATCCCTTACCCAAATGCTGATGTCACTTTACAGTTTTCCAGACTAAACAGCCTTAACCCAAAACAATTGCTCTTTATTTCTCCCCGAGCATCAGTTGCCAGTAAGACTGACACTGCTACACTACACACCGTACTTTTAGACACAACATTCCACACACCCCATAACTTGGGATTTTCTCCCTCATCACCACTGAAAATCAAGCAGAGTTTGGTATGATGTTGACACCCCGGAGTCCATGGACTGAGAGCTCACAGAAGCCCAATGTAAGGTGCAGAAGTGGAGCACAGAGGGAATATCTGGGGCAGAGTGAGAGTTAGTAATTAGGCAGCATGAGTTCAGATAGAAGCTTGTGAACCATCTCGTGGAACAATGGAATAAACAGGTCTAGACAAATGGAGGGATCAGTGTTTCAACAAGAACCAGCTGTGGGAGGAAGAGGCTGACAGCGATACTGGGATTAAAGGAAGCACCTTGGTTACATTTTGCTCAACAAGGAACCAGATTTACAAACTGTCATGGGAAATGAATGAAGTCATTAACCAGAAAATGGAATTTGTGCAGCAGACCGAAACATTGGTGATGGACTTCCCAATACATGTATTCAATTGAGGAAAATTCTGCTTCTCCAATGCAGCGCGTGTTCAATTTGGAGCTGACGAGAGAGGTGTTATTGTGGTGGAGTTTGACATCATCAGCTGAACACAATCATAAGCATTTGGATCGTGTCACCAAAGGTTTCCACGTAGGTGAGAAATAGTAGAGGGCCAAGGATGGACCCTTGGGCAGAAATAGACTGTCATGAGATAGCATTAAATTTAAATATTTCTCATGCATTGAAAAACCAATAGCCAGCTGCTCCACTGAATTACAGAACAATAACTGCCTCCTCCATTTCTACATCATGGGACATTATTAATTGATTTTTCCCACAATATTTAAACTTTCCATTTAGACATTTGCTATCAGTGACTGTAGATACTGAACTGTGCAAAGAAGCCTCCCATTCAAAAAGTGAATGCAATGAATAACGTCTGCAGTGGTCAAGGTAGTTCAGTGTTCCTGAATATGGAGAGGATTTCCACACAGGGCCTCACACCCTGCAATACTGTGTAACGTTTGAATAATTGTACCTCTGACAGTCAAATCTCATGTGCTCTGGTATTCATATCTTTGAAGTAATGAACTTTCAGAGTAGTTGTCTAAATACAAGCAACCAGACTGATTAATCAGTATCACCTCCTGCTTCTTGAGCCACCAACTGTCCCAATTTGTCAAAGCACTGAGGTTGATATTCATTCCTGACCCAACAGCAGTATTGAGAGCATTCCCCTGTCAGTGAATTAATCTTTTCACTTGCAGTGCAAATAGCTCTCTGGTAAATTGATTTCCCTGAATGTTAAAGACTGCAGCAGTTGAAGAAGGCAGCTCACCACCACCTTATCAAGGGCAACTGGGGATGGTCGAGTAAAAGCTGGCAGTCTACAAAACCCACAACCCTTGAATGAATGAAGAAACAGATGTTGGTACATCATACATCCTAAGAGGGGTCAGTGTGCCATCTCAGGTTGGTCATCTTTACTGGGAAGCAACAAACTGAAGCGATATTTCTTAACATGTCTCATGCATGCCAAAGCAACATTTTGTAGTTGTTGAATTGTGGAAAAGCCTATGAAACATAATTGTGCAGGATGTGTAGAAAATAGAACATAGAAATTCACAGCACATTACAGGCCCTTCGGACCACAATGTTGTACCAACCATATAACCTACTCTAGAAACTGCCTAGAATTTCCCTACCTCATCGCCCTCTACTTTTCTAAGCTCCATGTACATATCTAAGAGTCTCTTACTCTATTGTGACCGCAGCTATCATTGATGCTGGTGCATTCCAGGCACCCACCATTCTGTGTGAAAAACTTACCACTGGCATCCCTCTTGTACCTATTTCCAAGCACTTTATAAATATACCCCCTCATGTTAGCCATTTCAGCCTGGGGTAAAGCCTCTGGCTATCCACACAAACAATGCCCATCTTCATTTTATACACTTCTATCAGGCCACCTCTCATCCTGTGTCACTCCAAAGAGAAAAGGCCGAGTTTACTCAACCTATTCTCATAAGGCACACACTCCAATCCAGGCAACATCTTTGTAAATCTCCTCTGCACTCTCTCTATGGTATCCTTATCCTTCCTGTAATGAGGTGACCAGAACTGAACACAGTACTCCAACTGAGGTCTCACTAAGGTCTTATATCGCTGTAACATTACCTCACAGCCCTTGAACTCCATCCCACGGTTGATGAAGGCCATCACACCCTATGCCTTCTTAACAACTCTGTCAACCTGCGCAACAACTTGGAGTGTCCAATGGACACGGATCGCAAGATCTCGCTGATCCTCCAAACTATCGAGGGTCCTCCCATTAATATCATATTCTGTCTTCAAATTTGACTTACCAAAATCAATCACTTCACACTTATCTGGATTGAACTCGATTGCCACTTCTCAACCCAGTTCTGCACCCAATCAATGTTCCGCTGTAACCTCTGGCAACCCTCCAGACTATCCACAACATCTTCAACCCTTGTGTTATCAGCAACCATCTTTGCCTTCTGTGGGCAAGCCAATTCTAGACTCATGAATCAAGGTCCCCTTTGATCTCATGCCTCCTTACTTTCTGAATGAACCTTGCACGGGGAACTCCCGATCTCCATCCTGAATTTACTCCCCCAGATCTGAGGCTATGCCCCCTTGTTCTAGTCTCACCTACCAGTGGAAACAACTTTTCTGCCTTTATCTTATCCATCCCTTTCATAATTTCATATGTTTTCTTACCATCTCCTCTCCTTCTTCTGAAGTCCAGTGAATACATTTCCTGGCGACTCAATCTCTCCTCATAATCTAATCCCCTCATATCTGGAATCAACCTGCACCATCATCTGCACCATCTCCAAAGCCAGTATATACTTCCTCAAGTAAAGAGACCAGAACTGCAGGTACTCCAGGTGCAGCCTCACCAGTACCCTGTACAGTTGCAGCATAACCTCCCTGCTCTTAAATTCAATCCCTCTAGCAATGAAGGCCAACATTCCATTTGCCTTCTTGACAGACTGCTGCACCTGCTAACGAACCTTTTATGATCATGCACAAGCACTCCCAAGTCCTTCTGCACAGCAGCATGCTGCAGTTTATTATCTGATAATAATAATCTGATCTTTCCATTTTCCCAAAGTGGATGGCCTTGCATTTACCAGCATTATACTCCATCTGCCAGACCCTTGCCTTCCCACTTAACCTCTCTATATCTCTCTGCAGACTCTCTGTATCCTCTGCACAACTTGCTTTTCCACTCATTTTAGTGTCATCATCAGTCTTAGACACACTATATGTGGTTCCTTCTTCCAGATCATTAATGCTAATCGTGAACAGTTTCAGGCCCAGCACCGATCCCAGTGGCACACCACCCATCACTGCATTGGTGCTGCTTCATGTACCCCTGTTGAACTTGGAAACTTCATCTGCTTTGCCTCCAACTTCCATCCTGCCCTCAAATTCATCTTGGCTCATATCTGATGCCCCCTTCCTTGATCTCACTGTCTCTATCTCTAGAGGCAGATTATCCACTGATATTTATAACAAACCTATGGTCTCTCACAACTTCCTACATCCCACCCTACTACTTCTAAAAATACCATCCACCTTTCTCAGTTCCTCCGTCTCGTCGCATCTGCTTTCAGGATGAGGCTTTTCATTCCAGAATGAAGGAGATGTCTTCCGTTTACAAAGAAAGAGGTTTCCCTTCCTCCACCAGCAACACTGCCCTCTTCCGCATCGCATCCATTTCATGCATGTCCACTCTTACCCCATCCTCTCGCCATCCTACCAGGGATAGGGTTCCTCTTATCCTCACCAGCCTCTGCACTCAACACGTAATTCCTCGTAACCACTGCCATCTACAGTGGAACCACCAAACACATTATCAACTCCCCTTTCCCCACTTTCTGCTGTCCACAGGAATTGCTCCCTATGTGGGTCCCTTGTCCATCCATCCCTCCCCACTGATATCCCTCCTGGCACTTACCCTTGCAAATAGAACAAGTGCTGAACCTGCCCCTACTCCTCATCCCTCACTACCATCCAGGCCCCTAAATAGTCCTTCCAGCTGAGGCAACACTTCAATTTGGAGTCCATGCTCCCAGTGTGGTGTGCTGTAGATAAGTGAAACCTGACATAGATTGGGAGACCGCTTCACCGAGCGTCTAAACTCTGTCAGCCAGAACAAGTGGGGTCTCATGTGGCCACCTATTCTAATTCCACTTCCCATCCCCATTCTGGTATGTCCATCCATAACCTCCTCCACCGTCGCGATATGGCCACATTTAAGTTGGAGGAACAACACCTTATATTCAATTTTGGTGGCCTCCAACCTGATGGCATGAACATCAACTTCTCAAACTTCTGATAATGCCCTGCAACCACCCACTTCTCCATTTCCCATCCCCTTGTCCCTCTCTCACCTTATCTCCTTGCCTGCCCATTGCCTCCCTCTGGTGCTCCTTCCCCTGTTTTCTTTCTGCCTTGCCCTTCTGTCCCTTTCACCAATCAACTTCCCAGATACTTACTTCATCCCTCCCCCTCCAGGTTTCACCTATCACCTGGTGATTCCCTCTCCCCAATTTGTTGTGTGTGTTGCTTGAATTTCCAGCATCTGCAGATTTTCTCTTGTTTCTGGTTTGATCACCACTTATTGCCAGCCAGAGAAACACCCATGTATCCCAACTCTCTGCTTTCTATTGGTTAACCAATCCTCCATCCATACTAATTCATCACCCCCAACTCTATGCATTCTTATTTTATGGATAACTCTTTCATGTGACACCTTGTCAAACGCCTTCCAGAAATCCAAGTAAATAACATCCATCTGTTCTCCTCCATCCACTGCGCTTGTTATATCCTCAAGGAACTCCAGTAAGTTTATTAAACTGGACCTGCCATTGCTGGATCTGGATGATGGATCTATTTCTTTCCAGATGTCTCACTATTTGTACTTTAATGATGGCTTCAAGCATTTTCCCAACTACAGATGTTAAGCTGACTGTCCTCCACCACAAAGCATCAGCCATTTGCTCAATACCCAATATCAATTCCATTAACCAATGTTCAATTTGGCCACCCTTTTCTGCTTTATATAATTATAAAAACATTTACTAACCATTTTTATATTTTGTGCTAGTTTATTTCCATAATCTATCTTTCCTTTCTTGATTGATTGCTTGGTGGTACTGTGTTACTTTTTAAAGTTTTCCCAATCTTCCACTTTCCCACTACACTTTACCACTTAGTATGCACGAGTTTTCAGTTTGATGCCTTCTTTTATATCCTTAGTTATCCAAGGCTGGCTCTCCCCACACTTACTGTCCTTACATTTAACTGGAATATACTTTTGTTGAGCACCGTAAAAAATCTCTTTGAAAGTCTTCCACAGTTCCTCAACTGTCCCACCATATTGCCTGTGTTCCCAGTCTACCTTACCCAACTCCTCCCTCATCCATTGTAGTCTCCCTTGTTTAGGCATAATATACTAGTTTTAGTTCAAACTATTACAGTCTCTATTTGTATAATAAACTCAATCACACTGTGATCTCTCTTTCCAAGAGCATCCCTAACTGCTAATTTTACCTGTCACATTGCACAGGACCAGATGCAAGGTGGCATGTTTCCTTGAGCATTCAGTAACATGCTATTCAAGAAAGCTATCACATATGTATTCTATGAAGTTATCCTCTAGACTGTCTCAACCAACTTGATTCACTCAATCTATGTGCAAGTTAACACCATCATGACAACTGCTGTTCCATTCTTACATGCTTCAGTTATTTTACAGTTTATTGCCTGTGCCACTGTAATGTTATTATTCAGTGGCCGATTAGACAACTGCCAACAACTTTCACTTTACTGTTCCTAATCTTTACCCAGATGAATTCAAAATTCTGTTCCTTAGATCTTATATCATCTCTCACTAATGACCTGATCTTATCCTTAATGAAGAGTGCAACCCCACCTCCCTTAACTTCCTGCCAACCCTTTCATATTACTTGATATCCTTGCATCTTTAATTCCCAGTCCTCTCCACCCTGCAACCACACCTCTGTAACGGCCACTAAATCACATCCCTTTATACTGATTTGCGCCACAAGTTCACTGACCTTGTTATGGATACTATGGACTTTCTGATAAAGTGCCCTTACACTCATTGTTCCTTTAAAATCTAGTTACTTCTGTCACATGCACCTGACTATTCTGCACTCCACCCTTTTCTCTTCTTGAACGTTTGCTTTTACTTTATCTTTATCCACACTTTTCTCTTTCACTTTACATATACTCCTTCTATCTGTTGAACCCACCCCTTGCTATTTAGTTTAAATCACTATCCACAACACTCATTATGTGATTTGACAGGATCCAGGTCCCATTGCAGTTTAGGTGGAGCCCGTCCCACTGGAACAGGTTCCTATTTCGCCAATACTGGTGCCAGTTTCCCATGAATTCAAACGCACTTCTTCCACCCCAGTCCTTCAACCTCGCATTTAACTCTCTCATCTTTTTAACCCTGAGCTAATTTGCACATGGCTCAGGTGGTAATCCTGAGATTACCACCTTTTTGGTTCTGCTTTTCAATTTTGTGCCTCGCGGCTCAAATTCTCTCAGCAGAAACTCTTTCCTCATTCCACCTGCATGGCTGATACCTACATGGTCTACGACAATTGGATCTTTCCCCTCCAAATGCAAATTCCTCTGCAGATCAGATAAGTTGCCACAGAACTGACCTGGCCAGTGTGGATTCAGATAGGCTTTTTTGCTAGCAAAAGTGCATTGGTAAATGGTAGTCCTTCAAAAATGAAATTTTGAGACACAAAGTGTGTACGTGCATGTCAGAATAAAATGTAAAGATAACAGATGTAGGGAACTTTGGTTTTTGAAAGATATTGAGGGCCTGTTTAGAGTAAAAAGGAGGAACAAAGTAGGTACAGTCTGGTAGGAACAACTGAGGTGCTTATGGAGTACAAGAAATGGCAATTAAGAATATGGGATAAAGATGAGAAAACTTCTCTCCAAAATTTCTCTAAACTAGGACAAGCCCAGTACATATCGATAAGAGAAGCCATGCCAGTTTTACACTTATCACAAACAGGACTAATGTCAGGATAAATCTGCGCCAAATTTAGTTTTAGACATGTGAGCCCTACGTACAATCTTGAACTGTAAAAGACAGCGGTGAGCACATAAAGATGTTATATTGACTGACTTAAGAATTGAATCCCAAATCGCATCAGATAAAGAGTTATTTAGATCATGCTCCCAAGCAGTTCTAATTTTATCAAAGGAGGCACACTTCAAGGTCACTAATTTATCACAAATAAAAGGCTTTAAGCCTTTGCCCAATGGATTGCCTGATCCTCTGATTGCCCTTTTTGGTACCTTGGGTGAGGTGGATATGCATTTGAGTCCGACTAAACGCTGAACATTATCTTTTGCCTCTCTTTTGGCAATGAGCTTAGTTCTCCTTAAGTGGAGAGATGTTGCCCCACCCACTCATGCTCAATGGCTTAATGATATTAAGTCCAGTTTAGATCTTGAAAAAATTCATTACTCACTTTTCAACTTGGATGTACAATTTCAAAAGGTGTGGGGACATTTTCTTGATTTTTTTCATAACTTCTCCTCAGATTAAGCTTATTTTTCTGAATCCCTTACTTTCAGATTTTTTTCTCTCTGTAGGTTTATTTTTTTGATGGAAATTACATTATAGTTTTCATAGTGGGCATTATTATTCTATTTTTAACAATATTTACAGTTTTGGGTGGGGGGGGGGGTTGAATGCTCTCTTTATTGTTTTACACAATGTCATGGTTGGCCTGGAGGTTTCTAGTCGGTGGGAGGGGAGGATGCTAATTCTATATGATTTTATTCTGGGTGCTGTTTTCTTATTGTTATGAATTATACTTTTGAAATGCCTATTTTGCACTGTATTAACTCTCATTTTGCTGTTGTTGTTTTTTCTTTGTAGTTGGTTTGTAGAAATGCATTAAAAAAACAATAAAAAAAAAGAAAAGAAAGTGAACACTGAACAAAATCAGGTCGGCTTAAAAAAAGGCATGAACCTGCTCTAAAAAACAATATGGAGGGAAATACCAAGGGATTCTCTGAATATTTTAAGAGCAAAATGATTGCAAGGGATAAAATTAGACCTATGGAAACTCAGAATGGTAATCCATGTGTGGAGCCAAAAGAGATAGGGGAGATCTTAACCAATTTTATTGCAACTCTTTTTATATGGGATATAGCCATCAAGTCTACAGACATGAGGCAAAGTGATATCAATTTCATGAACCCTGTACAAATTACAGAGGAGGTGGTATTTTCTACCTTGAGGCAATTCAGTGTGGATAAGTCACCAGGGCCTGTCAAGTTGCTTCCTCGTACCTTATGGGAGGCAAGTGCAGATATTGCCAGGGCCCTAGCAGAGATATTTAGCCACAGGAGAGGGACCAGAGGATTGGAGGATAGCCAGTTTTGTTCCACTCTTTAAGCAAGGTTCTACACATAAACCAGGAAATTATAGGCCAGTGAGTCTGACATTAGTTGTGGGAAAGTTATCAGAAGATGTTCTAAGGGAGTGGATATAGAAGTATTTGGATAGACATGAACTGATTTAGGAAAGTCTGCATGGCTTTGTGAGTGGTAGGTTGTGTCTACCAACCTTTTTGAGCTTTTCGAGGAAGTTACCAGGAAAGTTGATGAAGGCAAGGCAGTGGCTGTTGTCTACATGGTCTTTAGCAAGACATTTGACATGGTCCCACATGGGAGGTTGATCAAGAATGTTCAGTCATTTGGCATTGAAGATGAGGTAGTAAATTGGATTAGACATTGGTTTTGTGGGAGAAGCCAGAGAAGGGTAATAGATGATTGTTTCTCTAACTGGAGGCCCATGACTAATGGTGTACAGCAAGGATCAGTGCTGGGTCTGTTGTTCTTTGTCATCTACATCACAGATCTGGATAATAATTTGCTTAAATAGATCATCAAATTTGTGATGATACCAAGATTGGGGGTGTAGTGGACAGCGAGGAAGGGTATGATCTCTTGCAGAGAGATTAGCATCACCTGGGAAAATGAGGTGAAAAATGGCAGATAGAGATTAATGCAGAGAAGTGAGAGCTGTTACACTGGTAACTCACATCCATTAGACAAGGTCATGTTCTGAGACACCTATATTACCATCCTCATTTTCAATTTCTTTCAGTTAACATGATGGTCATTCTGATCCTCTCCTGAGTAAACTATGGACCCTCCAGGTGCATCACTCTCTACCTGGTGGCCATAGCGATGGTGGATCTGATGGTTATTTTCACTGACATGATACTATACATAGTTATTCGATTTAATTTACCAGAATTTTAATGGACACCACTCCTACAATGTGTCTCAACCTCGTCCTGCTCTCTGCAGCCACTGATATCTCAGTCTGGTTCACCGTCACCTTCGCCTTTGATTCATTTGTCACAGTCTGTTGTTAGAAGGTGAGAACAAGATATTGCACTGTGAAAACGGCAGCAGTAGTTTGAACTTCTTGCAGTCTCAGTTGTCAGGAACATTCACACATCTCTCAAGAAGAGAATTCCACTATACTGCCTGGCAACCCCAGTGCTCTAACTGTGCAATAAAAACAAAAGAAAAAAATTAATAGAAAAAGATCTACCTGGTGACATGGCCTCTTCTTGCCAGAGCTTCTGTAAGCAAAAGCCTCAATTGTCCACTCTAACACTGGCCCACTTACACAATAGCCACTGCAAAAATAACCATTCCACTTCAACATAACTTCATTTCATTGGTCCTTTCCAAGTACCAAATTGTGCACAATTGAACATCTCCTCAGACTCTGCGGTGCATGGAATGGGAAGCATTAATATTATATTTTTCTCTCAGACTTCTGAGTATTTCAATTTTCCATTGTTTTATCACAGAAAATAGTTGTGTTAACTCTTGTGTTGGGTAGCATTGTCAAAAGGGATCTACATATAGCTGTCTTCTAATATTACGTTGAAAGGGCATAACAGAGGAATATATTCAAAAAAGACTTGAAATTCATTTACTTGGTGTATCATTAATATTCAAAAGAATTTTCCATGAATATCCTGCCTTGAGATTGTATAAACTCTAACTAATGACAACTGATTCTATGGTGAATTCTATTTTTATTTTCTGTGCAACTTTGTTCTATGAAGCATAACTAATATTAATAATAATGTAGCTGAATGATCGCAAGGGAATTTTATTCAAAAATAAAAGCACATCTCCTCTGGTTGTGTCCTGTAATTAGTCAGAGCTTTCCCTCTGTCACCGCCGGAATTACCTTCTACAGAAAATGTGTGAGGCAACAATGCTCCATCAGATAGAAGACATTTACTACCCTGTTCTCGCGGCTGTGGGAATTCCTGGTAAGCCAACCTGGTGTAACCAAATATCTTTTGTTGAATGTTCGGAAAATAAATCCTCAGCTCTTGGGCTGTCATCCTGTACAGGAGCATGTAACTTATTGTTGTGTTTCTCTCAGCAGTGGCATTGATTCACTCTATCCCTGCAACATCCCCTCTGCTATTATTCCCTCTGCTCGTCCCCTTTAGAATTACCCACCCTATTTCAACCCTCCTGCTACCTTCCATAAAAAAGGCCATCCATAACTCTGCTGTTAGTGTTCAACCTCCTACCTCTCCTGCACTCAGCCACCACTCCTATGATCACCAACTCATTGGCTCCCTGCAATGTTGAGAAGTTTTCACCAGTTATATATGTCTATGAATTTATTTGTTGAGATAGAGTCTCATCCAGACTTGGAGACACGCCACTCAGCAATTGCTCAGTTGAATCCCAGTCTAATCAGAGGACAAATTACAATGACCAGTTAACCTACCAGCCAGTACATCTTTGGACAGAGGGAGGAAATGGGAACGCTCGGTGGAAACTCACGCAGTCACAGGGAGATCGTACATTACAGGCAGCAGCGGGAATTAAACCCTGGTCACAGGATCTGTAAAGCATTGTGCTAACCACTGTGTTACCCTGTCACCTATAATATAATCATTCTTCACTATCATAACCCCCCCCCCCCAGATCCAACACCAAAATCCACCCAGTTGTCTCCATGAAGCAAAACCAGACAATGCTGGAAATATTCGGCAGGTCAGACAGCAACTGTAATACATGGTTATGATCATCCATCAGAAAGGGGATAAATAAAAAACAAAAGTGTCTTAAATTGTTCAGGAAGGAGAGGAAAGCAGAGAAAGGGCAAAGAGGAGCTCTGTGAGTTCATGTTGAAATAGCGTCAGGAATCAAAGGCACAAAGTCCAGAGTGGGATCGAGAGCAACAAGGTCATGGAACTGAAATGTTAACTTTGTGTCTACTTGTACAGAAGTTACCTGATTGACTCAGTGTTTCTAATAACCTTTGCTTTTATTACAAGAGAGGTGTATGCTGGTCTGAAGACCAGGACTGAACGGTGACACGAGGGTTGGGAGTATTACTGAAAGCTGTGGGAATCACTGGTGAAGAACAGTGGATGTGCCTGTGGGAGATGTCAGTGGAAGGAGGTGACGTAGAGATGAAATGACCAGTTGATGAAATCGCTTGAAGAGGGAGATCGGGTTAGTCAATAGGGGACTAGACAGGCAGATCTTTTGAAATTGAAACAACAGACACAAAATGCTGAAGGAACACAGCTGGCCAGGCAGCATCTATGGAAAAGAGTTAACAGTCATCATTTTCAGCTGAGACCCTTCATCAGGACTGGAGGAAACAGGTGAGAATTCAGACTAAGAAGGTGGGGGAGGGGAAGAAAACCAGAAGGTGAAACTGGGTGGAGGGGAGAGGGGAAGTAAAGAGCTGGGAAGTTGATTGGTGAAAGAGATACAGGGCTGGAGAAGGGTCAATCTAATAGGAGAGGCAATGGAAGAAAGAAAAGCATGACCACCAGAGGGAGGTGATAGGAGTGTAAGGAGATAAGGTGACTGAATGAAATGGGAATGGGGAATGGTGAAGTGTTGGGGGGATTGTGTTGCAGCATAATTGGAAGTTCCAGAAATCAGTGTTCATGCCATCAGATTAATATTGTTAGCCATTGGGAAATTCTGCTTGTTATGAATGGAGCAAAGGTGCTCAACAAAGTAATCCCCAATTGACGTCAGGTCTCAGCAATGTACAGGAGGCCACATCGGGAGCACCAGATACAGTAGACAACCCCAGCGGACTTGCAGGTGAGGTGTTACTTCACTTGTAAGAAATGTTTGGGGCCCTAAATGGAGGTGAATGGGGAGGAAAGATGGTGGAAATTAAGGTAAATGACCAATTGAATGCGGTAGTGGAGGAAGTGAAATGCAGGGTATAGTTGCACTTAAACCAGGTGAGAGGGCAGGGGTGCAGTGTACGTAGTGGGTGAGGTGAGAACCCTTTCCACTCGGGAGACAGCACACAATAGTGGAGGATAGGTGAAAATATAATAAAAACACTCATGTGGGTGGGATAATCCCCAGAACAGATGCAAAAGAGACAATGGAGTAACTGGGAGGATGGAACGGAGCCTTTACAGGGAGCAAGCTGATTGAGATCTGGTTAAGGTAGCAGTAGGAGTCTATTGGACTGTAATGAGTATTGATCTTTCCCCTGAGATGGAGAAAAGGAAGGGTCAGGGATGCACCAAGTACAAGTGTGAGAAGCTGGAAGTTGTCAGAAAATGAGATGAAACATAAACTTCCAGAGAGTGAGGTCATGTGACTCTGCAGAGTAGCGTCCTTCCCATTGATGCCCTTTGACCTCAGGTCTACCAGACAACCTCAATATTCCACTCAGTCAGAGCAAGGCCAGTCATCCCTACTTCCCTTTGGAATGCAGAACATGGTTGGAACAAGGTCGGGAATGAGTGATCCCGGTAAAATAGAAAACAGAATCAAAATGAGAATCAAGTTTAATAACATCAACACATGTTGTGAAATGTGTTGACTCTGTGGCAGCAATACAATGCAATATATGGTAATGGAAATAAATGTGAATTACTATAAAATAGCTCAATTGAATAAGTAATGCAAAAAAATAGCAGTGTGGTAGCATTCATAGGTTCAATTTCCATTCAGAAATTGGATGGCAGAGGGGAAGAAACTGTTCCTGAATCATTGAGTGTGTGTCTTCAGACTCCTGTCCCTCCTTCCTGATGGTAGCAATGAGGGATGCCCTGGGAGCTTGGGGTCTTTAATGATGCACGCCATCTTTTTGAGACATCACTACTTGAAGATGTCCTGGATATTACAGAGCCTAGTGCCATAGGTGGACTGAACTATTCATAAACAAAACTGTTCATTGGTGAGTAATCACCACTTGATAGTACACTACGACCTTGGCAAAAAGAGCCAGATTAAATTGTGAATGGGACATCCCTGAGGGATTTCCTACCTGGATTGCAGAGGAATTTCAATATCCTGATCATGTTTTCCATCCCAAGTAACATCTTGCTGTTTGGAATAGCTTCATGCTTGGGATGTCTATCAGTATCGTACTTGTCTCATTTCCATTTGCTTCAGTTAACTTGATGGCCATTCTGATCCTATCCCAAGGGAAGCGCGGACTCTCCCGGTGCATCACCTTCTACCTGGTAGCCATGGCACCAGCGGATCTGATGATTGTTTTCACCGACGTGTTACTGTACACGGTTATTCCCTTTCATTTCCCGGGAACTTACATGGACACCACTCCTGCAATATCTCTCACCCTCGTCCTCTCTGCAGCCACTGATATCTCTGTCTGGTTCACCGTCACCTTCACCTTTGATCGATTTGTTGCAATCTATTGTCAGAAGCTGAGAACAAGATATTGCACGGTGAAAACGGCAACAGTGGTTTGATCAACAGTGAGCGTGACATTCAGCCTGAAGAACATCCCTTGGTACTTCATATACAAACCTGAGTATATTGTTGACAATGTACCTTGGGGTGGGGTCGTGTCATCCACCTTTTACACTGAAACCGTCTGGTTGACTTTTGACTGTCTCTGTATCATTTTAACCCCTTTTGTTCCATTCATCCTGATTCTACTACTCAACACTCTGACGGTCAGACACATTATAGTGACGGGCAGAGTCTGGAGGAGGCTACGGCAATGCAGTGGTAATGAGGATCACGTTGACCCAGAGATGGAGAAGCGGAGGAAATCCATTGTTTTACTCTTCACCATAACCGGCAGCTTTATCCTTCTATGGACCACAAACGTTGGATTTTTTCTCTACTGGCGGACTGCTAGAGTTTATGATCACACGGGTATCCATGACCCAAACTACATCATTGAATGAACTGGCTACATGCTGCAGCTTCTGAACTCCTGCACCAACACCTGTATTTATGTGGTGACCCAGACGAAGTTCAGGGAGCAGCTGAAGAACGTGCTCATCCGTCCATTCTCAGCACTTGCTGTTTGGTTGAAATGAAGCCCTGATTGTATGTCCGAGCCACCTTCATTCGGCAGCTCCCTCACTCCCACTCTGTGTGAATCCATATCCCCAGCTCCATTCTCTTCACTCTATGATATTCTACCACGGACCCACTTTAAAACAGGATTCTGTTCCTGTGAACTACTTGTGACCTGGACAATCTGCACATCAGAAACATAGCCATGAATTGGATTGTCACACGGTCGATAATACCTGCAGACTCACAACAAACAGCAAATCCATCCTGTTGGGCTCCAAAATGATGGTAGTGTAGTGCACAATGCTTTACAGTACCAGTGACCAGGGTTCAATACCCACCACTTTTGTCTTTTCATCAAAGGTGTCCAATTCCTTCATTCACATCTTCAGTTTCCAATTATGCTCCTAAAGTCAGGGAGTTTGGTAAAAATTCATCCAGGGCATATAAGTACTCGATGTCTCAACACAATTCCAATTCTAAAACTGACACAAACATCTGTACTTCAGGCTGTAGATGCAACAGTACTTGAAGGACTTGGTGACAGCTTGCTGAGACTATAATGTATTTCTGCTCTACTTCTATGAAAAAAAATTCTAGGCAATAGACATATGAGCCTCAGAAATCTGACATGGCTTCTGGGGTAAAAGGAATCACTTTGGTTACATTTTGCTCATTGAGGAACCCGATTTACAAACAGTCAAATGAAGTCATTAACCAGAAAATGGAATTTGTGCAGGAGACCAAAACATTGGTGATGGACTTATCAATACATGTATTCAGTTGAAAAAAATTCTGCTTCCCCAATGCAGCACGTGGGGAATTTGGATCCGGCGAGAGAGGTGTTACTGTGGTGGAGTTTGACATCATCAGCTGAACTCAATCTTAAGCATTTGGATCATGTCACCAAAGATTTCCATGTAGATGAAAAATAGTAGAGGGCCAAGGATGGATTCTTGGGCAGAAATAGACTGCCATGAGATATCGATAAATTTATATATTTCCCACACATTGAAAAGCCAATAAGAAGCTACTCCACTCAATTACAGAACAATAACAGCCACCTCCATTTCTACATCATGGGACACTATTAACTGATTTATTTTTCCACAACATTTGAACTCTTTCCATTTAGACATTTGCTATCAGTGACTGTAGATACTGAACTGTGCAAAGAAGCCTCCCATTCAAAATGTGAATGCAATGAATAATGTCTGCAGTGATCAAGATAGTTCAGTGTTCCTGAATATGGAGAGGATTTTCACACAGGGTCTCCCACCCTGCAATGCCGTGTAACGTTTGAATGATTGTACCTCTGACAGTCAAATCTCATGTGCTCTGGTATTCATATCTTTGAAGTAATGAACTTTCAGAGTAGTTGTCTAAATACAAACAACCAGACTGATAAATCAGTATCACCTCCTGCTTCTTGAGCCACCTACTATTCCAATTTGTCTACATGCTGAGGTTGATATTCACTCCTGATGCATCAGAAGTATTGAGAGCATTCGCCTGTCAGTGAATTAATTTTTTCACTTGCAGTGCAAATCGCTCTCTGGTAAATTGATTTCCCTGAATGTTAAAGACTGCAGCAGTTGAAGAAGGCAGCCCACCACCACCTTATCAAGGGCAACTGGGGATGGTCGAGTAAAAGCTGGCTCAGTCTACAAAACCCACAACCCTTGAATGAATGAAGAAACAGACGTTGGTACATCATACATCCTAAGAGGGGTCAGTGTGCCATCTCAGGTTGGTCATCTTTACTGGGAAGCAACAAACTGAAGCGATATTTCTTAACATGTCTCATGCACGCCAAAGTAACATTTTGTAGTTGTTGAATTGTGGAAAAGCCTATGAAACATAATTGTGCAGGATGTGTAGAAAATAGAACATAGAAATTCACTGCACATTACAGGCCCTTCGGACCACAATGTTGTACCAACCATATAACCTACTCTAGAAACTGTCTAAAATTTCCCTACCACATTGCCCTCTATTTTTCTAAGCTCCATGTACCTATCTAAGTGTCTCTTAAAAGATCCTATTGTATCTCAACTATCCTCGATGCTGGTGGTGCATTCCATGCACCCACCATTCTGTGTGAAAAACTTACCTCTGACATCCCCCTTGTACCTATTTCCAGTCACCTTACAGATATGCCCTCTCATGTTAGCCATTTCAGCCCTGGAAAGATGCCTCTGGCTATCCACAAGATCAATGCCTATCTTCATCTTATACACCTCTATCGGGTCACCTCTAATCCTCTCGCTCCAAGGAGAAAAGGCCAAGTTCACTCAACCTATTCTCCTAAGGCACACTCTGCAATCCAGGCAACATCACAACATCATTGGAAATCTCCCCTGCACTCTCTCTATGGTATCCTTATCCTTCCTGTAATGAGGTGACCAGAACTGAACACAGTACTCCAACTGAGGTCTCACTAAGGTCTTATATCGCTGTAACGTTACCTCACAGCCCTTGAACTCCATCCCACAGTTGATGAAGGCCATCACACCCTATGCCTTCTTAACAACTCTGTCAACCTGCGCAGCATCTTTGAGTGTCCAATGGACACGGATCGCAAGATCTCGCTGATCCTCCAAACTGCCAAGCGTCCTACCATTAATATTATATTTTGTCTTCAAATTTCACTTACCAATATGAATCACTTCACACTTATCTGGGTTGAACTCGATCTGCCTCTTCTCAACCCTGTTCTGCATCCTATTGATGTCCCACTATAACCTCTGACAACCCTCCAGACTATCCACAACACCTCCAACCTTGGTGTCATCAGGAACCACCCTTTGCCTTCTGTGGGCAAGCCAATTCTGGGCTCAGAAAACAAGGTCTCCTTGGATCCCATGCCTCCTTACTTTCTGAATGAGCCTTGCACAGGGAACTCCCCATCTCCATCCTGAACTTACTCCCCCAAATCTTGTTCTAGTCTCACCTACCAGTGGAAACAACTTTCCTGCCTTTATCTTATCCATCCCTTTCATAAATTTATGTTTCCATTACATCTCCTCTCATCCTTCTGAAGTCCAGTGAATACAGTTCCTGGTGACTCAATCCCTCCTTATAATCTAACCCCTTATATCTGGAATCAACCTGGTGAACTTCCTCTGTACCACCTCCAAAGCCAGTATATCCTTCCTCAAGTAAGGAGACCAGAACTGCAGGTACTCCAGGTGCAGCCTCACCAGTACCCTGTACAGTTGCAGATTAACCTCCCTGCTCTTAAATTCAATTCCTCTAGCAATGAAGCCCAACATTCCATTTGCCTTCTTGACAGCCTGCTGCACCTGCAAACCAAACTTTTGTGATTCATGCACAAGCACACCCAAGTTCCTCTGCACAGCAGCATGATGCAGTTTTTTACCAGTTAAATAATATTTGATCTGCCATTTTTTCTTCCAAAGTGGATGACCTCACACTTACCAGCATTATACTCCATCTTTCAGAAATTTGCCCACTCAATTAACCTATCTATATCTCTCTGCAGACTTTCCGTATCCTCTGCACAACTTACTTTTCCATTCAGTTTAGTATCATCACCAAACTTACACACACTACACATGGTCCCTTCTTCCAGATCATTAATGTTTATCGTGAACAATTTCAGGCCCAGCACTGACCCCAGTGGCACACCACCCATCACTGCATTGGTGCTGCTTCATGTACCCCTGTTGAACTTGTAAACTTCATCTGTTTTTCCTCCAGCTTCCACCCTGCCCTCAAATTCATCTCAGCTCATATCTGATACCCCTTCCTTGATCTCACTGTCTCTATCTCTAGAGGCAGCTTATCCACTGATATTTATAACAAACCTATGGTCTCTCACAACTTCCTACATCCCACCCTACTACTTCTAAAAATACCATCCACCTTTCTCAGTTCCTCCATCTCATCGCATCTGCTTTCAGGATGAGGCTTTCCATTCTAGAATGAAGGAGATGTCTTCCGTTTACAAAGAAAGAGGTTTCCCTTCCTCCATCAGCAACACTGCCCTCTTCCGCATCACATCCATTTCATGCATGTCCACTCTTACCCCATCCTCTCATCGTCCTACCAGGGATAGGGTTCCTCTTATCCTCACCAGCCTCTGCACTCAACACGTAATTCCTCGTAACCACTGCCATCTACAGTGGAACCACCAAACACATCATCAACTCCCCTTTCCCCACTTTCTGCTCTCCACAGGAATTGCTCCCTATGTGGGTCCCTTGTCCTTCCATCCCTCCCCACTGATATCCCTCCTGGCACTTACCCTTGCAAATAGAACAAGTGCTGAACCTGCCCCTACTCCTCATCCCTCACTAACATCCAAGGCCCTGAGGCAACATTTCAATTTGGAGTTCATGCTCCCAGTGTGGTGTGCTGTAGATAAGTGAAACCTGACGTAGATTGGGAGACCGCTTCACCGAGCATCTAAACTCTGTCAGCCAGAACAAGTGGGGTCTCCAGTGCCCATCCATTTTAATTCCACTTCCCATTCCCATTCTGGTATGTCCATCCATAACCTCCTCCACTGTCACGATATGGCCACATTTAAGTTGGAGGAACAACACCTTATATTCAATTTTGGTGGCCTCCAACCTGATGGCATGAACATCAACTTCTCAAACTTCCGATAATGCCCTGCAACCACCCACTTCTCCATTTCCCATCCCCTTGTCCCTCTCTCATCTTATCTCCTTGCCTGCCCATTGCCTCCCTCTGGTGCTCCTTCCCCCGTTTTCTTTCTGCCTTGGCCTTCTGTCCCTTTCACCAATCAACTTCCCAGATACTTACTTCATCCCTCCCCCTCCAGGTTTCACCTATCACCTGGTGGTTCCCTCTCCCCAATTTGTTGTGTGTGTTGCTTGAATTTCCAGCATCTGCAGATTTTCTCTTGTTTCTGGTTTGATCACCACTTACTGCCAGCCAGAGAAACACCCATATATCCCAACTCTCTGCTTTCTATTGGTTAACCAATCCTCCATCCATACTAATTCATCACCCCCAACTCTATGCACTCTTGTTTTATGAATAAGTCTTTCATGTGACAACTTGGCAACTACCTTCTAGAAATCCAAGTAAATAACATCCATCTGTTCTCCTCCATCCACTTGTTATATCCTCAAGGAACTCCAGTAAGTTTGTTAAACTGGACCTGCCGTTGCTGGATCTGGATGATGGATCTATTTCTTTCCAGATGTCTCACTATTTGTACTTTAATGATGGCTTCAAGCATTTTCCCAACTACAGATGTTAAGCTGACTGTCCTCCACCACAAAGCATCAGCCATTTGCTCAATACCCAATATCAATTCCATTAACCAATGTTCAATTTGGTCACCTTTTTCTGCTTTATATAATTATAAAAACATTTACTAACCATTTTTATATTTTGTGCTAGTTTATTTCCATAATCTATCTTCCCTTTCTTGGTTGCTTGCTTGGGGGTACTGTGTTACTATTTATAGTTTTCTCAATGTTCCACTTTCCCACTACACTTTACCACTTAGTAAAGTTTTCAGTTTGATGCCTTCTTTTATATCTTTAGTTATCCAAGGCTGGGTCTCCCCATCTTACTGTCCTTACATTTAACTGGAATATACTTTTGTTGAGCACTGTAAAAAACCCTTTGAAAGTCTTCCACAGTTCCTCAACTGTCCCACCATATTACCGGTGTTCCCAGTCTACCTTACCCAACTCCTCTCTCATCTATTGAAGTCTGTCTTGTTTAAGCATAATACTCTAGTTTTAGTTCAAACTATTACTGCCTCTATTTGTATAATAAACTCAATCACACTGTGATCTCTCTTTCCAAGAGCATCCCTAACTGCTAATTTTACCTGTCACATTGCACAGGACCAGATGCAAGGTGGCATGTTTCCTTGAGCATTCAGTAACATGCTATTCAAGAAAGCTATCACATATGTATTCTATGAAGTTATCCTCTAGACTGTCTCAACCAACTTGATTCACTCAATCTATGTGCAAGTTAAAGCCATAATGACAACTGCTGTTCCATTCTTACATGCTTCAGTTATTTTTCAGTTTATTGCCTGTGCCACTGTAATGTGATTATTCAGTGGCCGATTAGACAACTGCCAACAACTTTCACTTTACTGTTCCTAATCTTTACCCAGATGAATTCAATATTCTGTTCCTTATATCTCATATCATCTCTTACTAATGACCTGATCTTATCCTTAATGATGAGTGCTACCCCACCTCCCTTAACTTTCTGCCAACCCTTTCAGATAACAGAGTTGGATTAACATGCCAGGATCTGTTTATTCCGGAGACACCTGTAGTATTTAAAGATAAAAGCACAGGAGCATGATCTGAAACAGTAATTTCTTTATATTCACAGGATTGAACCAATGGATTCAATTGACTATCAACAAAAAATTATCAATCCTGGAATACATATGATGAACGTGTCAAAAAAATGAGTACTCTTTATCTGTTGTAAGTAAAAAGCGCCAAATCTCAACAATATCACATTTCATTAGAAAAGATTGCAAATGGAGGCAGATCTACTGAAAGTCAATTGTTTAAAAGATAAGCGATCTAAAACAGGGTCTAAACAACAGTTGAAGTCTCCACATAAAACCAGAGAATACAAACTGAAATTTGGTAAAAATGGTAAAAAAGCTTCAAAAAAACCTGGATCATCTATATTCGGAGCATACAAATTAGCAAAACCCATTAATTTAATATCTAATTTCCCTGACAGTATAACAAAATGCCCATTGGTATCACGTACGACATTATGTTGAATGAAAGAAACTGAATTGTCTATAAGAATTGAAACTCTTCTGGCCTTAGCCTGAAAGGCAGAATGAAAAATATAAGCCCTTCCAATGGCTGAAAAGACATAAATTATCACATTTACAAACATATGTTTCTTGTAAAAAATAAATGAGACATTCGATTTCTTAATATAATTAAATATCTTATTATGTTTCACAGGTTGGTTTAATCATTTCACATTAAAACTAAATAAATTACCAGTATGTCTTTTATTGATTTTATTAATGAGTTTCTACAATACAACTACAAAAAACCATCACCAAAATGGAGATTTATACAGTGCAAAACAAGCATCCCTAATATATAATTAATAACAATAAAGAAAAAGCACCCAAAATAAAATCATATAAAGTTAGTATCCTCCCCACCCACCTAATACAAAACTCCAGGCCAACCATTTGAATGTGTAAAAGAAAAAACTAATTGGAACGTGCGACCCCACAGATCTGTAAATATATATATAAAAAGAAAATATTGTGCCTACTACCAAAACTATGATGTATTTCACATAAAAACCCACAAAACTTACAGAAAAAATCTGAAATAAAGGGATTACAGTACAAAAAAAGAATAAACTTAATCTAAAGAGGAGTTATGAAAGTATTCAAGAAAAGGTCCACACACCTTATGAAACTTTATGCCTGAATAGAGAAGTGAATAATGAATCATTTCAAGGTCTAAACAGGACATAAAGCACTAAAACATTGAGCATCTCGCCCCCTGACAAGAACTAATTGTCTAGCCAAAGAGAGGCAAAAGATAAGGTTCGATGCTTAGTCAGACTCAAATGCGTGTATACTTCACTCAAGGTGCCAAAAAGAGCAATCAGAGGGTTAGATTCTAAGTGGCAATTAAGAATATGGGATAAAGATTAAACAAAAACTTCTCTCCAGAATTTCTCTAGACTAGGACAAGCCCAGTAATGAGAGAAGCCTCACCCCCTTTACACTTGTCACAAGCAGGATTACTGTCAAGATAAAACTGTGATAATTTCGTTTTAGACATATGAAATCTATGCTTAAACTCTAACCTTAAATTGCAAAAGACAGTGATGAGCATAGAAAGAGGTTAAGTTAACTGACTTAAGAATTGAATCCCAAACTGCAACAGATAAAGAAATATTTAAGTCATGCTTCCAGGCAGTTCTAATTTTATCGAAAGGGGCACGCCTCAGTATCAATAACTCATTACAAATAGTAGATGTTAAACCTTCACCCAATAGATTAATGCAAAGAAACAGGTCCACAACGTTTTTCTCGGACACCTCAGAAAAATTTGATATTAAAGACTTAGTGAAACGTCTAATTTGAAGATATCTAAAGAAATGAGTATTAGGTAGTATTAGGTAAACTTTACAGACAGTTGTTGAAAAGTTGCAAAACGATTATCTATGCAAAGATCTTCAAAGCGCCTAATACCCTTTCTGTACCAACCATGAAATGCTGAGTCTTGCATAGAAGGTAGGAAAAGATTATTGTGTAAAATAGGACTAGAAAGAGAGAAACCATGAAGGCCATTATATTTTCTGAACTGAGTCCGTATTCTCAGAGTATGCCTAATAAGAGGATTAACAATTAGTCTAGGCAAGAGACAAGGAAGTGCGGATCCAAGAAGTGAAGTAGTGGAGAGATTCTTACTGGAGTTCAACTCGTTGCCACCCATTTTGGGCAGTCAGAATTATGAAAGAAGGACCAAAAAGTAAGACAACAAATATTGGCTGCCCAATAACATAAATGGAAGTTAAGCATGGCCATACTACGCTCCTGTTCAGACTTTTGGAGGCAAGCTTTATTAAGTCTGGAACATTTGCCCTTCAATAGATAGGATGAAATAATAGAATCTAACAAATAAAAAAAAAGCTTCAGAAATAAAAATTAGTAAAGACTGAAATAAGCATAAAAATTTTGGAAGGATATAAATTTTAATAACATTAGTTCGACCTACCAGAGACATGGACAAGAGTGACCACTGTGTCAAACTCTGTTTTGTAGAATTTAAAAGATTAGCAAAATTTTCTCAGAAAAGTTTCTTGAAGTTCCTTGGTACTGTAATGCCAAGGTAAGTGAACTGATTATTAACTACTTTAAAAGGGAGGTCATGAAATACTAATGCTTGTGCTTCTCTATTGAATGGGAAGAGTTCACTCTTGTGTAAATTAAGTTTGTAACTGGAAAGCTAACTAAATTGATTAAGAAGTAAAAACATTGAGGGTAAGGAAGTAGTTGGATTTGATATAAAAAAGTAAAAGATCATCAGCTTAAAGAGAAACCTTATGCTCAACACCTCCCCTCCAAATCCCCATCAATTCAGCACAGCTATGAAATGCAATCGCCAGTGGCTCTATGGCCAAATCAAAAAGTATTGGACTTGAAGGGCATTCTTGATGGGTGCCACATTTAAGGCTAAAAGACTGGGATTGTTGACAGTTGGTAAAAACAGAAGTGGTGGGACATGAATACAACAATTTAATCCACGTAATAAAACTTTGTCCAAAATCATTTTTTTCTAAAACCGCAAAAAGGTAATTCCATTCCACACGATCAAATGCTTTCTCTGCATCAAGAGAAATGACACATTTAGAAGTCCCAATTGAAGATGAATATAAGATATTAAATAGACACCATGTATTAAAAAAGGAAGGTGATTATTAATAAAACCAGCTTGATCTTCAGAAATAATAAAAGGTTCAAGTTCTCCAATCTATGAGCCAAAACTTCACCCAAAATTTTAACATTGACATTTAACAAAGAAATCGGCCTATATGAAAAACACTCTGTTGGATCTTTACTTTTTTGGCTAAAAGAATGATGCATGCCCCATTAAATGTTGCTGGCAATTTACCGTGTTTAAATGAATCAGATAGAACTAAGAATAACTGAGACAAAAGCAGGGAGGAATATGATTTATTAAATTCGGCAGAAAACCCATCAGGTCCAGGAGATTTGTCTGACTGCATTGCATAAATGGCAGAGGGTATTTCCTCTAGTGATAATGGCTCATTGAGTTTTACTTTAAGATTAGAAAAAAGTGAAGGAATATTTAAACTGTTTAAAATGCTCAACAGAGATATTATCATTTAAAGATTCTGAGGTATAAGGTCAAGAATAAGAATTCTTAAACATGTCATTAATTTCAGAGTGATTTGAAGTAATGTTCCCAATTCCCATTCGAATTTTTGTAGTTTGTTGTTTTGCTTAAGAGCGTCTTATTTGGTTGACTCAAAACTTGCCGGATTTATCACCATGAATGTAAAATCAGCTCTTGCTTTCAAGAAGTTGACATTCAACTGGTTGAGTGGAAATAAGGTCAAACTTAGTTTGAGGTTCTACTCGCTTCTTGGACAGTTTGGGATTTTTGGTCTGGGCATATGGTTGGTCTGTGGCTTTAATCTAACTAATCAAATCTAATCGCTCTAAGTAGGTCTTTCTTTTCAGATTTGCAGTTTATGAAATTATTTGACCCCTCAACTATGCTTTCATGCCATCCCAGACAACCTGGGATAAGATTTCAGATGACATGTTATTGTTTAAAAAAAAGTTATCTGGTCCTTCATAAACTTTACAAAATCATTATCTAACAACAAGTTTGGGTCAAAATGCCAATGTTTATTCATTTGAGGGAAGCCAGTAAAATTCATAGACAGGTTAACTTGGGCTCAGTCTGAAATCAATATACTCTGAGAATCACAGGAGCAAACAGATGGAATCAGCAGGTTATCCATTAGAAGATAATCAATTCTAGTAAAAGTATGATGGACATGTGAAAAAAAGAATAATGTCTCTCAGCAGGATGGAAAAAAAAACCACAAATCAGAGATACCATAATTAAAAAGAAAAGAGTGACTAGATAAAGCAGATTTGCTAGGTAGTCTAGGAACAGAGGACAATTGATCCAAAACTTAATACACCAAAATATTTTCTAAATTATACTCAAATCCTCAAAGTGTGTTTGACTACAAAATTATCAGTTAAATAACTTAAAGACAACCTACTGGATGTTGAAGGAGCAGCAGTGTTTTTATAGTTGCTCCTATGCTACTAAAATTTACTGTTTTCAACTTGTTTTGAAAACTTACTTTTAAACGCAATATTGTTTTGTGATGAGGGTGCCAAAGCTAATAAAGAAGGAAGAGTCTGACAAGGATATTAGGGTTAAAAGAAGCAACTTATTTATGTTTTGCTCAATGAGGAACCAGATTTACAAACTTTAATGGGAAATGAAGCTATTGAAGAAGGCAACTCACCACCACCTTATCAAGGGCAACTGGGGATGATTGAGTAAAAGCTGGCTCAGTCTACAAAACCCACAACCCTTGAATGAATTAAGAAACAGACGTTGGTACATCATACATCCTTAGAAGGATCAGTGTGCCATCTCGGGTTGGTCACCTTTACTGGAAAGCAACAAACTGAAGCGATATTTCTTAACATGTTCATGCATGCCGAAGTAACATTTTGTAGTTGTTGAATTGTCAAAAAGTCCATGAAACGTAATTATGCAGGACGTGTTGAAAATAGAATATAGAAATTTACAGCGCATTACAGGCCGTTCGGCCCACAATGTTCTGCCGACTGTGTAGCCTACTCTAGGAACTGCCCAGAATTTCGCTACCACATTGCCCTCTATTTTTCTAAGCTCCGTGTACCTATCTAAGAGTCTCTTACCATAATGTATCTACAGCTATCATCAATGCTGGTGGTGCATTCCACGCATCCACCACTCTCTCTGTGAAAAACTTACTTCTGACATCCCCCTTCTACCTATTTCCAAGCACCTTATAACTATGCCCTCTCGTGTTAGACATTTCAGCCTTGGGGAAAAAGCCTCTGGCTATCTACATGATCAGTGCCTATCTTCATCTTATACACCTCTATCAGGTCACCTCTCATTCTCTGTTGCTCTAAGGATAAAAGGCCAAGTTTACTCAACCTGTTCTCCTAAAACACACTCTCCAATCCAGGCAACATCTTTGTAAATATTCTCTGTACTCTCTCTGTAATATTCAAATCCTTCCTGGAATAACATGACTAGAACTGAACACAGTACTCCAAATGCAGTCTTACTAAGGTCTTATATCGCTGTAACATTACCTCACAGCTCTTGAACTCAATCCCACGGTTGATGAAGGCCATCACACCCTATGCCTTCTTAATAACTCTGTCAACCTGCACAGCACCTTTGAGTGTCCAGTGGACACAGACCCCAAGATCTCGCTGATCCTCCAAACTGCCAAGAATCCTACCATTAGTATTATATTCTTTCTTCAAATTTGACTTAGCAAAATGAATCACTTCTCACTTATTTGGGTTGAACTCGATCTGCCACTTCCCAACCCAGTTCTGAATCCTATCAATGTTCCACTGTAAACTCTGACAACACTCCAGTCTATCCATAACATCCCCATCTCTTGTGTCATCAACAACAATGCTTTATCTTCTATTGGCAAGCCAATTCTGGACTCATTAAAAAGATCTCCTTAGATCCCATGCCTCCTTACTTTCTGAATGAGTCTTGCATGGGGAACTCCCGATCTCCATCCTGAATCTACTCCTCCAAATCTTGTGGCTATGTCCCCTTGTTCTAGTCTCACCTACCAGTGGAAACAGCTTTCCTGACTCTATCTTATCCATCACTTTCATAATTTTATGTTTCTATAACATCTCCTCTCATCCTTCTGAGTTCCAGTGAATACAGTCCCTGGTGACTCAATCTCTCCTCATAATCTAGCCCCTCATAGCTGGAATCAACCTGGTGAACCTCCTCTGTACTGCCTCTAAAGCCAGTTTATCCTTCCTCAAGTAAGGAGGCCAGATCTGCATGCAGGTACTCCAGGTGCGGCCTCACCAGTACCCTGTACAGTTGCAGCATAAACTCGCTGCTCTTAAATTCAATTCCTGCAGCAATGAAGGCCAGCTTTTAAATCAAAGCAAGAGGCAGAGAGTGAAGAAGTAAATGCATTTCTGAGAGAAGTCATTTTTTTAACTGATCGGGGAAAAGAGGCTAGACTACACAGGCGCGTGATGTAATGCACCAAAGGTTTTAAAAAAGACCACCATATACAGCAGCCATCATTGTTGCGGCCATTGTCGTAGCGGCCATCGTTGGAGTGGACTGAGTCAAAGGCTCAACAGGCTTCGGTGTGAACAGGCAGAGGCAAGGGTAAGTTTTGCTTTGTTTGTTTAGAGTAGAGAGAATGCCTGGCAGGATGTAGGAATGCTCCTCTTGCAGGATGTGGGAAGTCAGGGAGACCTCTGGTGTTCCTGACAATGACTCCAGCAAGAAGTGCTTCCAGCTGCAGCTCCTAACAAACCGCATTAGGTAACTGGAGCTGGAGCTGGATGACCTCCGGATCATTCCGGAGAAAGAGAAGTTTATAGATAATAGCTACAGGGAAGCAGTTATGCCAAAGTAGCAGCACACAAGTAATTGGGTTACCGTCAGGCGAGGGAAGGGGAAAGGGCAGGCAGAGCAGGGCTCCCCTGTGACCATTTCACTCAACAACAAGTATACCGATTTGGATACAGTTGTGGGGGATGACTTACATGGGACAAGCTGCGGCAGCCGGATCTCTGGCACTGAGTCTGGTTCTGCAGTGCAGAAGAGAGGGGGGAAGAAGAGGAGAGGTGTAGTGATAGGGGACTTGATAGTTAGAGGTACAGACAGGAGGTTCTGTGGTTGCGACAGGGACTCTCCAATGTTTTGTTGCCTCCCGGGTGCCAGGGCCAGGGATGTCTCTGATCGTGTGCACAGCATTCTGAAGTGGGAGGGTGATCAGCCAAATGTCATGGTACACATCGGTACCAATGACATAGGAAGAAAGAGTGAAGAGGTCCTGAAGGGTGAGCATAGAGAGCTTAGTAGTGTTACGAACCCCGTAACTGGGTCACTTACCAGCAAAGATAGAGAGGTCCGTTGAAGTCTGATGGTACTATCTTAACAGTATTTATTGATAAAAATACACAAAATAAGATCAATGCAAACATACAGATAATATACGTCATCAATACTAAATCTAAAAGCGCGGGTATAATAATAATCAATAAGAAATAGCTCTATCGTTGTCTAGGGGATAATGTATTGTCTGATGGAAATATAAAAGTCACTGTTAGTTCGTTCAAGCTGCAGCGTTTTGGTTTGAGAGAAAGATGAGTTAAAACTTGCCCCAGTCCTTTTATGATGTCACTCCTTCGAGAGTCATTGGGAGTTGGTTTCCCCGTTGTTAGCTAAAAGCCGTTCTTCCGTGGTAAAAGCCACCGGTTCCGGGGGCAAATGGAACCGAATGCACGTGGCCTCCCCACTGGCTTCCGCTATTACAGGATCGCTAGCGTTTCTTCTGGTGCGTCTGAGGGGCTGTTCCCACAGACCCTCTTTTATCCTGACTCACAGGGTCGCAGATGTCAATCAGGTTGGGGTGATGCAATCCCTCCCTCAACCAGCCCACTTTGCCTGAGGGCTTCCACGTAGCACAGTATTGCAATACGCAGGTTCGTCTTCAAGAGACAATGGCCGTATCCCATAGCTTTTATATCGCCCGGGGGGGGGGGGGGTCAAGACATTCCGCACGTCTCTCTCTCTCTCTCATTTCCTGGGTCTTCTGACCCAAGTCAATAGCGATCCTGCGATTCTCACAAAGGAGGGGGCTACCCTGCACCCTTCTGCCCCTCAGAGCTGTGGTACATTCATAACACCCCCTTTCTTCAAAGCGTTTTCACCAGCGGTGAAAACGAAATAGTACAGAGTCTTACAGGGTTTTAGAATCTAACCCAATACAAAAGCTTTTCCTTTTCACTACAGAGTAATACAGTTATACATTCAATTCAGCATCTAGACAGTTAACGATTACAGTGTCACTTCCTTTAATATTTTAACATCTTGTACCTTACTAAAGTCTTGTAGCATCAGACTTCAATTTAATAACCACCTATTTTTATTTCTTTTCTTCAGCAAACAAAAACTAAAGAGTTGTGATCTTAGCTTATATGTATACTACAAAAGTTCATGCAAATACTAATCTTTCTGTTGCTTTCAAACTTAACAGGCAGGTTTCCATGGGGTTCTCTTTATTATTCACATGCTTTGTCAAAATCCCGTAGAACCGGCTTTTGCTATTCAAAATGACGTCCCCATTAACCCTCGCCTCTTTTCCGGTTAGTCCCCACGTGGGGAGCTTGAGTACCCTGGCGAAATAGGCTTTCGCCCGCTTCTTTCATAGGAGTTATTTTATCAACACCGTGTCCCAAACTTAGACCATCTTTTGCATTTCCACCCAATTCTTTAATTTTACGCAAGTTGCTAGCTTTCTCTTCAGGACCGTTCAGGCTATTAGTTTTCAATTCGAACTCTTTGTTCAAGCAGCATTTCAAATTCTGCCTTTTCACACCACACTCTGGAATAACAATAGCATCTTCCAACTTGCGTCATCTTCCAACTCAATCTGTAAGCGATCCGCAAGGCTTTAAATTTTCTTCATTCGATTTGGGAACTACATATTTCCCGTTTCCTTCAATAATAATATTTATCTCCCAACTTTTAATTTCTGCATTAACTTTTAACACACCGTCAAGCACAAACACCTGGGAACTCTCACTTCCCACTATTACCAAGGTTAACCCTTTCTTCAATGAACCAAGTCTATCTGACCCACAAGGATGGCCTTCCCTTTCAACTGAATCAAATATCTCAGACTTTTTTTGAGCTCCATTACTAGGTTCAGTACCACGTGTATCCACATCTTGAACACACTCAAACGGAACATTTGCCTCTTTCAGGCTTTCAATACCTGTACCCGGTCCAAATTCTAAATTCCCCTGATTCTACCAGCTACTCTCTGGGCAACTCCCTTCCGGAGTAAACTCAACCCTGCGGGCTGAAACAACCTCATCTGCCAACCCAACAGACTTCTTCAAGGTAAGGACACCCTTTTCATCTAGGACTGCCCTCATTTCATTATCGGGAACACCTTTAGAATTTTCAACTTCTTCAAACAGTTCTGCCAAACCAGACAGATCATCCATGTCCAACCCTGGACCTTTTAACAGCTCTATCTGTTTCTCATCTTTATCTTCTGCCTCTAGAACTTTTCTCCTCGTGAAGGGCAGGTCTACCTCCTCTCCCTTACTCTCTTTCACTTTACTACTCTTCGTTTTACCACCCTCTAAACCCTCGTGGTACAGGGTCAGTAAAAACGTCTCAGCCAAATCGATACTGGCCTGATTTAAACTGCTCCTTTTCTCAGCTGCCTTTCTCGACATGTTGCAAGTGATTGCACATGCGGGATAGATCTTGGAATCTAGGGGCGGGGCCGCAACACTCACCGGCCGGCTTGTCATCGTCATGGCTGCCCAAACCTTACCACCTGCTAAATCGTTACCAAGAAGGATGTCTGCGTCAGTTCTCGGGAATTCTGATCGCACCCCTATTTCAACTGGTCCAGACACCAGCTCACAATCCATAATGACCTTATGTAAGGGCATCATTTCCGTCCCTTCGTTTGTTCCCTTCACAGCTACCATTCCCGTCTTGTGACCAAAATCTAGTACCTTACTGCTAATCAACGATAGCTCAGCCCCTGTGTCTCTCCAGATCCGTACTGGAACTGGTGTGTCTCCCTCCCTCACAGACACGGTTCCATTTCACAGACAAGTCTCAGACCCTTCTCGTACTCTGTCTACCCGGGGCTCTCTTGTCGATTTACTGATTACCACGGCACATCCGATAGGGACTGCTGCTTTCCCTTTTCCTGTCTCCTTCCTCGGAGCAAAGCACCTAGATGCAATAAGCCCCCCCTTTCCACAATTAAAACAGGTCAAGCCCAGAAATCTCTGGCCGTCTGGCCTTTCCCCCTCAACCTTACCACTAGCTCCCGGCGGGACCTCTGCCTCAGCCAGCGGGCTTTCTCAATCGTTCCCACAGTCTCTCTGGGAACTTTTATTTGAGGAAAACTTTGACTTGTGGGTTAGGGCATATTCATCTGCGAACCTAGCAAATTCTGAGATGGACTTATTCGGCTTCTCATTCAAATACATCCAGATATCCTCCAAAACACAACCTTTAAATTCCTCAATCAGAATTAACTCCCTGAGACGCCAATAATCCTCCTCCACTATCCCTGCTGTGCACCAACAGTCCAAGAGCACACCCTTCTCATAGGCAAACTCGGTATACGTCTGATTCCACCCTTTCTTTAAAGTTCTGAACTTTTGTCTATACGCTTCAGGTACTAGCTCATAACTCTGGAGAATGGCCGCCTTTACTTTGTCATAACTCTCCTCCTTTTCCTCCTCCATGGCCAACGCCATATATGCCCGCTGTGCCTTTCCTTTTAACACACTTTGTAACAACGCCACCCACTGATCTCTGGGCCACTTCTGACTCACTGCCACCTTTTCAAAAAGCAATAAATAACTATCAACATCCGTCTCCTCAAATGGAGGTACTAACTTCAACTCTCGACTAACATTAAACCGCTCCTCTCGGTCTGACCCTTGATCTCTTCACCCTTGCCTTAACTTCTCCATCGCCAAGTTATGTTTCCTTTGTTTCTCTGCCTCCCCATACTCTCTCTCTTTCTCTTTCTCAGCTGCTTCCAGCTGTTTTAATTGAATTTCATGCTCTCTTTGTTTCTCAGCTCTTTCCCTCTCTTTCTCAGCTCTTTCCTGCTCCCGTTTCACCTCTAACTCCTTTAGCTGGAGCGCATGCTCCCATGTCACCTCTAACTCCTTTAGCTGGAGCGCATGCTCCCTCTCTCTCTCTCGGCTTTTCATTCTCCTTCTCAGCTGCTTCCAGCTGCTTTACCTTAATTTCTCCAACTCTAACTGAGCCGTCCCACTAGCTGGTGCCTTTCAGGAATATTTTCCAATACCTCAGCTGCAAACACATTCTTCCCAGTATAATACTGAGTTATTGCCCTTCGCACCTCCCGCTTTTTCATTGACAACCTCACCTCTGCGAGGTTTAACCCCTTCGCCAAATTTATCAAGTCCGATTTGGTGGCTGCCTCCAGCGCCTCCAGAGTCGGGTTTTCTATAAATTCACCCACATCCATCTTTGCTGGTTTCCCGTCTGGCTACCCACGTAACCAGATCCAAGTTTGGACTTACAAGCCCAATTCACTGGCCCTCCAATTTGGTGTCAAATCTTGAGACGAGAACCCCAACTGTTACGAAATCCCGTAACTGGATCACTTACCAGCAAAGATAGAGAGGTCCGTTGAAGTCTGATGGTACTATGTTAACAGTATTTATTGATAAAAATGCACAAAATAATATCAATGCAAACATATAGATAACATACATCATCAATACTAAATCTAAAAGCGCGGGTATAATAATAATAAGAAATAGCTCTATCGTTGTCTAGGGGATAATGTATTGTCCGATGGAAATATAAAAGTCACCGTTAGTTTGTTCAAGCTGCAGCGTTTTGCTTTGAGAGAGAGATGGGTTAAAACTTGCTCCAGTCCTTTTATGATGTCACTCCTTCGAGAGTCATTGGGAGTTGGTTTCCCCGTTGTTAGCTAAAAGCCGTTCTTCCATGGTAAAAGCCACCGGTTCCAGGGGCAAATGGAACCGAACGCACGTGGCCTCCCCACCGGCTTCCGCTATTACGGGATCGCTAGCGTTTCTTCTGGTGCGTCTGAGGGGCTGTTCCCACAGACCCTCTTTTATCCTGACTCACAGGGTCGCAGATGTCAATCAGGTTGGGGTGATGCAATCCCTCCCTCAACCAGCCCACTTTGCCCAAGGGCTTCCACGTAGCACAGTATTGTAATTCACATGTCTGTCTCCAAGAGACAATGGCTGTTTCCCGTTGCTTTATATCACCGGGGGGGGGGGGGGATCAAGACATTCCGCACGTCTCTCTCTCATTTCCTGGGTCTCCTGACCCAAATCAATAGCGATCCTGTGATTCTCACAAAGGAGGGGGCTACCCCGCACCCTTCGGCCCCTCAGTGCTGTGGTACATTCATACCAGTAGGAAGTTAAAAAGCAGGACCTCGAGGGTGGTAATCTCAGGATTGCTACCTGTGCCACGTGCCAGTGAGGGTAAGAGTAGGATGCTCTGGAGGATGAACACGTGGCTGAGGAACTGGTGTACAGGGCAGGGTTTCAGATTTCAGGATCATTGGGACATCTGCTGGGGCAGATGGGACCTGTACAAGAGAGACGGGTTACATCTGAACTACAGAGGGACCAATATCCTTGCAGGGAGGTTTGTTAGTGCTATGGGGGGGGGGGTTAAACTAGATTTGCAGGGGGATGAAAAGAAGAGTGCCAGAGTAGATAGTGGAGCGGGGCTGAAAATAAATGATGTTAAAGTTTCATGCAAAGTCACAAATAGAAAGGTTGTGTGTAGTGTTAATAATCTTCTGAGGTGTGTCAACTTCAATGCAAGGAGTATTGTGGGGAAGGCTGACGAGCTGAGGGCATGGATTGACATGTGGAATTATGAAATTGTAGCCATTAGTGAAACTTGGCTACAGGAGGGGCAGGACTGGCAGCTTAATGTTCCAGGGTTCCAATGTTTCAGACATGATAGAGTGTAGTGAACTACATATACCTGTCTGGACACACCCCCTGCTGACTGCTCCTGTGGCTCCACCCACTGACCGTGGCTCCTCCCACGGACACCAGTATAAAGGCAATTGGGGCCTGAGCCCTGCCTCTCAGTCTCCAGGATGTAGCATGGTGGTCAATTGCTGCTTGTTCTTTCTTCCAGTCAATAAAAACCAATATCGCGCCTCACATCTCGGAGAGGTATTGATGGTGCATCATAGAGGCACAGGGATGAAGGCTGGGGGAGTGGCATTGCTAGTCAGGGAAAAGGTTACAGCAGTGCTCAGGCAGGACAGATTAGAGGACTTGTCTACCAAGGCCATATGGGTGGAGCTGAGAAACAGGAAAGGCATGACCACATTAATGGGGTTGTATTATAGACCACCCAATAGTCAGCGAGAGTTGGAGGAGCAAATCTGCAGAGAGATAGAAGACAACTGCAGGAGACAGAAAGTTGTGACAGTAGGAAATTTTAATTTTCCACATATTGATTGGGACTCCCATACTGTTAAAGGTCTAGATGAGATAGAGTTTGTAAAATGTGTTCAGGAAAATTTTCTAAATCAATATATAGAGGTACTAACAAGAGAGGATGCAATATTAGATCTCCTATTAGGAAACAAGTTTGGACAGGTGATGGAAATGTGCGTAGGGAAACACTTTGGTTCCAGTGATCATAACACCATTAGTTTCAACTTGATCATGGATAAAGATAGATCTGGTCCTCGGGTTGAGGTTCTAAACTGGAAAAAAGGCAATTTTGAAGAAATGAGGAAGAATCTTGTTATGAAACCCCATAACTGGATCACTTACCAGCAAAGATAGAGAGGTCTGTTGAAGTCTGATGGTACTATTTTTAAAAGTATTTATTGATAAAGGGCACAAAAATAAGATTAATGCAAACATACAGATAATATACATCGTCAATACTAAATCTAAAGCCCGGGTATAATAATAACCAATAAGAAATAGCTCTATCATTGTCTAGGGGATAGTGTATTGTCCGATGGAAAGATAACAGTCACTGTCAGTTCGTTCACGCTGCAGCGTTTTGGGTTTAAGAGAGCGGCAGTTTAAAACTTGCCCAGGTCTTTTAGGATGCCAATCTGTTGAGTCAGGGGAGTGGGTTTCCCCGTTGTGAGCTAAAAGCCGTTTTCCGTGGTTCCAGCCACCAATTCCAGCAACGGAACTGAACGCACGTGGCCTCCTTCAGATGACTTCCTGCCGTTACGTGGTCGCTTAACGTTTCTTCTGGTGCGTCTGAGGGACTGTTCCTGCAGACCCTCTTTTATCCTGACTCGCAGGGTCGTAGATGTCAATCAGGTTGGGGGTGTGCACTCTCTCCCTCAACCAGCCCACTTTGCCTGAGGGCGTTCACATAGCAGAGCATCTCAATCCACAAATTGGCAATGGCCATGTCCCATAGCTTTACATCGCCGGGGAAACGAGACAGTCTGCATGTCTCTTCTCCCATTTCCTGGGCCCCTTGACCCAACCCAACAGTGATTTTGTGATTCTCACAAAAGAGGGGGCTACGGATGTAACAATCTAAAGAGCATGGATTGGGACAGGTTGTTCTCTGGCAAGGATGTCGTTGGTAAGTGGGAGGCCTTCAAAGGAGAAACTTTGAGAGTTTAGAGTTTGTACGTTCCTGTCAGGGTTAAAGGCAAAGTGAATAAGAATAAGGAACCTTGGTTCTCTAGGGATATTGGAACTCTGATAAAGAAGAAAAGAGAGATGTATGACATGTATAGGAAACAGAGAGCAAATAAGGTATTTGAGGAGTATAAGAAGTGCAGAAGATACTTAAGAAAGAAATCAAGGGTTAAAAGAAGACATGAGGTAGCTTTGGCAGTCAAGGTGAAGAATAATCCAAAGAGCTTCTACAGGTATATTAAGAGCAAAAGGATAGTAAAGGATAAAGTTGGTCCTCTTGAAGATCAGAGTTGTCAACTATGTATGGAACCAAAAGAAATGGGAGAGATCTTAAATGGGTTTCTTGCATCTGTATTTACTCAGGAAACTGGCATGGAGTCAATAGAAATAAGGCAAACAGGTTGTGAGGTCAAGGAACCTATACAGATTGAAGAGGAGGAGGTGCTTACTATCTTGAGGCAAATCAGAGTTGATAAATCCCCAGGACCTGACAGGGTATGCCCTGGGACCTTGAAGGAGACTAGTGTTGAAATTGCAGGGGCCCTTGAAGATATATCTAAAACGATGGTATCTACGGGTGAGGTGCCAGATTGGAGGATAGCTCATGTTGATCCGTTGTTTAATAAAGGCTCTAAAGATAATCCGGAAAGTTATAGGCCGGCAAGCTTGACTTCAGTAGTAGGTAAATTATTGGAAGGAGTACTAAGAGATAGGATCTACAAGTATTTAGATAGACAAGAACTTATTAGGGAGAGTCAACACGGCTTTGTGTATGGTAGATCATGTTTAACCAATCTATTAGAGTTTTTCGAGGAGGTTACAAGGGAAGTGGATGAAGGGAAGGCAGTGGATGTTGTCTACATCAGTAAAGCCTTTGACAAGGTCCTTCATGGGAGGTTAGTTAGGAAGATTCAGTCACTAGATTTACATGGTGAGGTAGTGAATTGGATTAGACATTGGCTCAATGGGAGAAGTCAGAGAGTGGTAGTGGAGGATTGCTTCTCTGAGTGGAGGCCTATGACTAGTGATGTGCCACAGGGATCAGTGCTGGGTCCATTGTAATTTGTCATCTATATCAATGATCTAGATGATAATGTGGTAAATTAGATCAGCAAATTTGCTGATGATATAAAGATTGGAGGTATAGTGGACAGTGAGGAAGGTTTTCAAAGCTTGCAGAGAGATCTGGATCAGCTGGAAAAATGGGCTGAAAATGGCAGATGGAGTTTAATACAGACAAGTGTGAGGTATTGCACTTTGGAAGGAAAAACCAAGGTAGAACATACAAGGTAAATGGTAGAGCACTGAGGAGTGCAGTAGAACAGAGGGCTGTAGGAATACAGATGCAAAATTCCCTAAAAGTGGCATCACTGGTAGTTAGGGTAGTAAAGAGAGTTTTTGGTACATTGGCCTTCATAAGTAAAAGTATTGAGTATAAGAATTGAGGAATGAGGTGGAATTGAGGAATGGGAAGGGTGTAGTAACACTGATAGGAATGTATTATAGGCCACCTAATGGGGAGCGTGAGTTGGAAGAGCAAATGTGTAAGGAGATAGCAGATATTTGTAGTAAACACAAGGTGGTGATTGTGGGAGATTTTAATTTTCCACACGTAGACTGGGAAGCTCATTCTGTAAAAAGGCTGGATGGTTTAGAGTTTATGAAATGTGTGCAGGATAGCTTTTTGCAACAATACATAGAAGTACCGACTAGAGATGGAGCAGTGTTGGATCTCCTTTTAGGGAATGCGGTAGGTCAGCTGACAGATGTATGTGTTGGGGAGCACTTCGGGTCCAGTGATCACAATAGCATTAGCTTCAATATAATTATGGAGAAGGACAGGACAGGACCTAGAGTTGAGATTTTTGATTGGAGAAAGGCTAACTTTGAGGAGATGCGAAGGGATTTAGAGAGAGTGGATTGGGTCAAGTTGTTTTATGGGAAGGATGTAATAGAGAAATGGAGGTCATTTAAGGGTGAAATTATGAGGGTACAGAATCTTTATGTTCCTGTTAGGTTGAAAGAAAAGGTTAAAGGTTTGAAATAACCATGGTTTTCAAGGGATATTAGAAATTTGGTTCGGAAAAAGACGGATGTCTACAATAGATATAGGCAGCATGGAGTAAAGGAATTGCTCGAGGAATATAAAGAATGTAAAAGGAATCTTAAGAAAGAGATTAGAAAAGCTAAAAGAAGATATGAGGTTGGTTTGGCAAATAAGGTGAAAGTAAATCCGAAAGGTTTCTACAGTTATATTAAAAGCAAGAGGATAGTGAGGGATAAAACTGGCCCCTTAGAGAATCAGAGTGGTCAGCTATGTGTGGAGCTGAGGGAGATGGGAGAGATTTTGAACGATTTCTTCTCTTCGGTATTCACTAAGGAGAAGGATATTGAATTATGTAAGGTGTGGGAAACAAGTAAGGAAGTTATGGAACCTATGACAATTAAAGAGGTGGAAGTACTGGTGCTTTTAAGAAATTTAAAAGTGGATAAAATCTCCGGGTCCTGACAGGATATTCCCCAGGACCTTGAGGGAAGTTTGTGTAGAAATAGCAGGAGCTCTGATGGAGATCTTTAAGATGTCATTAGAAACGGGGATTGTGCCGGAGGATTGGCGTATTGCTCATGTGGTTCCATTGTTTAAAAAGAGTTCTAGAAGTAAGTCTAGCAATTATAAACCTGTCAGTTGACATCAGTGGTGGGTAAATTAATGGAAAGTATTCTTAGAGATAGTATTAATAATTATCTGGATAAACAGGATCTGATTAGGAGTAGCCAGCATGGATTTGTGCGTGGAAGGTCATGTTTGACAAACCTTATTGAATTTTTTGAAGAAGTTACGAGGAATGTTGACAAGGGTAAGACAGTGGATGTAGTCTATATGGACTTTAGCAAAGCCTTTGACAAAGTTCCACATGGAAGGTTAGTTAAGAAGGTTCAGTCATTAGGTATTAATGCTGGAGTAATAAAATGGATTCAACAGTGGCTAGATGGGAGATGCCAGAGAGTAGTGGTGGATAATTGTTTATCGGGATGGAGGCCGGTGACTAGCGGGGTGCCTCAAGGATCTGCTTTGGGCCCAATGTTGTTTATAATATACATAAATGATCTGGATGATGGGGTGGTAAATTGGATTAGTAAGTATGCCGATGATACTAAGGTAGGAGGTGTTGTGGATAATGAGGTGGGTTTTCAAAGCTTTCAGGGAGATTTATGCCGGTTAGAAGAATGGGCTGAACGTTGGCAGATGGAGTTTAATGCTGAGAAGTGTGAGGTTCTACATTTTGGCAGGAATAATCCAAATAGAACATACAGGGTAAATGGTAGGGCATTGAGGAATGCAGAGGAACAGAGAGATCTAGGAATAACAGTGCATAGTTCCCTGAAGGTGGAGTCTCATGTAGATAGGGTGGTGAAGAAGGCTTTTGGAATGCTGGCCTTTATAAATCAAAGTATTGAGTACAGAAGTTGGAATGTAATGTTAAAATTGTACAAGGCATTGGTAAGGCCAAATTTAGAATATTGTGTGCAGTTCTGGTCACCGAATTATAGGAAAGATATCAATAAAATAGAGAGAGTGCAGAGACGATTTACTAGGATGTTACCTGTGTTTCAGCACTTAAGTTACAGAGAAAGGTTGAACAAGTTAGGTCTCTATTCATTGGAGCGTAGAAGGTTGAGGGGGGATTTGATCGAGGTATTTAAAATTTTGAGAGGGATAGATAGAGTTGACGTGAATAGGCTGTTTCCATTGAGAGTAGGGGAGATTCAAGAGATTCAAACGAGAGGACATGATTTGAGAGTTAGGGGGCAGAAGTTTAAGGGAAACATGAGGGGGTATTTCTTTACTCAGAGAGTGATAGCTGTGTGGAATGAGCTTCCTGTAGAAGTAATAGAGGCCAGTTCAATTGTGTCATTTAAGGTAAAATTGGATAGGTATATGGACAGGAAAGGAGTGGAGGGTTATGGGCTGAGTGCGGGTAGGTGGGACTAGGTGAGATTAAGAGTTCGGCACGGACTAGGAGGGCCGAGATGGCCTTTTTCCGTGCTGTGATTGTTATATGATTATATGATTATAAGAGTTGGAAGGTTATGGTGAGGATGTATATGGCATTGGTGAGACCAACTTTGGGGTATTGTGTGCAGTTTTGGTCACCAAATTACAGGAAGGATATTAATAAGGTTGAAAGAGTACAGAGAAGGTTTACAAGGATGTTTCCAGGACTTGAGAAACTGAGTTATAGAGAAAAGTTGAATGGGTTAGGTTTATTCCCTGGAGCGTAGAAGAATGAGGGGAGATTTGAGAGAGGTGTATAAAATTATGACGAGTATAGATAGAGTGAATGCAAGCAGGCTTTTCTCATTGAGGCCAGGGGAGAATAAACCCAGAGGACATGGGTTAAGTATGAAGGGGGAAAAGTTTAAAGGGAACATTAGTGGGGGCTTCTTCACACAGACAGTGATGGGAGTATGGAATGAGCTGCCAGATGAAGTGTTAAATGTGGGCTCACTTTTAACATTTAAGAAAAACTTGGACAGTACATGGATGAGAGGTGTATGGAGGGATATTGGCCGGGTGCAGTTCAGTGGGACTAAGCAGAAAAATGATTCGGTACAGCCAAGAAGGGCCATAAGGCCAGTTTCTGTGCCGTAATGTTCTATGTTTCTATTCCATTTGCCTTCTTGACAGCCTGCTGCACTAATAAACCAACCTTTTGTGATCATGCACAAGCACTCCCAAGACCTTCTGCACAGCCGCATGCTGCAGTGTTTTACCATTTAAATAATGATCTGATCTTTCCATTTTCCCAAAGTGGATGACCTTGCATTTACCAGCATTATACTCCATCTGCCATACCCTTGCCTTCTCACTTAACCTCTCTATATCTCTCTGCAGACTCTCTGTATCCTCTGCACAACTTGCTTTTCCACTCAGCTTAGTGTCATCACCAGACTTACACACACTATATGTGATCCCTTCTTCCAGATCATTAATGTTTATCGTGATCAATTTCAGACCCAGCACCAACCCCAGTGGCACACTGGTGCTGCTTCATATACCCGTGCTGAACTTGTAAACTTCATCTGCTTTGCCTCCAACTTCCACCCTGCCCTCAAATTAATCTGGCTCATATCTGACGCCTCCCTTCCCTTCCTCAATCTCACTGTCTCTATCTCTAGAGGCAACTTATCCACCAATGTCTATTACAAATTTATGGTCTCTCACAACTACCTCATCTACAATTCATTTCACCCTACTTCTTGTAAAAATGCCATCCCCCTTTCTCAATTTCTCCATCTCCATCGCATCTGCTCTTAGGATGAGACTTTTCATTCTAGAATGAAGAAGTTGTCCTACCTTTTCAAGGAAAGGGGCTTCCCTTCCTCCACCATCAACACTGCCCTCAACTGATTCGCTTCCATTTGATGAGTGTGTGCTCTTACCCCATCCTCTTGTCGCCCTACCAGGGATAGGGTTCCTCGTGTCCTCACCTACTACCCACCGGCTTCTGCATTCAACATCTAACTCCTTGTAACCACTACTATGTCCAGTGGAACCTCATCACCAAACACATCATCACCTCCCCTTTCCCCACTTTCTGCTTTCCACAGGGATTGCTCCCTATGTGGGTCCCTTGTCCATTCGTCCCTCCCCACTGATATCCCTCCTGGCAACAAGTGCTGCACCTGCCACGACTCCTCCTCCCTCACTACCATCCAGGGCCCTAAACGGTCCTTCCAGCTGAGGTGACACTTCACCTGTGAGTCCATGCTCCCGGTGTGGCCTCCTGTACATCAGTGAAACCTGACATAAATTGGGAGACTGCTTCACCGAGCATCTACACTCCATCCACCAAAACAAGTGGGATCTCCCAATGGCCACCTATTTTAATTCCACTTCTCATTCCCATTCGGATATGTCCATCCATATCCTCCTCCACTGTTACAATATGGCAACACTTAGGTTGGAGGAACAACATCTTTTATTCAATTTTGGTTGCCTCCAACTTGATGAACATCAACTTCTAAAACTTTTGATAATGCCCCCCAACCACCCCCTTCTTCATTCCCCATACCCTTTTTCGTCTCTCACCTTATCTTCTTGCCTGCCCATTGTCTCTCTCTGGTGCTCCTCCCCCTTTCTCTTTCTTCCTTGGCCTTCTGTCCCTTTCACCAATCAACTTCCCAGATCTTTACTTCATCACTCCCGCTCCAGGTTTCACCTATCACCTGATGGTTCTCTCTTCCCAATTTGTTGTGTGTGTTGCTTGGAGTTCCAGCATCTGAAGATTTTCTCTTGTTTCTGGTTTGATCACCACTTATTGCCAGCCGAAGAAACACCCATGTATCCCAACTCTCTGCTTTCTATTAGTTAACCAATCCTCCATCCATACTAATTCATCACCCCCAACTCTATGCATTCTTATTTTATGGATAACTCTTTCATGTGACACCTTGTCAAACACCTTCCAGAAATCCAAGTAAATAACATCCATCTGTTCTCCTCCATCCACTGCGCTTGTTATATCCTCAAGGAACTCCAGTAAGTTTGTTAAACTGGACCTGCCATTGCTGGATCTGGATGATGGATCTATTTCTTTCCAGATGTCTCACTATTTGTACTTTAATGATGGCTTTAAGCATTTTCCCAACTACAGATGTTAAGCTGACTGTCCTCCACCACAAAGCATCAGCCATTTGCTCAATACCCAATATCAATTCCATTAACCAATGTTCAATTTGGCCACCCTTTTCTGCTTTATATAATTATAAAAACATTTACTAACCATTTCTATATTTTGTGCTAGTTTATTTCCATAATCTATCTTCCCTTTCTTGATTGATTGCTTGGGGGTACTGTGTTACTTTTTAAAGTTTTCCCAATCTTCCACTTTCCCACTACACTTTACCACTTAGTATGCACGAGTTTTCAGTTTGATGCCTTCTTTTATATCCTTAGTTATCCAATGCTGGCTCTCCCCACCTTACTGTCCTTACATTTAACTGGAATATACTTTTGTTGAGCACCATAAAAAATCTCTTTGAAAGTCTTCCACAGTTCCTCAACTGTCCCACCATATTGCCTGTGTTCCCAGTCTACCTTACCCAACTCCTCCCTCATCCATTGTAGTCTCCCTTGTTTAGGCATATTTCACTGGTTTTAGTTCAAGCTATTACACCCTCCATTTGTATAAGAAACTCAATCATACTGTGATCAATTTCCAAGGGGATCTCTAACTGCAAGATTGTTAGTTTTACCACTCACATTGCACAGGACCAGAATCAAGATGGCATGTTCCCTTGAAGGTGCAGTAACATGATATTCAAGAAAGGTATCACATCCTCTAATATACCTCGACCAACTTGATTCACTCAATCTATGTCCACGTTAAAGCCATCATGACAACTGCTGTTCCATTCTTACATGCCTCAGATATTTTTCGGTTTATTGCCTGTGCCACTGTAATGTTATCATTCAGTGATCAATAGCCAACTCCCAAAAGTGATTTCTTTCCCTTTACTATTACTAATCTCTACCCAGATGAATTCAAAATTCTGCTTCTTAGATCTTATGTTATCTCTTACTAATGCCCTGATCTCATCCTTAATGAAGAGTGATACCCCACCTCCCTTACCTTCCTGCCTACCTTTTCGTATTACTTGATATCCTTGGATATTTAATTCCCAATCCTCTCCACCCTTCAACCACCCTTCTTTAATTGCCACTGGATCATATCGCTTTTTACTGATTTGTGCCACAAGTTCACTGACCTTGTTATGGATACTATGGACTTTCAGATAAAGTGCCTTTACACTCATTGTTCCTTTAAAATCTAGTTCGCTCTGTCACTTGCACTTGACTATTCTGCACTCCACCCTTACTTTTCTCTTCTTGAACATTTGCTTTTACTTTATCTTTATCCACACTTTCCTCTTTCACTTTACATATACTCCTTCTACCTGTTGAACCCACCCCTTGCTATTTAGTTTAAATCACTATCCACAACACTCATTATGTGATTTGACAGGATCCAGGTCCCATTGCAGTTTAGGTGGAGCCCGTCCCACTGGAACAGGTTCCTATTTCACCAATACTGGTGCCAGTTTCCCATGAATTCAAACGCACTTCTTCCACCCCAGTCCTTCAACCTCGCATTTAACTCTCTCATCTTTTTAACCCTGAGCTAATTTGCACATGGCTCAGGTGGTAATCCTGAGATTACCACCTTTTTGGTTCTGCTTTTCAATTTTGTGCCTCGCGGCTCAAATTCTCTCAGCAGAAACTCTTTCCTCATTCCACCTGCATGGCTGATACCTACATGGTCTACGACAATTGGATCTTTCCCCTCCAAATGCAAATTCCTCTGCAGATCAGATAAGTTGCCACAGAACTGACCTGGCCAGTGTGGATTCAGATAGGCTTTTTTGCTAGCAAAAGTGCATTGGTAAATGGTAGTCCTTCAAAAATGAAATTTTGAGACACAAAGTGTGTACGTGCATGTCAGAATAAAATGTAAAGATAACAGATGTAGGGAACTTTGGTTTTTGAAAGATATTGAGGGCCTGTTTAGAGTAAAAAGGAGGAACAAAGTAGGTACAGTCTGGTAGGAACAACTGAGGAGCTTATGGAGAACAAGAAATGGCAATTAAGAATATGGGATAAAGATGAGAAAACTTCGCTCCAAAATTTCTCTAAACTAGGACAAGCCCAGTACATATCGATAAGAGAAGCCTCGCCAGTTTTACACTTATCACAAACAGGACTAATGTCAGGATAAAACTGCACCAATTTAGTTTTAGACATGTGAGCCCTACGTACAATCTTGAACTGTAAAAGACAGTGGTGAGCACATAAAGATGTTATATTGACTGACTTAAGAATTGAATCCCAAATCGCATCAGATAAAGAGTTATTAAGAGCATGCTCCCAAGCAGTTCTAATTTTATCAAAGGAGGCACGCCTCAAGGTCACTAATTTATCACAAATAAAAGGCATTAAGCCTTTGCCCAATGGATTGCCTGATCCTCTGATTGCCCTTTTTGGTACCTTGGGTGAGGTGGATATGCATTTGAGTCCGACTAAATGCCAAACATTATCTTTTGCCTCTCTTTTGGCTAGACACTTAGTTCTCCTTAAGAAGAAAGATGTTGCCCCACCCACTCATGCTCAATGGCTTAATGATATTATGTCTTGTTTAGATCCTGAAAAAATTCATTACTCACTTCTCAACTCGGACATTCAATTTCAAAAGGTGTGGGGACCTTTTCTTGATTATTTTCATAATTCCTCCTCAGATTAAGCTTATTCTTCTTAATCCCTTACTTTCAGAATTTCTTCCTCGGTAAATTTTATGGTTTCTTTTTGATTCAAATTACATTATAGTTTTCATAGTAGGCATTATTATTCTTTATTTTTAACTATATTTACAGTTTTGGGGGGTGTTGGATACTTTCTTTATTTTTTATACAATGTAATGGTTGGCCTGGAGGTTTCTAGTCGGTGGGAGGGGAGGATACTAACTTTATATGATTTTATTCTGGGCGCTGTTTTCTTATTGTTATGAATTATACTTTTGAAATGCCTATTTTGCACTGTATTAACCCCCATTTTGCTGTTGTTGTTTTTTCTTTGTAGTTGGTTTGTAGAAATGCATTAAAAAAAACAATAAAAAAAAGAAAAGAAAGTGAACACTGAACAAAATCAGGTCGGCTTAAAAAAAGGCATGAACCTGCTCTAAAAAACAATATGGAGGGAAATACCAAGGGATTCTCTGAATATTTTAAGAGCAAAATGATTGCAAGGGATAAAATTAGACCTATGGAAACTCAGAATGGTAATCCATGTGTGGAGCCAAAAGAGATAGGGGAGATCTTAACCAATTTTATTGCAACTCTTTTTATATGGGAGATGACCATCGAGTCTATAGACATGAGGCAAAGTGATATCAATTTCATGAACCCTGTACAAATTACAGAGGAGGTGGTATTTTCTACCTTGAGGCAATTCAGTGTGGATAAGTCACCAGGGCCTGTCAAGTTGCTTCCTCGTACCTTATGGGAGGCAAGTGCAGATATTGCCAGGGCCCTAGCAGAGATATTTAGCCACAGGAGAGGGACCAGAGGATTGGAGGATAGCCAGTTTTGTTCCACTCTTTAAGCAAGGTTCTAAACATCAACCAGGAAATTATAGGCCAGTGAGTCTGACATTAGTTGTGGGAAAGTTATCAGAAGATGTTCTAAGGAAGCGGATATAGAGGTATTTGGATAGACATGAACTGATTTAGGAAAGTCTGCATGGCTTGTGAGTGGTAGGTTGTGTCTAACCAACCTTTTTGAGCTTTTCAAGGAAGTTACCAGGAAAGTAGATGAAGGCAAGGCAGTGGATGCTGTCTACATGGACAATTTGACATGGCATTTGAAGGTTGATCAAGAATGTTCAGTCATTCGGCATTGAAGATGAGGTAGTAAATTGGATTAGACACTGGCTTCGCAGGAGAAGCCAGAAATGGGTAGTAGATGATTGTTTCTCTAACTGCAGGCCCATGACTAACAGTGTGCAACAGGGATTGGTGCTGGCTCTGTTGTTGTTTGCCATCTAAATCACAGATCTGGATAATAATTTGCTTAAATCAGCAAATTTGTGATGATACCAAGATTGGGGATGTAGTGGACAGCGAAGAAGGGTATGATCTCTTGCAGAAAGATTTGCATCACCTGGAAAAATGGGCTGAAAAAATGGCAAATAGAGATTAATGCAGAGAAGTGAGAGCTGTTACACTGGTAACTCACATCCGTTAGACAAGGTCATGTTTTGAGACACCTATATTACCATCCTCACTTTTGGTTGCTTTCAGTTAACAACATGGTCATTCTGATCCTGTCCTGAGGAAACTACGGACTCTCCAGGTGCATCACCCTCTACCTGGTGGCCCTGGCGATGGTGGATCTGATGGTTATTTTCACTGACATGATACTATACACGGTTATTCACTTTAATTTACCAGAATTTTCATGGACACCACTCCTACAATGTCTCTCACCCTCGTCCTGCTCTCTGCAGCCACTGATATCTCTATCTGGTTCACCGTTACCTTCACCTTTGATCGATCTGTTGCAATTTGTTGTCAGAAGCTGAGAACAAGATATTGCACTGTGCAAGTAGCAAAAGTGGTTTGACTTCTTGCAGATTCAGTTGTCAGGAACATTCACACATCTCTCAAGAGGAGAATTCCACTATACTGCCTGGCATCCCCAGTGCTCTAACTGTGCAATAAAAAAGAAAGAAAATAATTAATAGAAAAAGGTGTCTTTGCCTCTTCTTGCCAAAGCTTCTGTAAGGAAAAGCCTCAATTGTCCACTCTAACACTGGCCCACTCACACAATAGCCACTCCAAAAATATGCACTCCACTTTAACCTAACTTATTTTCATTAGTCCTTTCCAAGTACCAAATTGTGCACAATTGAAAATCTCCTCAGAATCTGCGGTGACAGAATCAGAAGCATTAATATTATATTTTTCTCTCAGACTTGCTGAGTCTTTTAATTTTCCATTGTTTTCTCACAGAAAATAGTGTGTTAACTCTTGTATTCGGTAGCATTGTCAAAAAGAATCTACATATAGTTGTCTTCTAATATTACATTGAAAGGGCATAACAGAGGAATATATTCAAGAAAGACATGACATTCGCTTCTTTGGTGTATCATTAATATCCAAAAGAATTTTCTATGAATATCTTGCCTTGAGATTGTATAAACTCTAACTAATGACTACTGATTCTATGGTGAATTCTATTTTTATTTTCTGTGCAGCTTTGTTCTATGAAGCATAACTAATATTAATAATGATGTAGCTAAATGATCGCAAGGGAATTTTATTCCACAATAAATGCACATCTCCTCTGGTTGTGTCCTGTAATCAGTCAAAGCTTTCCCTCTGTCACCGCCGGAATTACCTTCTACAGAAAATGCGTGAGGCAACAATACTCCATCAGATAGAAGACATTTACTACCCTGTTCTTGCGACTGTGGGAATTCCTGGTAAGCCAACCTAGGGTAACTAAATATCTTTTGTTTAATTTTTGAAAAATAAATCTTCAGCTCTTGGGCTGTCATCCTGTACAGGAGCATGTAACTTATTGTTGTGTTTCTCTCAGCAGTGGCATTGATTCACTCTACCCCTCCAACATCTCCTCTCCTATTATTCCCTCTGCTCGTCCCCTTTAGAATTTCCCACCCTACATGGTTGGAATCATCCTATTAAGTGAAAGAAGGCTTTTAAAATCATTAATCAATTCCAACCTGATATAAGTTTTCTTCAAGAAATGCATATCAAAATGGGCGATCAAAATAGATTTTTTTAAATGTGGAAGGGCTTTCAATTTCATGCTTCTTGTCAAAATAAAGCAAAGGGAGTATCTATTTTTATTAAATCTAATATTTTATTTATCCAAGAAGATATTGTGTCGATATTAATGGTAGATTTTTAATTGTTGAAGGAACAATTTGTAATAGAAAAATTATTTTGGTTAACCTATATGGACCTAATGTAGATGAAGCTTCTTTTTTAAAAAATGTATTTGCTTTATTGACAGACTTAAATGAATATATGTTGTTAATGGGTGCTGTTTTTAACTGTTGCTTAAACCCTTTGGTTGACAAGAGTTCAACTAATCAGTGGCTTCCGAGTTGTTCTGCATCACTTATTAAGTCTTTTCTAATTGATTTTAGCCTGGTTGAAATTTGGAGACATTTACATCCTAATAATAGAGAATATTCTTTTTTTTCACACATTCACAAAAATATTTGATTACTTTATAGTTGACCCCGGTTTTTGTCCGAAGTCCAGAAATGCGAATCTCTCAGATCATGCGCCTTTAAGCTTAGCTTTTGAATTGAATGATGTCACTATTGCAAATTTGCCCTGGTGTTTTCCAGAAAATGTATTACAAAGTCCAGACTTTGTCAAATTTATTGAGACTCAGATAAAAGATTTTTTTCTTTTTAACTATATGGGAGATATATCGAAACTGATTATATGGGACACATTTAAAGCATCTTTGCATGGTCAAATAATTTCCCATTCAGCTAAGCTTAAGAAACAGACAAAAACAGAGTTAGATAAGATTTCCAAACAAATTAAAGACTTGGATAATATTTATGCAGTCTCTCCTAACATTGATTTATTTAAACAAGAGTTGAACTCCAATAGCAATATAATTTACTATTAACTTATCCTATTGAAAGTAATTTGTTTAAATTGAAAAGTCAATTTTATGCGTTTGAGGATAAAAATAATAAGCTATTTGCATCTCAATTAAAAGCAGCTAGAGCTAAAGGGCAAATTTTAACAATTCATAAGGGAGATGGTAGTTTAGCATGCAATTATGAAGATATTAATAAAATTTTTCAAGACTTTTATATTGAACTTTATAAATTTCAGTTTCCAGTTGATTCTTCTAAAATGAATGCCTTTTTGCAAAAGATTGATTTTCCTCGAATTTCTGTTGAAGATCAACAAACTCTTGATGCTCCTATTACTGAAAGTGAAATTCAGAAAGCTATTTTTTCAATGCAGTCTGGCAAAGCTCCTGGACTGGATGGTTATTCTGTAGGATTTTATAAAAAAAATCGCAAAAATTGCTGTCTTCATATATGTTGGAAATGCTTAAAGATTCTTTTTTGATAGGAGAGTTACCTGTCACATTTTATGAAGCTTCTATTTCTTTAATTCTCAAGAAAGATAAAGATTCTACTGACTGTGCTTCATATAGACCTAGTTCATTATTAAATGTGGATGCTAAAATTCTCTCAAAAATAAGGGCTAAACCACTGCAGAATATTTTAGCTAAAATTATTTCTCAAGATCAAACAGGTTTTTTAAAAGGATGTTATGCTTCTTCTAATGTTTGGAGACTTATATGTTATATATTCACCCTTTTCTAAGGCTCCCCAATGTGTCGTCTCTCTTGATGCTGAAAAAGCATTTGACAGAGTTGAATAGAAATACTTATTTAATGTTTTAGAGAAATTTGGCTTTAGTATTAATTTTAATAAGTGGGTTAGAATGATATATAAAAGCCCTATCACTACTGTTATTACTGACAATTGCAGATCTTTTTTTCGACTTTCATGGGATACGAGACAAGGATGTCTTAAGTCCTTTGTTATTTAATTTGGTGCTGGAACCCTTGGCCATTGCACTTCATGAAGCTAAAGATATTCTTGGAATTCTTATAAATGGGACTGTTCATAAGATCTCCCTTTACTCTGACGATCTCGTAGTTTCTATTTCGAATCCTGAAAAATCCATTCCTAGCTTATTGAAACTATTAAAAAATTTTGGAAAGTTTTCACGATATAAACAAAACCTTCATAAAAGTGAATTATTTCCCCTAAACAATTCCGCTTCTCTATATGATGACATTCCTTTTAGAGTTACAGACTTGTTTAAATATTTAGGTATTATTATCACTAAAAATCATAACGATCTTTATAAAGCTCATTTGGTTCCTTTAGTGGATTTTATGAAGCAATGATTTTGTAGATGGAATCCACTTACACTTTCATTAGTTGGCCAAATTCATGCAGTTAAAATGATGATTTTACTAAAATTTTTATACGTATTTCAAAATATCCTTATTTTTTATCTAAGAAGTTCTTTGATCAGGTTGACTCCATTATTTCATCTTTTGTTTGGAATAATAAAAGACCAAGCATTGTTAAATATCATTTACAAAAATTAAAAAAAGATGGAGGTCTTGCTTTGCCTAATTTAAGAATGTATTATTGGGCTGCTAATATATGTTATATATGTTTTTGGTTATATTGGGCTGATAGAGATGAATGTCCACCTTGGGCTGATTTGGAATTGAATGCTGTGAAATAGTTTCACTTAACCTCATTATTAGGAGCTTCTCTGCCTGTACAACTGGCCAAAATTACTAATTTAAATTTATATCCTGTGGTTAAGCAGTCATTACAAATTTGGTTCCAGTTTCATAATTTTTTTAATTTAAAAAAATTTAAACTTTTTAGTTTAATTTTTTGAAATGATTTATTTAAACCTTCATTAAGTGGTCCTACTTTTCTTCTTTGGAGGAATAAAGGGGTTTATTTCTTCACGGATTTGTTCCAAGATAGCCGACTGATGTCTTTTGAGAAATTAGTATCTAACTACACTCTCTCATATTCACATTTCCTGCAATATCTTCAGGTCAGACACTTGTTACAAAAATACTTCAGTAATTTTCCATATATACAAGATTCTGACATGTTAGATATTATTTTAAAAATGAATCCTTTAGTGAAGGGTTTTATTGGGACAATTTATAATTTATTGTTACAGCAGCACAATTACCCTTCACTTAAGATTGAGAGAGAGAGCTTAACATGACCTTGATAACAGAAGATTGGTTGCGAATTTTGAAGTTGGTCAATTCTTCTTTGATCTGTGCCAGTCACTCTTTAATTCAATTTAATTTTGTGCATCGTTACTATTTGACACTGTCTAAAATGTTTCCTAATGTTGATGGTCAGTGTGACAGATATAAAACCAAGACAGCCACATTGACGCATATGTTTTGGTCCTGTTCTGTATTGAAACATTTTTGGAAGTCTATTTTCTCGACAATTTTTAAAGCTTTAAACATTAATTTACAACCTAATAAATTAAGAGTTTTATTTGGTATAATCCCTCGATATATTCATGGTATTTCTCCATCAGACCAGCATGTAATTGCATTCGTTACATTACTGGCCAGCAGGGCTATTTTGTTGAAATGGAAAGATACTTCTGGTCCTACTTTGATACAATGGTTCTCTCAGGTGATGTTATGCCTTAGTTTGGAGAAAATCAGAAGTCGAACTTTTGATCCTTTATTTGATTTTGAGCAAAGGTGTGTTCATTCACCTGCTACTACCATCTGATTTGAGCTATTTAATATGGTTTCCTTCTGATTTTTCTTTAAGTGGATTTGAGTTGGCGGATTGATGTTCCATTTATGGAAGCTTGCATGATGTATAGCTCCGGGGTTGTGCTCGCAATGGGGATTTTTTTTTGTTGCTTTTTTTCAGTTAGTTGGGGTTCTTTTTTTCCTTCCTTTTCTTTAAAAGAATACTCTTAACACTTCACTTTTTTATTATTATTGATATATTGCTTAGCTTCATTAACACGCCACCCAGCAATCCCTCAGTTTAATCCCAGTCTAATCAAGGGACAATTTACAAAGACAGGCTAACTACCAGCCAGTACGTCTTTGGAGAGAGGGAGGAAATGGGAACACCTGGAGGAAACTCACACGGTCATGGGGAGATCATACATTAAAGGCAGCAGCAGGAATTGGACCCTGGTCACTGGAACTGCAAAGCATTGTGCTAAACACTATGCTTCCCTGTCAGCCATAATATATTCATTCAGCACCATCATAATCCCCCAGATCCAACCCCACAATCCACCCAGTTGTCTCCATGAAGCAAAACCAAAAAATGCTGGAAATATTCGGCAGGTCAGACAATGACTGTGGAGCAAGAATAGTAATACATGGTTATGATCATCCACCAGAAAGGGGATAGGGTGGAGTTTCAAGATGGCGACGTAAACATCTGCCTTTTAGGCGCTCTTCATTTTTTCAACTATAATCACCCTTTAATCAAATCTTTTCGAACTTAATCATATGAGTTGATACTTTTGATTAACTTTTTTTCCCTAAAACAATATTTGATTTAATCTTGTCAAACTTAAAATGGCCACAAGCAAGAAATCATCTAAGGATCCTTTGTCCATCGACGCAATTTCTCATCTTCTGGATGCTAAACCTGCAACTTTGGAAAGCAGGCTAGAAAGTAAATTGGAAAGTAAACTGGCAAGTTTGGAAAATAAGTTTACCACGAAAATATCTGAACTCGAAGGAGTTGTTAGATTGCTTGATACTAAGCTTCAATCGCAGGCATCAGAAATTCAGCGGCATGGAGATAAGATCACGACTCTTGAAAAATTAATTTGTGAAAAAGTACGTACAATTGAAGCGCTGGAGAAGAAGGTACATTCGACTGTTAAAACATTAGATCAGTATAAGTTTAAAATTACTGATCTCGAAAACCGATCTCGCAGACAGAATTTGCAAATTATCGGGTTCCCCGAAAAAGTTGAGTCCGGTGATTTAACTGAATTTTTCTCTAAATTATTGTGGGAAATTTTCGGTGGTGAAGGTTTGCATACTAAACCTGTTATCGACCGCGCTCACAGAGTTGCGAGGTTTTCGGCTGCGAGTGGCAAACCACGAGCTGTGATTGTTCGCCTTCATTATCCTCGGGAGAAAGAGCTTTTAATTCGATTAGCTCGTAAAAAAGGTATGATTTCTCACAATAGCAACACATTTCGAATTGTTGAAGTTTATTCATTCGAAGTAATGAGAGCGAGAATCGCTTTTAAACCAGTGATGACAGAGATTCATTCGATTGGACTTAAACAAGCTTTAAAATATCCAGCGAATCTTAGAATTACGTTGAACGACAACAGTCAGCAATTTTTTAATACTCCGGAAGAAGCGAAGAAATTCGTTGAAGAATATCGATCTTCTAGTGCAAGTTGAACTATGTGTTATGCTGAAGATTTTTTGGAGAGAAGATGCCATTTCATTTTAAGTTTTAACCTATGAAGCTGGGTTATAATTTCTTACCCTGATCTACGGGTCTGGTTTCTTTTTTTTTTGCTATCATCATCATTTATAGATGCTTTTTTAATTTTTTATAATATCTTTTTTTTATTCTTTTTTCTGTTTCGGATGTACAGGTTTATATTTTGTAATAAGGATTTACTTTTTTTAAGATGTCGTTTCTTCTTCCCATAAGACTTTGCTTTCTGTAAACATTTATTTGTTTGCCTGCACTTGGAAATGGGATGAATGCTTTGGATGTTTTGGTCTTTTTTTATATATTGTAGTGTCTATTAAATCTTTTTTAATCCTATTTTGATAACTTTTTATTAAATTTTTTAATAGATTGCTGAACTTACATTTATATTTTGTAATATGGCTTTTTCAAAATGTCGTTTCTTCTTCCCATAAGTCTTTGCTTTTGAAATGTCATTTTTCTTGTATTTGAACATGGAATTTTTTTTAAAGGTATATTACACTTTCAAATTTTAATGTTTATACTTTTTTTTATTAATGATTGTTTGTTTTATTATATTATTTTTTTCATTCTGACTGATATATATTCTCTCTTTGCAACCCTATATTTAAATCTGGGTGTTATATAGTTTTTTTAAATCTTTTTATGGAGCTGCCATCTTGAAATGGGGGTAATATTAGTGTTAGTTTATGCGCCTGCCGCTTGGCTTTCTTTCGAGGGGTGGGGGGAGGGGGGAGGGATCTTTTTTCACGCTTTTGCTTTTTATTTTTTTGCTTTTAGTTCATGGGCCGACTTCAAGCTATTAATATTGGTGAGGTGTCATGTTCTCTGGTTGCTCCTGTATCATTTTTCCTTCTTCCTGAATTATGGGTTATGTGTTTTTTTTAACCTTTCATGATATATACAATTAATATTAGCATGATGGATAAGTCTATTAATTTTATTTCTTGGAATACTAATGGTTTAAATCATCCGATTAAATGTAAAAAAATATTTAAAGTATTCCATAGACTAAATGCTAATATTATCTTTGTACAGGAGACCCATATTAGAAGGGAGGATAATCAACGCTTTTTTCGGTTCTGGGAGGGTCAACAATTTCATTCGAATTGTACTGCTAAAATTAGGGGTGTGTCTATTTTTATAGACCCCTCAATTTCGTTTATACATCATGAAATTATATCTGATCCACAGGGCAGATTTTTGTTGATTACTGGTTCACTTTTTAACCGAAAAGTGGCTTTAGTTAATATTTACGCTCCAAATTTTGACTGCCCTGATTTTTTTAAACGTTTATTTACTACCCTTCCTAATCTAAATGAATATATGTTGATAATGGGTGGAGATTTCAATTGTTGTTTGAATTCTTTGATGGATAGATCTAAACCTATTCGAACTCTTCCGAATAGATCAGCTTTACTTATTAACTCTTTTCTGGTTGATTCGGGAATTACTGAAATATGGCGGTTTTTGAACCCTAAAGATAAAGAATTTTCGTTTTTTTCACATGTATATCATAGTTATTCTAGAATTGATTATTTTCTTATCAATCATCGTTTATTAGCAGATGTTATTGATTGTAAATATGATTCTATTGCTATTTCGGATCATGCACCTTTGAAGTTATCTATCAAGATTTCGGACTCTTTCATTAATACTAGATCTTGGAGACTCAACGCTACTTTTCTTCAAGATCCAGAATTTATTACCTTCATAAAACAGCAAATTGATTTATTTTTTTCAACAAACTATACCGAAGAGATTGACAGAGGAATACTTTGGGGCTCTTTTAAGGCTTTTATTCATGGACAAATTATCTCATATTCTGCTGGTAAAAGAAAACAAAGATATTTAGATATAGCTTTATTGGTGGATAAAATTAAAGAAATTGATAAGATTTATTCCGTTACTCCTACCAAGGAACTTTATAAGAAGAGAGTTGAACTGCAAATGGAACATAGCTTACTGTTATCTTCTTCAATTGAGAATCAATTAATTAAGACCAGGGCTCAATTTTATATTCATAGTGATCGAACTGGTAAATTGTTAGCTAATCAATTAAAAGCTATTTCGACTAAGCGACAAATTATTAAAATTCGTAAACAAGACGGTAATCTGACTACTGATCATAAAGAAATTAATAATACTTTCCAAGATTTTTATAAATCTTTATATCAATCAGAATTTGATGGTGATCTGTCTATGATGGATAATTTTTTTAACAATTTGAATATTCCCAAACTGACAGATGAAGATCGAAGTTTATTTGATGCTCCTATTTCTATGGCTGAGGTAGGAGAGGCTATTTCATCGATGAATTCAGGGAGAGTTCCTGGCCCTGATGGTTATATTATAGAATTTTTTAAAACTTTTTCTTCTTTGCTTTCCCCTTGGCTATGTGAAATCTTTAATAATGCAGTTATTAAGAAGAGACTGCCCCAGTCTTTTTATGAAGCTACTATTTCTTTAATTCTTAAAAAAGATAAAGATCCTAATTTATGTGCATCTTATCGCCCCATATCGTTACTAAATGTAGACTCTAAGATTCTTACAAAAATGTTAGCTATTAGTTTAGAAAAGGTACTGTCACAGATCATTTCAGGAGATCAAACTGGTTTCATTTGGAACCGATACTCCTTTTTTAATGTTAGAAAATTGATTAATATAATTTACACTTCCTCACCCACAACCCCAGAATGTCTTATTTCATTAGATGCTGAAAAAGCTTTTGATAGAGTTGAATGGACATACTTATTTAATGCCTTGAAGAATTTTAATTTTAGTTCTAATTTTATACCATGGATTAAATTAATATATTATAAACCTGTTGCTTCTGTTCTTATGAATAATTCTAGATCCTCTTTTTTTCAATTATCTCGTGGTACGAGACAAGGTTGTCCCTTAAGTCCTTTATTATTTAATATTGCATTAGAACCTTTAGCCATTGCTATTCGTGAATCCCCTAATATTTCTGGTATTACCCGTAATGAGAAATTATACAAGTTATCGCTCTATGCTGATGACTTGTTGTTATATATTTCTGATCCTGATAATTCTATTCCCGCTATTCTATCCTTGTTGGTTCAATTTGGTAGTTTTTCTGGTTACAAATTAAATTTGGATAAGAGTGAACTCTTCCCTTTAAATGCACAAACTTTACTGAATGACAGGATACCATTTAAAATTGTTACTGATAATTTTATTTATTTAGGTATAAAAATTACCAAGAAATATAAAGATTTATTCAGATTGAATTATTTACCTATGCTTCATCAAATTCAACAACTTACTACTAGATGGCCTCCTTTATCCTTATCATTGGTTGGTTGGATCAATGCTGTTAAAATGATGATTTTACCAAAATGTTTATATTTATTTCAAGCCTTACCAATTTTTATTCCTAAGTCTTTTTTTTGATAGCATTGATTCAAAAATTTCCTCATTTGTGTGGCAAAATAAAAACCCCAGGTTAAGTAAAAGACAGTTACAGAAATCTAAAAAAGATGCTGGTTTAGCTTTACCCAATTTTAGATTTTACTATTGGGTGAATAATATTTGGAATTTATTATACTGGAAATTAGATTTAGATTTACCATTGTGCCCACAGTGGGTAAATTTAGAATGTAATGATACACAAGGATATTCTCTATTTTCCGTTCTTGGTTCTTCTCTCCCTTTTGATTTAGTTAAACTTAATAAACAGATATCTAACTCTATTGTCAATCATACATTACGAATTTGGTTTCAATTTCGTAAATTTTTTACTCTAAAAAACTTCGTTCTTGATAGCCCTATCTTACTTAATTTTTTCTTTAAACCCTCTTTAACAGATCAAGCTTTTAGTATATGGAAAAGGAAAGGTATAATATGTTTTTGCGATCTTTTTTCTGAAGGTAGTTTGATGTCTTTTGATCAACTTTCTAACAAATTTAAATTACCTAGATCTAATTTTTTTAGATATTTACAAATTAGAAACTTTTTGTATAAAGTTTTACCATCCTTTCCTAATTCAACTTTGATAGATTTTTCAGATATGATTTTTACTTTAAATCCCTGTCAGAAGAGATTAGTGGCTCTTATTTATAATATGATTATGAAGATACAACCAGAGATATCAGGTAGAATTAAACAGGAATGGGAAAAAGAACTTCAATACAATATTTCAATGGAAAAATGGGAAAAAATTTTACAAATGGTTAATTCTTCTTCTATATGTGCTAAACATGCTTTAATACAATTTAAGGTTGTGCATAGAGCTCATATGTCTAAAGATAAACTTGCTCGCTTTTATTCTCATGTTAACCCTCAATGTGACAGATGTCATTTAGATGTGGCTTCATTGACCCACATGTTTTGGTCATGTCCTACTTTACATAATTATTGGAAAGACATATTTGCTACCATTTCCTCAATTTGGAATATTGATTTACAACCTCATTTTATCACTGCAATTTTTGGTATACCAAATGAAGATGATAGTCAATTCTCCCCTTCAATTAGACGAATGATTGCCTTTGTAACATTAATGGCCAGGAGATCTATATTACAAAATTGGAAAGAAGTAAATCCTCCTACCACATTTCAGTGGTTCTCTCAAACTATTTCTTGTTTAAGTTTAGAAAAAATTAGAAGTACTATTTTTGATTCATCAATTAAATTTGAAGAAACTTGGGGACCGTTCATTCGACACTTTCATATGAATTAATTTGACTTCTTCCAGACCTTTACTCTTATTATTCTTGTTCTGGTATGGAGTTCCGGAGTTTTTGACACTATCATATACTTATAAACTATCATTATTGCCCATGTTAGTTTAGGTTTATTTTTTTTTATTATTTCCTTAAATATACATTTTTTCTTATATTTTATACTTTTTTTTTCTTTTGATGATTATTTTTAATCTTTTCATGTATAATCAATATAGATTAGATTATTATATGATCCTTTTTTGATGATAGTTTAATAAGATATTGCTATCTCATTACTAAATTAATTTCAAATCTATTGTATTTATAACCTATTGAATATAATATTATGTTATGTTTTTTTTTTAAACTAATAAAAAGATTGAAAAAGAAAAAAACGAAAGGGGATAAATTAGAAACAAAAGTGTTTTTAATCTGTTCAGGAAGGAGAGAAAAGCAGAGAAAGGGCAAAGAGGAGCTCCATGAGTTCATGTTGAAATAGCATCAGGAATCAAAGGCACAAAGTCCAGAGTGGGATCGAGAGCAACAAGGTCATGGAACTGAAATGTTAACTCTGTGTCTGCTTGTACAGAAGTTACCTGACCGGCTCAGTGTTTCAAATAACCTTTGCTTTTATTACAAGAGAGGTGTATGCTGGTCTGAAGACTAGGACTGAACGGTGACACGAGGGTTGGGAGTATTACTGAAAGCTGTGGGAATCACTGGTGAAGAACAGTGGGTGTGCCTGTGGGAGATGTCAGTGGAAGGAGGTGACGTAGAGATGAAGTGACCAGATGATAAAAATGCTTAAAATAGGAGATCGAAGTTTGTAAACAGGAGACTAGAAAGGCAGGTCTGTTGAAATTTAAGCAACAGACACTAAATGCTGAAGGAACACTGCAAGCCAGGCAGCATCTATGGAAAAAAAGTTAACAGTTGACGTTTTAGGCTGAGACCCTTCATCAGGACTGGAGGAAACGGGTGAGAATTCAGACTAAGAAGGTGGGGAGATGGGAAAGAAAACCAGAAGGTGAAACTGGGTGGAGGGGAGAGGGGAAGTAAAGAGCTGGGAAGTTGATTGGTGAAAGAGATACAGGGCTGGAGAAGGGTCAATCTAATAGGAGAGGCAATGGAAGAAAGAAAAGCATGACCACCAGAGGGAGGTGATAGGAGTGTAAAGAGATAAGGTGACTGAATGAAATGGGAATGGGGAATGGTGAAGTGTTGGGGGGATTGTGTTGCAGCATAATTGGAAGTTCCAGAAATCAGTGTTCATGCCATCAGGTTGGAGGATACCAAGATGGAATATGAGTTGTTGTTCCTCCAACCAGAGTGTGGTCTTGTCACTACAGTAGAGGAGACCATGGACTGACATGTTTGAGTAGAAATGGGAATTGGAATTAAAATGGGTGGTCACCTGGAGGTACCACATTTTCTGGTAGACAGGGTGTAGTTGCTCAGCAAGGCGCTCTCCCAATGTGTGTCACATCTCACTGATATACATGAGGCCATATTGCGAGCACAAGACAGAGAAGATAGCAGACTCACTGGTGAAGTGTCGCCTCATGGAAGGACTGTTTGGGGCCCTGAATGGCAATGAGGGAGGAGATAAAGGGGTAGATACAGCACTTTTTTCGCTTGCAAGAATAAGTGCCAGGAGGGAGTGGAGGGACAAGTGGACAAGGAAGTCACATACGGAGTAATCCCTACAGAAAACAGAAAGTGGGGGTGAGGTGGCTGGGAGGAATAGTGCTGGTAATGAGGTCCCGCTGGAGTTGGCAAAAGTTACGGAGAATTATGTGCTGGACACAAAGTCTGGTGGAGTGGAAGGCAAGGACACGAGGAACCCTATCCTTAGTGGGTTGTTGGGAGGATGGGGTGAGGGTAGACATTGGTGAAATGGAAGAGATGCGGTTGAGGGTAGCGTTGATGGTGGAGGAAGGGAAGACTATTGCTTGGACCTTCACATTTGCAGATTTTCTCTTGTTTGTCAGTTGAAATTGATGTTGGTTCATGATGTCTGTAATGTGGCTGATGTTCCTCTAACCTGAGAGGGGCCTCATCATGGCAATAGTGGAGGCCAAGCACTGCTATGTCAGAATGGGAATGGGAATTGGAATTAATATTGTTAGCCACTGGGAAATTCTGCTTGTCATGAATGGAGCAAAGGTGCTCAACAAAGTAATCCCCAATTGACGTCAGGTCTCAGCAATGTACAGGAGGCCACATCGGGAGCACCAGATACAGTAGACAACCCCAGCGGACTTGCAGGTGAGGTGTTGCATCACCTGGAAGGACTGTTTGGGCCCCTAAATGGAGGTGAATGGGGAGGAAAGGTGGTGGAAATTATGGAAAATGACCAATTGAATGTGGTAGTGGAGGAAGTGAAATGCAGGGAATGGCTGCACATAAACCAGGTGGCAGAGAGGGCAGGGGTGCAGTGTACGTAGTGGGTGAAGTGTGAATCCTATCGTCTCGGGAGAGGGCACACAGTAGTGTAGGATAGGTGAAAATATCATAAAAACACTCGTGTGGGAGGGATCATCCCCAGAACAGATGAAAAAGAGACAATGGAGTAACTGGGAGGATGGAATGGAGCCTTTACAGGGAGCAGGCTGAGTGAGATATGGTTAAGGTAGCTGTAGGAGTCTGTTGGACTGTAATGAGTATTGATCTTTCCCCTGAGATGGAGAAAAGGAAGGGTCAGGGATGCACCAAGTACAAGTGTGAGAAGCTGGAAGTTGTCAGAAAATGAGATGAAACATAAACTTCCAGAGAGTGAGGTCATGTGACTCTGCAGAGTCGCGTCCTTCCCATTGATGCCCTTTGACCTCAGGTCTACCAGACAACCTCAATATTCCACTCAGTCAGAGCAAGGCCAGTCATCCCTACTTCCCTTTGGAATGCAGAACATGGTTGGAACAAGGTCGGGAATGAGTGATCCAGGTGAAATAGGAAACAGAATCAGAATGAGAATCAGGTTGAATAACATCAACACATGTTGTGAAAAGTGTTGTCTTTGTGGCAGCAATACAATGCAATATATGGTAATGGAAATAAATGTGAATTACTATAAAATAGCTCAATTAAATAAGTAATGCAAAAAAATAGCAGTGAGGTAGCATTCATAGGTTCAATGTCCATTCAGAAATTAGATGGCAGAGGGGTTGAAGCTGTTCCTCAATCATTGAATGTGTGTCTTCAGGCTCCTGTCCCTCCTTCCTGATAGTGAGGAGGGATGAGAGGAGGGATGCCCTGGGAGCTTCGGGTCTTTAATGATGAATGCCGTCTTTTTGAGACATCACTACTTGAAGATGTCCTGGATATTACAGAGCCTAGTTCCATAGGTGGACTGAACTATTCATAAACAAAACTGTTCATTGGTGAGTAATCACCACTTGATAGTACACTACGACCTTGGCAAAAAGAGCCAGATTAAATTGTGAATGGGACATCCCCGAGGGATTTCCTACTTGGATTGCAGAGGAATTACAATGTCCTGATCATGTTTTCCATCCCAAGTAACAGCTTGCTGTTTGGAATAGCTTTCCTGCTTGGGATGTTCATCAGTATCTGACTTGTCTTATTTCTATTTGTTTCAGTTAACTTGATGGCCATTCTGATCCTGTATCAAGGAAAGTGCGGACTCTCCTGGTGCATCACCTTCTACCTGGTAGCCATGGCAACAGCGGATCTGATGATTGTTTTCACTGATGTGTTACTGTACACGGTCATTCCCTTTCATTTTCCGGGAACTTACATGGACACCACTCCTGCAACGTCCCTCACCCTCGTCCTGCTCTCTGCAGCCACTGATATCTCTGTCTGGTTCACCGTCACCTTCACCTTTGATCGATTTGTTGCAATCTGTTGTCAGAAGCTGAGAACAAGATATTGCACGGTGAAAACGGCTACAGTGGTTTTAACAACAGTGAGTGTGACATTCAGCCTGAAGAACATCCCTTGGTACTTCATATACGAACCTGAGTATATTGTTGACAATGTACCTTGGGGTTGGGTCGTGTCATCCACCTTTTACACTGAAACCGCCTGGTTGGCTTTTGACTGTCTCTCTATCATTTTAACCCCTTTTGTTCCATTCATCCTGATTCTACTACTCAACACTCTGACAGTCAGGCACATTATAGTGACGGGCAGAGTCCGGAGGAGGCTACAGCAATGCAGTGGTAATGAGGATCACGTTGACCCAGAGATGGAGAAGCGGAGGAAATCCATTGTTTTACTCTTCACCATAACCGGCAGCTTTATCCTTCTATGGACCACAAACGTTGGATATTTTCTCTACTGGCGGACTGCTAGAGTTTATGGTCACACGGGTATCCATGACCCAAACTACATCATTGAACAAACTGGCTACATGCTGCAGCTTCTGAACTCCTGCACCAACACCTGTATCTACGTGGTGACCCAGACGAAGTTCAGGGAGCAGCTGAAGAACGTGCTCATCCGTCCATTCTCAGCACTTGCTGTTTGGTTGAAATGAAGCCCTGATTGTACATCCTACCTACCTTCATTCGGCAGCTCCCTCACTCCCACTCTGTGTGAATCCATATCCCCAGCTCCATTCTCTTTTCCATCCTCTTCACTCTATGATATTCTACCATGGACCCACTTTAAAATAGGATTCTGTTCCTGTGAACTACTTGTGACCCGGACAATCTGCACATCAGAAACATAGCCATGAATTGGGTTGTCACACGGTAGATAATACCTGCAGCCTCACAACAAACAGCAAATCCATCCTGTTAGGCTCCAAGATGATGGTAGTGTAGTGGTTAGCACAATGCTTTACAGTATCAGTGACCAGGGTTCAATACCCACCCCTTTTGTCTTTTCGTCAAAGGTGTCCAATTCCTCCATTCACATCCTCAGTTTCCAATTATGGCCCTAAAGACAGGAATTTTGGTAAAACTTCATCCAGGGCATATTAATTACCAGATGTCTGAACAGAATTCCAGTTCTAAAACTGACACAAACATCTGTACTTCAGGTTGTAGATGCAATAGTACCTGAAGGACTTTGTGACACCTTGCTGAGATAATAATGTATTTCTGCTCTACTTCTAAGAAAAGAAATATATCTACACAATAGACAGATGAGACTCAGCAATAGTAGACAATGAATTTTATTTGATTTGGATTATACAACTGTGAAAAGACACAGGTAAAAGGATTCAACCCGGCCACCTTTCAGCCTTCTGACTGTTATGAATTAAGCAGCTTGAGGTCAGATAGAAACTTGTGAACCATCTCATGATGGTCCCATTTTGCACAATGAGGAACCAGATTTACAAACCGTCTCAGGAAATGAATGAAGTCATTAACCAGAAAAGGGAATTTCTGCAGGAGACCAAAACATTGGTGATGGACATCCCAACACATGTATTCAGTTGAAGAAAATTCTGCTTCCCCAATGCAGCACATGGGGATTTTGGAGCCGATGAGAGAGGTGGTACTGTGGTGGAGTTTGACATCATCAACTGAACTCAATCATAAGCATTTGGATCATATCACCGAAGGTTTCCACATAGATGAGAAATAGTAGAGGGCCAAGGGTAGAAATAGACTGCCATGAGATATCGATAAATTTGAATATTTCCCACAGATTGAAAAACCAATAAGCAGCTGCTCCATGGAATCACAAAGCAATAACAGCCACTACCATTTCTACATCATGGGACATTATTAACTGATTCATGTTTCCACAACATTTAAACTGTTTCCATTTAGACATTTGCTATCAGTGACTGTAGATACTGAACTGTGCAAAGAAGCCTCCCATTCAAAATGTGAATGCAATGAATAGTGTCTGCAGTAGTCAAGGTAGTTCAGTGTTCCTGAATATGGAGAGGATTTCCACACAGGGTCTCACACCCTGCAATACTGTGTAACGTTTGAATAATTGTACCTCTGACATTCAAATCTCATGTGCTCTGGTATTCATATCTTTGAAGTAATGAACTTTCGGAGTAGTTGTCTAAATACAAGCAACCAGACTGATAAATCAGTATCACCTCCTGCTTCTTGAGCCACCTACTGTCCCAATTTGTCAAAGCACTGAGGTTGATATTCATTCCTGACCCAGCAGTATTGAGAGCATTCACCTGTCAGTGAATTCACTTTTTCACTTCCAGTGCAAATCGCTCTCTGTTAATTTGATTTCCCTGAATGTTAAAGACTGCAGCAGTTGAAGAAGGCAGCTCACCACCACCTTATCAAGGGCAACTGGGGATGGTCGAGTAAAAGCTGGCTCAGTCTACAAAACCCACAACCCTTGAATGAATGAAGAAACAGACGTTGGTACATCATACGTCCTAAGAGGGGTCAGTGTGCCATCTCAGGTTGGTCACCTTTACTGGGAAGCAACAAACTGAAGCGATATTTCTTAACATGTCTCATGCATGCCAAAGCAACATTTTGTAGCTGTTGAATTGTGGAAAAGCCTATGAAACATAATTGTGCAGGATATATAGAAAATAGAACATAGAAATTCACAGCACATTACAGGCCCTTCGGACCACAATGTTGTGCCAACCATGTAACCTACTCTAGAAACTGCCTAGAATTTCCCTACCTCATTGCCTTCTATTTTTCTAAGCTCCATGTACATCTCCAACAGTCTCTTAAAAGACCCTATTGTATCCGCAGCTATCCTCAATGCTGGTGGTGCATTCCACGTACCCACCACTCTGTGTGTGAAAAACTTACCTCTGGCATCCCCCTTGTACCTATTTCCAGTCACCTTATAGCTACGCCCTCTCATGTTAGCCATTTCAACCCTGGGAAAAAGCCTCTGGCTATCCACAAGATCAATGCCTATCTTCATCTTATACACCTCTATCAGGTCACCTTTCATCATCTGTCGCTCCAAGGAGGAAAGGCCTAGTTTACTCAACCTATTCTCCTCAGTCACACTTTGCAATCCAGGCAACATGATTGTAAATCTCCTCTGCACTCTCTATAGTATCCTTATCCTTCCTATAATGAGGTGACCAGAACTGAACACAGTACTCCAACTGCAGTCTTACTAAGGTCTTATATCGCTGTAACATTACCTCATGCCTCTTGAACTCAATCCCATGGTTGATGAAGGCGATCACACCCTATGCCTTCTTAACAACTCTGTCAACCTGCACAGCACCTTTGAGTGTCCAGTGGACACAGACCCCAAGATCTTGCTGATCCTCCAAACTGCCAAGCGTCCTACCATTAATGTTATATTTTGAATTTGAATTGCACTTACCAAAATGAATCACTTCACACTTATCTGGGTTGAACTCGATCTGCCTCTTCTCAACCCTGTTCTGCATCTTATCGATGTCCCACTATAACCTCTGACAACCCTCCAGACTATCCACAACACCCCCAACCTTGGTGTCATCAGGAACCACCCTTTGCTTTCTGTGGGCAAGCCAATTCTGGGCTCAGAAAACAAGGTCTCCTTGGAAAGTCAATCATGCCCTTCTATTGGGCAGCTCGAATCAGGCAATCGTTAATATGAGCATAGTGAAGCCGGGGAATTACTGGCCGTGGTCTCTCACCTGGAGCTGGTTTTAAACGAGAAATGTGGTGTGTGCAGTCAATCACTGGAGGGGTATCCAGAACATTTGAGCTGAACACATCCATTAAGAATGTAGAGAAAAATTCAACCGGATCTCCCTTCTCGACATTTTCCAGGAGCCCAATTATCCGCAGGTTCTGTCTTCGAGATCGATTTTCAAGATCAATAATTTTGGATTTGTGGCGTTCCAGCACTTGAGAAATCGAAGACAGCTTTTGTTTCAAAGTTTCAATTTTACGATCCCTCTGATGGGCGGCTTCAAGAGCTGAAATTCTTGCTTGTTGTTGTTGAATTTCCGATTTAAGCGATTGAAGCATCGACCATCTTTAAAGTTTCATCAAGCTGGGAAAATTTTGGGCCGAGTTTATCCTCCAGTTTCTCATCCATAAGTTTACCAATTGCATACAGAGTTAATGGTTCTTTAGTTGGTCTCACTTCTTTAGTTTCTCGTGATCTCCCAGCCATTTTAACAAGTTGAAAATATAATTCAAAAAATCAAAAAGTATATCTTAAATATCAACCCCTTTAGTGTAGGTATAAATAAGTCATTTAGGGGGTGATTGCGGGTAAAAGAAGTAAAAGGATTGGAGCGAAGCCTAATTCAGCTTCACCACATGAGTGCCATCTTGAGAGTCTCTGCCTTTGCTAAATCCATGCTGCATCTGGATGATAGATCCTTTTCTTTCCCAATGCCTCACTATTTGTACTTTAATGATGGCTTCAAACATTTTCCCATCTACAGATGTTAAGCTGACTGTCCTCCACTGTGAAGCCTCAAACATTTCCTCATTACCCAATACCAATTCCGTCTTCCTATCCTCCAAAGGACCAATGTTCAATTTGGCCACCCTTTACTGCTTTATACAATTATAAAAACTTTTGCTAACCATTTTTATATTTTGTGCTTATTTGTTTTCATAATCTATCTTCTCTTTCTTTATCGCTTGCATAGTGGTTGTTTGTTACTTTTTAAAGTTTTTCCAATCTTCCACTTTCTCACTACACTTGACCACTAAGTATGCACGAGTTCTCAGTTTGATGCCTTCCTTTATATCCTTAGTTATCCAAGGCTGGGTCTCCCCACATTACTGTCCTTACATTTAACTGGAATATACTTTTGTTTATCACCATGAAAAATCTCTTTGAAAGTCTTCCACTGTTCCCCAACTGTCCCACCATATTGCCTGTGTTCCCTGTCTAACCTATTCAACTACTCCCTCATCCCATTGTAGTCTCCCTTGTTTTGACATATTTCACAGGTTTTAGATCAAACTATTGCAAGCTCCATTTGTATAAGAAACTCAATCACACTGCAATCACTCTTTCCAAGAGGATCCCTAACTGCAAGATCGCTATTGCAGTTCCTGTCACATTCCACAGGAACAGATCCAAGGTGGCATGTTCCCTTGAAGGTTCAGTAACATGATATTCAAGACAGCTATCACATATGTATTTCATAAAGTCATCCTCTAGACTGCCTCAACCAAATAGATTCACTCAATCTATGTGCAAGTTAACACCATCATGACAACTGCCGTTCCATTCTTACATGCCTCAGATATTTCTCGATTTATTGCCTGTGCCACTGTAATGTTATTATTCGCTGCTTGATAGACAACTCCCATGAGTGATTTTTTTTCCCATTACTATTCCTAATCTCTACCCAGGTGAATTCAACTTTCTGCTCCTTATATCTTGTATGATCTCTTACTAATGCCCTGATCTCATCCTTAATGAAGAGCGATACCCCACTTCCCTTATCTTCCTGCCTATCCTTCTGTATTACTTGATATCCTTGGATCTTTAATTCCCAATCCTCTCCACCCTGCAGCCACACTTCTGCAATTGCCACTAAATCCTACCCCTTTTTACTGATTTGTGCCACAAGTTCACGGACCTTGTTATTGATACTATGGACTTTTGAGTAAAGTGCCCTTACACTCATTGCCCCTTTAAAATCTAGTTAGCTCTGTCACTTGCACTTGACTATTCTGCACTCCACCCTTTTCTCTTCTTTAACTTTTGCTTTTACTTTATCTTTATCCACACTTTTCTCTTGTACTTTACAATCTATTGAACTTACCCGTGCTATTTAGTTTAAATCACTATCCACAACCATCGTTATGTGATTTGACAGGATCCAGTCATCACGGTTGAGGTAGAGCCTGTCCCAGTGGAACAGCTCTCTCCTTCCCCAATACTGGTGCCAGTTTCCCATGAATTCAAATCCATTTCTCCCACACCAATCATTGAACCTAGCATTTAACTCTCTAATCTTTTTAACATTATGCCAGTTTGCACGTGCCTCAGGTGGTAATCCTGAGATTACCACCTTTTTGGTTCTACTTTTCAATTTAGTGCCTTGTGGCTCAAATTCCCTCAGCAGAAACTCTTTCCTCATTCTACCTGCATCGTTGATACCTACATGGTCTACGACAATTGGATCTTTCCTTTCCAACTGCAAATTCCTCTGCAGTTCAGATAAGATGTCACAGAAATGATCTGGCCAGTGTGGATTGGGTCAGGCTTTTTTATCTGGTAAATGTGCTTTGGTAAGTGGTAGTCCTTCAAAAATGAAATTTTGAGACACAAAGTGTGCATGTTCATGTAAGAATAAAAGGTAAGGATAACAGGTGTAGGGAACTGCAAAAGATATTGAGGGTCTGTTTAGAGTAAAAAGGAGGAGCAAAGTAGGCATAGACAGGTAGGAAGAACTGAGGTGCTTATGGAGTACATGAAATGAAAGTGAACACTGAACAAAATCAGAGCAGCTTCAAAACAGGCATGAAGTTGCTCTGACAGACAGTGTGGAGGAGAATGCCAAGGGATTCTCCAAATATTTGTGTAGCAAAATGATTGCAAGGGATAAAATTAGAGCTGTGGAAAATCAGAATGGTAATCCATGTGTCAAGCCAAAAGAGATGGGGGAGAGCTTAACCAATTTTATTGCAACTGTATGTACTTGGGAGACGGACACGGAGTCTATAGAAGTGAGGCAAAGTGACATCAACTTCATGAACCCTGTATGGATCACAGAGGTATTTTCTACCCTGAGGCAAAACAAGGTGGCTAAGTCACCAGGGTCTGGCAATTTGCTCCTTATGGGAGGCAAGTGCAGAAATTGCCAGGGCCCTAGCAGAGATATTTAGCCACAGGAGAGGGACCAGAGGATTGGAGAATTTAGGAAAGTCTGCATGGCTTTGTGCATGGTAGGTTGTGTCTAACCAACCTTATTGAGCTTTTCGAGGAAAGTGGATGAAGGCAAGGCAGCGGATGTTGTCTACATGGACATTTGACATCTGACAAGGTATTTGACAAGGTCCCACATGGGAGGTTGATCAAGAATGTTCAGTCATTCAGCATTGAAGATGAGGTGGTGGATTGGATTAGACATTGGCTTTGTGGGAGAAGCCAGAGAGGGGCAGTAGGTGATTGCTTCTCTGACTGGAGGCCTATGACTAATGGTGTGCAGCAAGGATCAGTGCTGGGTCTGTTGTTGTTTGTCATCTACATCACTGATCTGGATAATAATTTGCTTAAATAGATCAGCAAATTTGTGATGATACCAAGATTTGGGGTGTAGTGGACAGCAAGGAAGGGTATGATCTCTTGCAGAGAGATTTGCACCACCTGGAAAAATGGGCTAAAAAATTGCAGATGGAGTTTAATGCAGACAAGTGAGGGTGTTTCCCTGGCTACCCACATCCATTAGACAAGGCAATGTTCATAGACTCCTACATAATTACTTATTTGGGATTCCAACCCACCCATTACTATGGTTTGTTTAGGAATGATCATCTATAGATCCCTTCCTGTCTAGGTTGTCTCCTAAGATTACCATCTTCACTTTCGATTTCTTTTAATTAACAACATCGTCATTCTGATCCTGTCCTGAGGAAACTACGGACTCTCCAGGTGCATCACTCTCTACCTGGTGGCCATGGCGATGGCAGATCTGATGGTTATTTTCACCGATGTGAGAGACGATATAAAATCTACAGAGCAGAATGTTGAGTCCATCTAGGCAGAGATTAAGAATAGTAAAGGGAAAAAACTCACTGGTGGGAGTTGTCTATTGGCCACCTGATAAAAATATTGCAGTGGCAGAGATGATTAACCAAGAAATAACTGAGGCTTGTAAGAATGGAATGGCAGTTGTCATGTGGGTTTTAACTTCCACATGCATTGGATGAATCAGGTTGGTCAAGGAAGTCTTGAGGAGAACTTCATGGAATGATGGCTTTCTTGAGCAGCATGTTAGTGAACCTACAAGGGAAAATGCTATCTTAGATCTAGTCCTGTGCAATGAGACAGTTTAACATTAACAATCTTGTAGCCAGGGATCCTCTTGGAAAGAGTGATCATAGTATGACTGAATTTCACATACAGATGGAAGATGAAATAGGTAGATCTAAAACTATTGTATTCTGCTTGAACAAGGGAGACTACAATAGGATGAGGGAGGAGTTGGCTAATGTGGATTGGGAACACAGGCTATTTGGTCGGACAGTAGAGGAACAATGGAATACTTTCAAAGAGATTTTTCAAAGTGCTCAACAAAAGTATATTCCAGTCAAAAGTAAGGACAGTAAGTGTGGGGAAAGCTAGCCTTGGATAACTAAGGAAATAAAAGATAGTGTCAAATTAAAAGCTTATGAGTACAAAGTTGCAAAGAGTAGTGGGAGACTGGAGGATTGGAAAAACTTTAAAAAGCAACAAAGAACAACTAAACAAGAAATAAGGAAAGGGGAGATAGAGTATGAAAGTAAATTAGCACAAAATACAAAAACGGATCACAAAAGTTTTTATAAACATATAAAGCGGAAGAGAGTGGTTAAAGTCAACATAGATCCCTTGGAGGACAAGAAGGGGAAATTGATATTGGGTTATAAGGAAATGGCTGAGGCATTGAACAACTATTTTGTGTTGGTCTTCACGGTGGAGGACACATATAATATGCCAAAGAAGAATGTTATGGACGAAATGGGAGGAGAGGGCTTCAATAAAATCACTGTCACTGAAGACACAGTGATGAGCAAACTAGAGGGCCTGAAGTTAGTTAAGTCCTCTAGTCCTGATGGGATGCATCCCAGGGTGCTAAGGGAATTGGCGGAGGTTATAGTAGAAGCATTGGTAATCATTTATCAAAACTCTCTAGACTCTGGGCAGATCCCGGTGGGACTGGAAGATAGAAAATGTCATGCCACTTTTTTTAAAAGGATGTAGGCAAAAGATGGGCAACTATAGGCCAGTTAGCTTAACATCTGTAGTCAGGAAAATGCTTGAAGCTCTCATTAAGGAAGAAATAGCAAAATATTTCCAAAGGAGTGGTTCCATTTGACAGATGCAACATGGATTCAGAAAGGGCAGGACCTGTTTAACAAACTAACTGGAGTTCTTTGAGGACATAATAAGTGCAGTGGATAGAGGGGAACAGATGGATGTTATACACTTGGATTTCCAGAAGACGTTTGATAAGGTGCTGCACAAGAGACTTATAAATAAGATATGAATGCATGGAGTTGGATGAAGTGTACTGGCATGGATAGGGGATTGGTTAACCGATAGAAGGCACAGAGTTGGTATAAATGGGTGTTTCGCCGGTTGGCTGTCAGTGGTGAGTGGGGTTCCGCAGGGGTTGGTGCTGGGCCAGCAGCTGTTTACCATTTACCTTGATGATTTGAAAGAGGGGACTGAGTGTAGCGTAGCAAAATTTGCTGTTAACACTAAAATGAGTGGAAAAGCAAATTGGACAGAGGATGTGCAAAGTCTGCAGAGGGATATAGTGGGCCAACATCTGACAGATAGAATACAACATTGGTAAATGTGAGATCACCCATTTTGGAAGGAATAATAGAAGAGCAGATTATTATTTAAATGGTGAAAAACTGCAGCATGCTGTTGTGCAGAAGGATTTGAGAGTGCTTGTGCATGAATCGCAAAAAGTTGGCTTGCAGGTACAACAGGTTATTAAGAAGGCAAATGGAATGTTGGCCTTCATTGCTTAGAGGGATTGAATTGAAGAGCAGGGAGGTCATGCTGCAACTATACAGGGTACTGGTGAGGCTGCACCTGGAGTACTGTGTGCAGTTCTGGTCTCCATACTTGAGGAAAGACATACTGGCTTTGGAGGCAGTGCAGAGGAGGTTCACCAGATTGATTCCAGAAATGAAGGGGTTAACCTATGAGGAGAGATTGAGTCGTCTGGGACTATAATCTATGGAATTCAGAAGAATGAGAGGGGATCTTATAGAAACACAAAATTTTGAATGGGATAGATAAGATAGCAGGAAAGTTGTTTCCATTGGTAGGTGAGATTAGAACTAGGGGACATTTCCTCAAGATTCACGAGAGAAAATTTAGGACGGAGATGAAGAGAAACTGTTTTTCCCAGAGAGTGGTGAATCTGTGGAATCTCTCTGCCCAGAGAAGCAGTTGAGGCTTCTTCACTAAATATATTTAAGATACATCTGGATTTTTACATAGCAGGGGAACTAAGGGTTACAGGGAAAAGGCAGGTAGATGGAGCTGAGTTTACGGACAGATCAGCCATAATCTTATTGAATGGTGGGACAGGATCGATAGGCCAGATAGCCTACTCCTGCTCCTATTTCTTATGTTCTTATGTATTTTAATACATGGTTATTCATCTTAATTTCCCGGGAACTTACATAGACACCACTCCTGCAATATCTCTCACCCTCGTCCTGCTCTCTGCAGCCACTGATATCTCTGTCTGGTTCACCGTCACCTTCACCTTTGATTGATTTGTTGCAATCTGTTGTCAGAAGCTGAGAACAAGATATTGCACAGTGAAAACGGCAACAGTGGTTTGAACAACAGTGAGCGTGACATTCAGCCTGAAGAACATCCCTCTGTATTTATATATGAAACTGAATTTCTAGTTGATGATGTATCCTGCAGTGACAGCATATCATTGAGCGTTTACACTGAACCTGCCTGAGTAGCCTTTGAGTTTGCTCTGTATTACTTTAACCCCTTGTTTCCCCTTCACCCTGGCTCTACTACTCAATACCCTGAGTGTCACATATGTAATAGTGATGGGTAAAGCCCGCGAGTGGGTGCAGCTGTGCAAGAATAGTGAGGATCACAATGATGCAGAGATGGAGAAGCGGAGAAAATCCATCATTTTACTCTTCATCATATGGGGCAGCTTTATACTTCTGTGTGTGACTAGTGCTTCATTTCCTTTATTACTGAATCTCTAACAAACATGATCTCACAGGTCTGGGCTACAAACTGGCTACATGCTGTCCCTGTGGTTGCTGCAGGGGTTACTAAGGCCTGGCAGTATGTCAGACCATCGCCCCAGTGCCGCCTCACCCACTCTACGGCCTCTTCCTCTGGATCTCTGTGTCGACTGTTGTCCAAGCTGGTATTGCTGGAATTGCTTGCTGCCCATTCAGAGAAGATCTATTGCATTGAGTTACACTGCCACTGTGTTTCATGGAGTTTGCTCCAAACAGGTCCGACACTGTGGGCCTTCAACAGAGAGAGCAGTTTTACATTTTGCCTCAATCTGATGATGGTGTGGTCAGATCAGTATCGACTGCAACTTAAATATGTCTTCTTCTTCAGTAGTTGGTCTCTGGAGTCACTGCCACTGGTCACCTCATCAGATTTAGAGATTTCCTTTAGATTTTGTGATTTTTAGAGACTTACAGCAGGTAACAGACACTTCCAGATCAATGAGCCCGCGCTGGCCAATCACACACGTGACCAATTATCCTTCTAACCCGTACACCTATGGAATGTGGGAGGAAACCAGGGCGCCCGGAGGAAACCCATTCAGTCATGGGGAGAATGTACAGTCTCCTTATAGACAGCTGTGTGAATTGAGTGATAGTGTTATGCTAACTGCTACACTCCCCTGCTGCCCACAAAGAAAACTCTATACATTTCGTGACATACCTCCCAAATGTTAGTTAATTATTCTTTGTCGATTCACAACATTAATTCTAATCCTTATCCCTAAGAGTGTGTGTTTATTTCTTCAAATTACTGTAGGTTCCATTCTAACTATTGTTTTAACCACTTTGTGCCTAAATGACCACAGTGTTTGTTTGAGATTAGTAATCAATCAGATAGTACATTTCCACAAGGTGTCAAGTCCCCTATCTACTTGATCTGTTTTCGGGAGAGCTCACAGTGGAATGATTCCTATGAGACAGTCCACAGATCTGTAAAACTCTCTCAGCTATGTTATCATTAGAGACCTTCATTCATTGTGCTCCTTTGTTCTGTGGTTCCTGGGCAGTATTGTATCCTCACAAAGCATGCAGGGATTCTTGACAAGCAGCAACTGTGGGGACAAATGGTTAGGGCAGGGATACTAACAACAGTTAAAGTGTGCTTGCAGAGGCACATGGATAGGAAAGGTTTAGATGGATATGCGCCAAACACAGGCAAATGGGATGAGCTTGGCTGGGAATCTTGTTCAGCATGGACCAGTTGGGCCAAAGGGCTGTATGACTCTATGGCCCTGTGACTGTCGTAAACAATAGTTTCTTTTTAATAATACTTTTTATAAGATTTGTACTTTTTAACAATCTCGTGTATTTTTCACGTTACGTGTTGGCACATTCCTATTCATTGACAGAAAACATTATAGCAGCTAAACTAACAGTTTATCAGCTTTGTCAATTTTCATTGTCCAAGTATAAGCAATCAACCACACGATGTATTTGTTTCAATTATGTAGTCTATTAACAAGCTGATCTTCTATCTAAGGCATTACTTGACTATAAAAATGAGGGATTTTTTTAGATGCACCATCTTGGATTCTTGGCTTCTTTATTTCTTTGTCTTCATATCCACACACCCCTCGGCATTAATTCTCGGTTTATTTAGTTTGCATAGTATTTGTATGTTTGTTTGCACTCTAAAATGAAAGGGCATAACAGAGGAATATATTCAAGAAAGACATGGGGTGTCACTAATATTCAAAAGAATTTTCCATGAATATCTTGCCTTGAGATTGTATAAACTCTAACTAATGACAACTGATTCTATGGTGAGTTCTATTTTTATTTTCTGTGCAACTTTGTTTTCCAAAGCATAACTAATATTAATAATGATGTAACTGAATGATCTCAAGGGAATTTTATTCCACATTAAATACACAGCTCCTCTGGTTGTGTCCTGTAATTAGTCAGAGCCTTTCCTCTGTCACCGCCGGAATTACCTTCTACAGAAAATGCGTGAGGCAACAATACTCCTTCAGATAGAAGACATTTACTACCCTGTTCTCGCGGCTGTGGGAATTCCTGGTAAGCCAACCTGGTGTAACCAAATATCTTTTGGTGTATGTTCGGAAAATAAATCTTCAGCTCTTGGGCTGTCATCCTGTACAGGAGCATGTAACTCATTGTTGTGTTTCTCTCAGCAGTGACATTGATTCACTCTACCCCTGCAACATCCCCTCTGCTATTATCCCCTCTGCTCATCCCCTTTAGAACTGTCCACCCAGTTTCAACCCTTCTCTTACCTTCCATAAAAAAGGCCATCCATAACTCTGCTGCCAGTGTTCAACCTCCTACCTCTCCTGCATTCAGCCACCACTCCTATGATCACCAACTCATTGGCTCCCTGTGATGTCTAAAATTTTTCACCAGTTATACATGTCTATAAATTTATTTGTTGAGATACAGTCTCTTCCGGACTTGGAGACATGCCACCCAGCAATCACTCAATTTAATCCTGGTCTAATCGAGGGATAATTTACAATGACCAGTTAACCTACCAGCCAGTACATCTTTGGACAGAGGGAGGAAATGAGAATGCCCGGAGGAAACTCACACTGTCAAGGAGGGATCGTACATTATAGGCAGCAGCAGGAATTAAACCCTGGTCACTGGATCTGTAAAGCATTGTGCTAAACTCTATGCTATCCTGACACCCATAATATAATCATTCTTCACTATCATAACCACCCCCCCCCCCCCGATCCAACACCAAAATCCACCCAGTTGTCTCCATGAAGCAAAACCAGAAAATGCTGGAAATATTCAGGAGGTCAGACAGCGACTGTGGAACAAGAATAGTAATGCATGGTTATGATCATCCACCAGAAAGGGGATAAATTCGAAACAAAAGTGTTTTAAATTGTTCAGGAAGGAGAGGAAAGCAGAGAAAGGGCAAAGAGGAGCTCTGTGAGTTCATGTTGAAATAGCGTCAGGAATCAAAGGCACAAAGTCCAGAGTGGGATCGAGAATGACAAGGTCATGGAACTGAAATGTTAACTCTGTGTCTGCTTGTACAGAAGTTACCTGACCGGTTCAGTGTTTCTAATAACCTTTGCTTTTATTACAAGAGAGGTGTATGCTGGTCTGAAGACCAGGACTGAACGGTGACACGAGGGTTGGGAGTATTACTGAAAGCTGTGGGAATCACTGGTGAAGAACAGTGGGTGTGCCTGTAGGAGATGTCAGTGGAAGGAGGTGACGTAGAGATGAAGTGACCATTTGATGAAATCGCTTGAAGTGGGAGATCGGGGTAGTAAATAGGGGACTAGACAGGCAGATCTATTGAAACTAAAACAACAGACACAAAATGCTGGAGGAACTCAGCAGACCGGACAGTACCTTTGTAAGAGAGTTAACAGTCAACATTTCAGGCTGAGACCCTTCATCAGGACTGGAGAGAAAAGGGGCGAATTCAGACTAGAAAGGTGTGGGAGGGGAGAAAGAACCACAAGATGAATCTGGGGATGGGGGAGAGGTGGAGTAAACAGCTGGGAAGAGATTCAGGGCTGGAGAAGGGGGAATCCAATAGGAGAGGCAATGGAAGAAAGAAAAGGGTGGGCACCACAGGGAGGTGATAGGAGTGTAAAGAGATAAGATGATAGAACAAAATGGCAATGGGGGATGTTGAAGGGTGATGTGTGGGGGTGCAGCATAGTCAGATCTTCAAGAAGTCAGTGTTCATGCCATCAGGTTGGAGACTACCGGCACAGAATTTGAGCTGTTGTTTCTGCAAATGGAGTGTGGCCTTGACACGACAGTAGAGGAGGCCATGGACTTACATGTTTGAATGGAAATGGGAAGTGGAATAAAAGTAGGTGACCACTGGGAGATACCACTTTTTCTACCAGACAGAGTGTGACAAGGGAGCAATCCCTGGGGAAAGCAGAAAGTGGGGGGAAGAATGGTGCTGGGTGATGAGGTGCCACTGCAGATGGCAGAAGTTATGGAGAATGATGGCTGGACACAAAGGCTGGTGGAGTGGTAGGTGGGGACAAGAGGAACCCTGTCCTTGGTGGGTTGGTGGGAGGATGGGGTGAGTACAGACATGTGCAAAATGGAGGAGATGCAGTTGAGGACAGTGTTGATGGTGGAGGAAGGGGAGACTGTTGCTTGGACTTCCAGCATCTGCAGATTTTCTCCTGTTTGTCAGTTGAAATTGATGTTGGTTCATGAAGTCTGTAATGTGCCTAATGTTCCTCCAACTTGAGAAGGGCCTCATCGTGGCAATAGAGGAGGCCAAGCACTGACACGTTGTAATGGGAACGGGAATTGGAATTAATATTGTTAGCTATTGGGAAATCTTGCTTGTTATGAATGGAACAAAGATGCTCAACAAAGTAATCCCCAATTGACGTCAGGTCTCAGCAATGTACAGGAGGCCACATCAGGAGCACCAGATACAGTAGACAACCCCAGCGGACTTGCAGGTGAGGTGTTACTTCACTTGTAAGGAATGCTTGGGGCCCTAAATGGAGGTGAGGGGGGAGGAAAGGTGGTGGAAATTATGGAAAATGACCAATTGAATGTGGTAGTGGAGGAAGTGAAATGCAGTGTGTGGCTGCACATAAACCAGGTGGCAGAGAGGGCAGGGGTGCAGTGTAGGTAGTGGGTGAAGTGTGAACACGCAGGGCACGCAATAGTGGGGGATAGGTGAAACTATCATAAAAACACTCATGTGGGTGGGATCATCCTCAGAACAGATGCAAAAGAGACAATGGAGTAACTGGGAGGATGGAATGGAGCCTTTACAGGGAGCAGGCTGAGTGAGATCTGGTTAAGGTAGCTGTAGGAGTCTGTTGGACTGTAATGAGTATTGATCTTTCCCCTGAGATGGAGAAAAGGAAGGGTCAGGGATGCACCAAGTACAAGTGTGAGAAGCTGGAAGTTGTCAGAAAATGAGATGAAACATAAACTTCCAGGGTGTGAGGTCATGTGACTCTGCAGAGTAGCGTCCTTCCCATTGATGCCCTTTGACCTCAGGTCTACCAGACAACCTCAATATTCCACTCAGTCAGAGCAAGGTCAGTCATCCCTACTTCCCTTTGGAATGCAGAACATGGCTGGAACAAGGTCGGGAATGAGTGATCCCGGTGAAATAGAAAACAGAATCAAAATGAGAATCAGATTTAATATCACCGGCAAATGTCGTGAAACGTGTTGGCTTTGTGGCCGCAATATAATGCAATATATGTAATAGAAATAAATGTGAAGTACTATAAAATAGTTCAATTAAATAAGTAATATGAGAAAAAAGTAGTGAGGTAGTGCTTATAGATTCAAAGTCCATTCAGAAATCTGACGGCTGAGTGGAAGAAACTGTCCCTGAATCATTGAGTGTGTGTCTTCAGGCTCCTGTCTCTCCTTCCTGATGGTAGCAATGAGAGGAGGGATGCCCTGGGAGCCTGGGGTCTTTAATGATGGACGCCACCTTTTTGAGACATCACTCCTTGAAGATGTCCTGGATACTACAGAGCCTAGTGCCAATGATGCAGAAAACTGTTTATAAACAGACTGTTCATTGGTGAGTAATAAACTGTTTATTGGTGAGCAGTTGACTGAAAAGAGACATTTGCAGGAAGGACAGCAGAGCAGCAATGGCTTGAGTTTCTGTGAAAAATGAGGGAAGTGCAAGACAGATATATTCCAAATAAGAAGAAATTTTCAAAGGGAAGAAGGACACTACCATGGCTGACAAGTGAAGTCAGAGCCAAAGTAAAAGCAAAAGAGAGGGCACACAAGGAAGCCAGAGCTAATGAGAAAATAGAGGATTGGGAAGCTTTTCATAATTTGCAGAAGGAATCTGAGAAGGTCATTTGGAAGGAAAAGATGGATAATGAGAGGGAGCTGGCGACTGAAATCAAAGAAGAAACTAAAAGCTTTTTTAAGTATATGAAGTGTAAAAGAGTTGTGGGTCGATATAGGACCAATACAATATGTCACTGGAGATATTGTAATGAGAGATACAGAGAGGGCAGAGGAACTGAACATGTATTTTGCATCAGTCTTCACAGTGGAAGATGCCTGCAGTATACCGGACATTCAAGGGTGTCAGGGAAGTGAAGTTTGTGCAGGTATAATTACGACTGAGAAGGTGCTCAGGAAGCTTAATGGTCTGAGGGTGGATAAATTTACTGGCCCTGATGGAATGCACCCTTGGGTTCTGAAGGAAGTAGCTGGAGAGATTGAGGAAGCATTAACAATGATCTTTCAAGAATCGATAGATTCTGGCATTGTATCAGATGACTGGAAAATTGAAAATGTTACTCCGCTATTTAAGAAGAGTTGTGGGGGGGGGGCAGCAGAAAGAAAAGCATAATCGTGTTAGCCTGACATCAGTGGTCAGGAAGATGTTGGAATTGACTGATAGAGATGAGATTACAGAGTACCTGGAGGCACATAACAAGATAGGCCAAAACCAGCATGGTTTCCTGAAAGGAAAATCCTGCGTGGCTAACCTGCAATTCTTTGAGGAAATTACAAGCAGGGTAGACCAAGGACATGCAGTCTTTTTCAGAATTTGGATATTCAGAAGACCTTTGGCAAGGTGCGGCACATGAGGCTGCATAGCAAGATAAGAGCCCATGGAATTACAAGGAATTTACTCGTGTGGGTAGAACAGTGGCTGGTGAGCAGAAAACAGAGAGTGGGAATAAAGGGATTCTATTCTGGCTGGCGGCCGGTTACCAGTGGAGTTCCACAGTTGTCAATGTTGGGACCGCTGCTTTTTATGATGTATGTCAATGATTTGGAGTATGATATTAATGGATTTGTGGCTAAATTTGCCGATGATAGGAAGATAGGTGGTGTGTGTAATGTTGAGGAAACGGAAAGCCTGCAGAGAGACTTGGATAGTTTAGGGGAATGAGAGAAGAAGTGGCAAATGAAATACAATGTTGGGAAGTGTATGATCATGCACTTTGGTGGAAGAAATAAACGGGCAGACTATTATTTAGATGGGGAGAGAATTCAAAATGCAAAGATGCAAAGGAACTTGGGAGTCCTTGTGCAAGATAGCTTAAAAGTTAACCAGGTTGAGTCAGTTATGAAGAAGGTGAATGCAATGTTGGCATTCATTTCTATTGGTATAGCATATAACAGCAGGGGTGTGATGTTGAGGCTCTTTAAGACACTTGTGAGACCACACTTGGGAGTATTGTGTGCCATTTTAGGCTCCTTATTTTAAAAAGGATATACTGATATGGCAAAGAAGATTCACGAGAATGATTGCAGGAATGAATGGGTTACCTTATGAGGAACGTCTGGCAGCTCTTGGGCTGTATTCTCTTGTATACCGAAGAATGAGGGAGGGATCTCATAGAAACATTCCGAACATTAAAAGGTCTGAACAGATTAGATATGGCAAAGTTATTTCCCATGGTAGGGGATTCTAGGACAATTGTGCATGACTTCAGGATTGAAGGATATCCTTTTAGAACTGAGATATAGAGAAATTACTTTAGTCAGAGGGTGGTAAATCTTTAGAATTTGTTGCAACAAGCGGCTGTGGAGGCCAAGTCATTGGGTGCATTTAAGGCAGAGATAGGTGGATTCTTATTAGCCAGGACATCAAAGGGTATGGGGTGAAAGCAGGGTAGTGGGGATGACTGGAAGAATTGGATCGGCCCATGATTGAATTGCAGAGCAGACTCGATGGGCCAAATGGCCTACTTCTGCTCCTATATCTTATGGTCATATGGACATAATAGCCTCTTGATAGTACACTGCAAACTTCAGGGGTCTAACTGGGCAAAAAAACCCAGATTAAGTTGTAAATGGGACATCCCTGAGGGATTTCCTAATTGGATTGCAGAGGAATTTCTAACTGGTCAATGACCAGATCATGCTTTTAATCCCAGGTAACACCTTGCTCTTTGGAATAGCCTTCATGCTTGGGATGTCTATCAGTATCGTACTTGTCTCATTTTTCTTTGTATCAGTTAACTTGATGGCCATTCTGATCCTATCCCAAGGAAAGAGCGGACTCTCCCGGTGCATCACCTTCTACTTGGTAGCCATGGCAACACGGATCTGATGATTGTTTTCACCGACGTGTTACTGTACGCGGTCATTCCCTTTCATTTCCCGGGAACTTAGATGGACACCACTCCTGCGATATCTCTCACCCTCGTCCTGCTCTCTGCAGCCACTGATATCTCTGTCTGGTTCACTGTCACCTTCACCTTTGATCGATTTGTTGCAATCTGTTGTCAGAAGCTGAGAACAAGATATTGCACGGTGAAAACGGCAACAGTGGTTTTAACAACAGTGAGTGTGACATTCAGCCTGAAGAACATCCCTTGGTACTTCTTATATGAACCTGAGTATATTGTTGACAATGTACCTTGGGGTTGGGTCATGTCATCCACCTTTTACACTGAAACCGCCTGGTTGGCTTTTGACTGTCTCTCTGATTGCATAACATCTCCTCTCATCCTTCTGAACTCCAGTGAATACAGACCCTGGTGATTCAATCCCTCCTCATAATCTAACCCCCTCATGTCTAGAATCAACCTGGTGAACCTCCTCTGTACCACTTCCAAAGCCAGTATATCCTTCCTCAAGAATGGAGACCAGAACTGTACATGGTACTCCAGGTGCGGCCTCACCAGTGTGGATTGGGTCAAGTTTTTTTTCTGGTAAATGTTTATTGGTGAGTGGGTGTCCTTCAAAAATGACGTTTTGAGACACCAAGTGTGCATGTACATTTCAGAATAAAAGGTAAAGTCAACAGGTGTAGGGAACTACAAGAGATATTGAGGGCCTGTTTAGAATAACAAGGAGGAGCAAAGTAGGTGTAGGCAGGTAGGAACAACTGAGGTGCTTATGGAGTACATGAAATGAAAGTGAACACTGAACAAAATCAGAGCAGCTTCAAAACAGGCATGAAGTTGCTCTGACAGACAGTGTGGAGGAGAATGCCAAGGAATTCTCCAAATATTTTAGGAGAAAAATGATTGCAAGAAATAAAATTAGACCTGTAGAAAATCAGAATGGTAATCCATGTGTGGAACCAAAACAGATGGGGGAGATCTTAACCAATTTTATTGCAACTGTATTTACTGGGGAGATAAACACGGAGTCTGTAGAAGTGAGGTAAAGTGACATCAACTTCTTGAACTCTGTACAGATCACAGAGGACGTGGTATTTTCTACCCTGAGTAAAATCAGGGTGGATAAGTCACCAGGGCCTGTCAAGGTGCTCCTTATTGGAGGGAAGTGCAGAAATTGCCAGGGCCCTAGCAGAGAGATTTAGCCACAGGAGAGGGACCAGAGGATTGGAGAATAGCCAATTTTGTTCCACTATTTAAGAAAGGCTCCAAACATAAACCAGGAAATTATAGGCCAATGAGTCTGACATCATTTGTGGGTATGTTATTGGAAGGTATTCTTAGGGACCAGATATAGAAGTATTTGGATAAACATGAACTGATTTAGGATAGTCTGCATGGCTTTGTGTGTGGCAGGGTGTGTCTAACCAACCTTATTGAGCTTTTCGAGGAAGTTACCAGGAAAATGGATGGATGAAGACAAGGCAGTGGATGTTGTCTACATGGACTTAGCAAGGCATCTGACCAGATCCCACATGGGAGGTTGATCAAGAATGTTCAGTCATTCAGCATTGAAGATGAGGTGGTGGATTGGATTAGACATTGGCCTTGTGGGAGAAGCCAGAGAGGGGTAGTAGGTGATAGCTTCTCTGACTGGAGGCCTATGACTAATGGCGTGCAGCAGGGATCAGTGCTGGGTCCATTCTTGTTTTTCATCTACGTCACTAATCTGGATAATAATGTGCTTAACTGGATCAGGAAATTTATGGATGACACCAAGATTGGGGGTGTAGTGGACAGCGAGGAAGGCGATAATCTCTTGCAGAGAGATTTGCATCACCTGGAAAAATGGGGTGAAAAATAGCAGATTCAGCTTCATGCAGAGAAGTCCGAGCTGTTACGCTGGTTGCTCACATCCATTAGAGAAGGTCATGTCTAAGACTCCTACATAATTATTACTTGGAATTCCAGATAACCCTTTACAATGCTTCCTTTAGAGATGATCAACTATAGATCCCTTCCTCTCTAGGTTGTCTCCTAAAGTTACCATCCTCACTTCTGATTTCTTTCAGTTAACAACATGGTAATTCTGATCCTGTCCTGAGGAAACTACGGACTCTCCAGGTGCATCACTCTCTACCCGGTGGCCATGGCGATGGTGGATCTGATGGTTATTTTCACCGATGTGATACTGTACATGGTTATTCCCTTTAATTCCCAGGAATTTTCATGGACACCGTTCCTGTAATGTCCCTCATTCTCGTCCTGCTCTCTGCAGCCACTGATCTCTCTGTCTGGTTCACCGTCACCTTCACCGTTGATCGATTTGTTGCAATCTGTTGTCAGAAGCAGAGAACAAGAACACAGTGAAAATGGCAACAGTGGTTTGAAAAGTGAACGTGACTTTTTCACAATCTCGTGTATTGTTCACTTTACGTGGCAGCACATTCCCACTCACTGGCAGAAAGTGATCTAGTTGCTAAACTAACGGTTTATCAGCTTTCTCATTTTTCATTAGCTAAGTATTAGCACATCACCCACGTCGTATAATTGTTTTGATGATGTAGTCATATTCACCAGCTTCTCCTCTATACAAGGAATTTCTGATCGATAGAGGTAAAGGATTTATCCATCTCGGAGAGGGACCACTTTGTCTTCTTGACTTCTTCCTCATTCCTTTGTCTTCACATCCATACACCCCTTAGCATCATTGCTTAGCTCTTTATTTAGTTTGCTTAGTATTTGTATGTTTGTTTGTACTCTAAAATAAACTAAAATATTTTTTGTTATTAAGACTGTTTGTCATTCCTGATTCCCAAAAGAACCCCAAAGATCAGAAAATAAACAGAAATCCATTTTGACCTCCATTCATTGTGCCCCCTTTGTTCTATAGTTTCCAGCCTCTCTTCCTGGGCAGAGTAGTATCCTCACAAAGCATGCTGGGATACTTGACACTGCTCTGGCTGCTACAAGCAGCACCTCTGGGGCAAGTGGTTAAGGCAGGGATAATAACAACACTTAGAATGTGCTTGGAGAGGTACATGGTAGGAAGGGCTTAGATAAATATGGGCCTATTGCAGGCAAATGGGATTGGCTTGGATGGGAATTGTGGTCAGCATAGACCAGTTGGTCTAAAAAGGCCTGTATCCATTCTGTACATCTCTATGACCAAATGACTAAGTTGACATTTCAGATGGGTGCCCTCGATCAGGATTGAGAGGGATGAGGAAAGAATGCCAGTACACAGCAGAATGAGGGAGGATGGGACAGAGGCTACTGGTGATGGGTGGAACCCATTACCCACCCTTGCACCCCTGTACTACTCTATATTGGCTCTCTATTAAACATGCAAATTAACAACTAAATCATTGAAAAATAGGTGTTGGGAAGCTGTTACAAAACCAATTTCAACTTGGGTAAATCCATTTTAAAAAACTATTTGAAATAAAACTTCACTTCTACCTTTTGTTGAGTTGGCAGCCCCGTTAAAATGTGATAAGCTGTGTCAGGAACCCCGGCCACGTTTTCAACCTTGTACCTATCTACAAGTCTCTTAAATGTCCCTAATGGATCAGTCGCACATCCTACACACCCACCACTCTCTGTGTAAAAGATCTATTTCTGACATTCCACACATATTTCTCCAATCACCTTAAAATGATGACCTCTTATATCAACCATTTCCATCCTGGGAAAAAGTATGGGCTCTCCATCCTATCAGTAGGTCACATCTGTGGCATGAGAAAAAGTTATTGTTTGAGATGGACGATACCAAAAACTCCTCCTCAGTAATATGTAGAGGGTGTATGACCTCAGGTACCTTATTAGCTTCTTCCTGCCTATATCTGCTATAGACCTTCTTTTCCTCAACAAATGCCTCAATAATTCTCAAAAGCCAAGGTTCCCTAACCCTGTTATCTCTCCCTTTTATTCTGACAGGAACATAGTCTGTACTCTCAAAGTTTCACTTTTGAAGGCTTCCCACTTTCCAAACACACCTTTGCTTGACAGCAACCTATCCCATTCCACAACTGCCCCCAACAATATCCAAAGCAGTGTAGCTAATTGTTGACGGGAACAGACACAGGCATACTCTCCACTGGCAGCCTATCCCAACTTCCCCCTCCTGATTGTCACCCATTTACCTGTGTCCTGCAACTTTGGTGTAAATACCTCCCTGTATCTGCTGTTGATTAACACCCCAGCTTACCAAATGACCCCGAGTTCATCCAGTTCCAGCTCCAGTTCCTTAACACAGTCTGAAAGAAGATGCAACAGGATGTACTTCTTGCAGCTGCAGTTGACAGGAACAATCTCACATCCCACAAGAGAAGCATCCCATTATACTGCCTGGGATGTCCAGTGCTCTAACTGAGCAATAAAAAAGGAATGAAAAAAAATAACCGAAAAAGATATATCTGGAGACATTGCCTCTTCTTGCCAAAGTCTCTATAAGCAAAATCCTGAATTCTCCACTCTAACACTGGCCAACCCACGCAATAGCCATTCCCAAAATATCCACTCCTCTTCAACCAAACTTATTTTCATTGGTCCTTGCCAAATGCATAATTATGCACAATCTAACATATCCTTACAATCTGTGATGCACAGAATGGGAAGCATTAATTTTCTCTCTGACTTGCAGAGTCTTTCAAGATTTCCATTGTTACATCACAGAAAATAGTGGCATTAACTCTTGTATTGTGTAGCATTGTCAAATAAGATCTACATACAGCTGTCCTCTATTACATTGAACGAGCATAACAGAGGAATATATTCAAGAAAGACATGAAATTGGCTTCTTTGAGGTATCACTGATATTCAAAAGAATTTTCCATGAATATCTTGCCTTGAGATTGTATAAACTCTAACTAATGACAACTGATTCTATGGTGAATTCTATTTTTATTTTCTGTGCAGCTTTGTTCTCTGAAGCATAACTAATATTAATAATGATGTAACTGAATGATCTCAAGGGAATTTTATTCCACATTAAATGCACATCTCCTCTGGTTGTGTCCTGTAATCAGTCAGAGCTTTCCCTCTGTCACCGCCGGAATTACCTTCTACAGAAAATGCGTGAGGCAACAATACTCCATCAGATAGAAGACATTTACTACCCTGTTCTCGCGGCTATGGGAATTCCTGGTAAGCCAGCCTAGGGTAACTAAATATCTTTTGTTGTATGTTCGGAAAATAAATCTACAGCTCTTGGGCTGTCATCCTGTACAGGAGCATGTAACTTATTGTTGTGTTTCTCTCAGCAGTGACATTGATTCACTCTACCCCTGCAACATCCCCTCTGCTATTATCCCCTCTGCTTGTCCCCTTTAGAACTGTCCACCCAGTTTCAACCCTTCTCTTACCTTCCGTAAAAAAAGCTATCCATAACTCTGCTGCCAGTGTTCAACCTCCTACCACTCCTGCATTCAGCCACCACTCCTATGATCACCAACTCATTGGCTCCCTGTGATGTCTAAAAGTTTTCACCAGTTATACATGTCTATAAATTTGTTTGTTGAGATACAGTCTCCTGCAGCCTTGGAAACACACCACCCAGCAATCACTCAATTTAATCCTAGTCTAATCAAGGGATAATTTACAAAAACCGGTTAACCTACCAGCCAGTACATCTTTGGACAGAGGGAGAAAATGGGAATGCCCGGAGGAAACTCACACAGTCATGGGGAGATCGTACATTATAGGCAGAAGCGGGAATTGAACCGTGGTCACTGGATCTGTAAAGCATTGTGCTAACCACTATACTACCCTGACACCCATAATATAATTATTCTGCACCATGATAACCACCCAGATCCAACCCCACAATCCACCCAGTTGTCTCCATGAAGCAAAACCAGACAATGCTGGAAATATTCAGGAGGTCAGACAGTGACTGTGGAGCAAGAATAGTAACACATGGTGATGATCATCCACCAGAAAGGGGATAAATTAGAAACAAAAGTGTTTTTAATTGTTCAGGAAGGAGAGAAAAGCAGAGAAAGGGCAAAGAGGAGCTCTGTGAGTTCATGTTGAAATAGCGTCAGGAATCAAAGGCACAAAGTCCAGAGTGGGATCGAGAATGACAAGATCATGGAACTGAAATGTTAACTCTGTGTCTGTTTGTACTGAAGTTACCTGATTGACTCAGTGTTTCTAATAACCTTTGCTTTTATTACAAGAGAGGTGTATGCTGGTCTGAAGACCAGGACTGAACGGTGACTCGAGGGTTGGGAGTATTACTGAAAGCTGTGGGAATCACTGGTGAAGATCAGTGGGTGTGCCTGTGGGAGATGTCAGTGGAAGGAGGTGACGTAGAGATGAAGTGACCAGTTGATGAAATCGCTTGAAGTGGGAGATCGGGTTAGTAAATAGGGGACTAGACAGGCAGATCTGTGGAAATTGAAGAAACAGACACAAAATGCTGGAGGAACTCAGCAGGCCGGACAGTATCTTTGTAAAAGAATTAACAGTCGACATTTCAGGCTGAGACCCTTCATCAGGACTGGAGAGAAAAGGTGCGAATTCAGACTAAGAAGGTTGGGGAGGGGAAGAAAACCGGAAGGTGAAACTGGGTGGAGGGGAGAGGGGAAGTAAGGAGCTGGGAAGTTGATTGGTGAAAGAGATACAGGGCTGGAGAAGGGTCAATCTAATAGGAGAGGCAATGGAAGAAAGAAAAGGGTGACCACCAGAGAGAGGTGATAGGAGTTTAATGAGATAAGATGACAGAACAAAATTGGAATAGGGAATGGTGAAGGGTGGGGTGGGGGGTGTTGCGGCATAATCGGAATTTCGAGAAATCAGTATTCATGCCATCAGGTTGGAGGCTACAAAGACAGAATATGAGTTGTTGTTCCTCTAACCTCAGTGTAGACTTGTCATAACAGTGGAGATTACCACGGATTGACTGTTTGAATGGAAGTGGGAAGTGGAACAAAAATAGGCGGCCACTGGGAGATACCACATTTTCTGGCAGACAGAGTATAGGTGCTCAACGAGTCGCTCTCCCAATCTGCATCCGGTCGCACAGATATACAGGAGGCCACTGGATACAATACATAACCCCAACAGACTCACTGGTGAAGTGTTCCCTCACCTGGAAGGTCTGTTTGGGGCCCTGAATGGTAGTGAGGGAGGAGGTGTAAGGGTAGAGGTAACACTTTTTCTGCTTACAAGAATAAAAGCCAGGAGGAAGAGGAATGATGAATGGACAATGGACTCACATAGGGAGCAATCCCTGTGGAAAGCAACAAGTGGGGGGAGGAATGGTGCTTGGTGATGAGGTCCCAATGGAGATGGCAGAAATTATGGAGAATTTTGTGCAGGACACACAGGCTGGTGGAGTGGTAGGTGAGGACAAGAGGAACCCTGTCCTTGGTGGGTTGGTGGGAGGATGGGGACAGGGCAGACATGTGAGAAATGGAAGAGATGAAAAGGGTGAAGGCAGACCCATAACCCTCTTTTTTTGGAAGCTCCATCTACCTAATTCCAGAAACAAAACTGGACAGCCACAAAGAGGTGGAAATTTTGATGGAGATCTGCAGAGATGTGAACAATTAGGATTCTGGAAAGATGATTCAGTTGCTATTGCAAAATGCACTGAAAGTTCGAATCCAAATTATTACAGAGAAGCTGAAGGTAATAGTGGTCATATCAATTGGTGTGTGTGTGTGTGTGTGTGTAAGCAGACGTGTGAGAAATGGAGGAGATGCAGTTGAGGACAGTGTTGATGGTGGAGGAAGGGGAGAATGTTGCTTGGACTTCCAGCATCTACAGATTTTCTCTTGTTTGTCAGTTGAAATTGATGTTGGTTCATGAAGTCTGTAATGTGCCTAATGTTCCTCCAACCTGAGAGGGGCCTCATCGTGACAATAGAGAAGACCATGGACTGACATGTTGGAATGGGAATGGGAACAGGAATTGGAATTAATATTGTTAGCCACTAGGAAATCTTGCTTGTAATGAATGGAACAAAGATGGAACAAAGGTCATGTGACTCTGCAGAGTGGAGCCCTTCCCATTGATGCCCTTTGACCTCAGGTCTACCAGACAACCTCAATATTCCACTCAGTCAGATCAAGGCCAGTCATCCCTACTTCCCTTTGGAATGCAGAACATGGTTGGAACAAGGTCTGGAATGAGTGATCCTGGTGAAATAGAAAACAGAATCAAAATGAGAATCAGGTTGAATAGCACCAACACATGTTGTGAAAAGTGTTGTCTTTGTGGCAGCAGTATACTGCAATATATGGTAATAGAAATAAATATGAATTACTATAAAATAATTCAATTAAATAAATAATGCAAAAAATAGCTGTGAGGTAGCATTCATAGGTTCAATGACCATTCAGAAACTGGATGGCAGAGCAGAAGAAACTGTTCCTGAATCATTGAGTGTGTGTCTTCAGGCTCCTGTCCCCGCTTCCTGATGGTGGCAACAAGATGAGGGATGCCCAGGAAGCTTGGGGTCTTTAATGATGCACACTGCCTTTTTGAGACATCACTCCTTGATGATGTCCTAGATACTATGGAACCTAGTGCCAATGATGGACTGAACTGTTTATAAACAAACCGTTTATTGTTGAGCAGTTGACTGGAAAGGGACATTTGCAGAAAGGACAGCAGAGCAACAATGGCTGGAATTTCTGTGAAAAGTGAGGGAAGTGAAAGACAGATATGTTCCAAATAAGAAGTTTTCAAAGGGAAGAAGGACACTACGATGGCTGAGAAGTGAAGTCAGAGCCAAAGTAAAAGCAAAAGAGAGGACATACAAGGAAGCCAAAGCTAGTGGGAAGATAGAGGATTGTGGAGCTTGTAAAAACTTGCAGAAGGCATCTAAGAAGCTCATTCAGAAGGAAAAGATGAATTATGAGAGGAAGGTAGCGACTAATATCAAAGAAGATACCAAAAGCTTCTTTAAGTATATAAAGAGTGAAAGAGAGTTGAGGGTAGATACAGGACCAATACAAAATGACGCTGGAGATATTGTAATGAGAGATACAGAGATGGCAGAGGAACTGAACATATATTTTGCATTAGTCTTCACAGTGGAAGACGTCTGCAGTATACTGGACATTCAAGAGATTTGGGGAAGTGAAGTTTGTGCAGTGAAAATTATGACTGAGAAGGTGCTCAGGAAGCTTAATGGTCTGAGGGTGGATAAATCTATGGACCTGATGGAATGCACCCTTGGGTTCTGAAGGAAGTAGCTGGAGAGAATGCAGAGGCATTAACGATGATCTTTGAAGAATCAATAGATTCTGGCATTGTACCGGATGACTGGAAAATTGAAAATGTTACTCCACTATTTAAGAAGGATGGGAGGCAGCAGAAAGGAAACTATAGACCTGTTAGCCTGACATCAGTGGTTGGGAAGTTGTTGGAATCGATTGTTAGAGATGAGATTACAGAGTACCTGGATGCTCATGACAAGATAGGCCAAAGCCAGCATGGTTTCCTGAAAGAAAAATCCTGCGTGGCTAACCTACTGGAATTCCTTGAGGAAATTACAAGCAGGGTAGACAAAGGACATGCAGTGGATGTGGTTCACTTGGATTTTCAGAAGCCTTTCACAAGCTGCCACACGTGAAGCCGCTTAGCAAGATAAGAGCCCAGGGAGTTACAGGGAAGTTACTAGCATGGATAGAGCATTAGCTGGTCAGCAGAAAACAGAGTGGGAATAAAGGGATCCTATTCTGACTGGCTGCTGGTTCCCAGTGGAGTTCCACAGGGGTTGGTGTTGGGACTATTGCTTTTTACGATGTCAATTATTTGGACTATGGTATTAATGGATTTGTGGTTAAATTTACTGATGATACAAGTTAGGTGGAGGAGATGGTAGTGTTGAGGAAACAGAGAGCCTGCAGAGAGACTTAGATAGTTTAGGGAAATGGGCAAAGAAGTAGCAAATGAAATACAATATTGGAAAGTGTATGGTCATGCACTTTGGTGGAAGAAATAAACAGGCAGACTATTATTTAGATGGAGAAAGAATTCAAAATGCAGAGATGCAAAGGGGAGTCCTTGTGCAAGCTACCATAAGGGTTAACCTCCAGGTTGAGTCTGTTGTGGAGAAGGTGAATACAATGTTGGCATTCGTTTCTAGAGGTATAGAATATAAGATCAGGGATGTGATGTTGAGGCTGTATAAGGCACTCGTGAGACCACACTTGGAGTATTGTGTGCAGTTTTGTACTCCTTATTTTAGAAAGGATATACTGACATTGGAGAGGGTTCAGAGAAGGTTCATGAGAATGATTCCAGGAATGAATGGGTTACCATATGAGGAACGTCTGGCAGCTCCTGGGCTGAATTTGCTGGAGTTCAGGAGAATGAGGCGGGATCTCATAGAAATATTCCAAATGTCAAAAGGCCTGAACAGATTAAATATTGCAAAGTTATTTCCCATGGTAAGGGATTGTAGGACAAGAGGACACAACTTCAGGATTGAAGGACATCCTGTAAGAACTCAGATGTGGAGAAATTACTTTGGTCAGAGGGTGATAAATCTCTGGAATTTGTTGTAATGAGCAGCTGTGGTGGTCAAGTCATTAGGTGCATTTAAGGCAGAGATAGGTAGATTCTTGATTAGCCAGGGTATCAAAGGGTACGGGGTCAAAGCAGGGGAGTGGGGATGATGGAAGAATTGGATCAGCCCATGATTGAATGGCAGAGTAGACTCAATGGGCTGAATGGCAGGTTCTGCTCATATATCTTATGGTCTAAAAAGCAACGATAGTACACTGCAAACTTCAGTGGTCTAACTGGGCAAAAGGAGCCATATTAAATTGTGAATGGGACATCCCTGTGGAATTTCCTACTTGGATTGCAAGGAATTTCTAACTGGTCAATGACCTGATCATGCTTTTCATCCCAGGTAACACTTGCTGTTTGGAATAGCCTTCATGCTTGGGATGTCTATCAGTATCGTACTTGTCTCATTTCTCTTTGATTCAGTTAACTTGATGGCCATTCTGATCCTGTCCCAAGGAAAGTGCGGACTCTCCCGGTGCATCACCTTCTACTTGGTAGCCATGGCAACAGCGGATCTGATGATTGTTTTCACCGACGTGTTACTGTACGCGGTCATTCCCTTTCATTTCCCGGGAACTTACATGGACACCACTCCTGCGATATCTCTCACCCTTGTCCTGCTCTCTGCAGCCACTGATATCTCTGTCTGGTTCACCGTCACCTTCACCTTTGATCGATTTGTTGCAATCTGTTGTCAGAAGCTGAGAACAAGATATTGCACAGTGAAAACAGCAACAGTGGTTTTAACAACAGTGAGTGTGACATTCAGCCTGAAGAACATCCCTTGGTACTTCATATACAAATCTGAGTATATTGTTGACAATGTACCTTGGGGTGGGGTCGTGTCAACCACCTTTTACACTGAAACCGCCTGGTTGGCTTTTGACTGTCTCTCTATCATTTTAACCCCTTTTGTTCCATTCATCCTGATTCTACTACTCAACACTCTGACGGTCAGACACATTATAGTGACGGGCAGAGTCCGGAGGAGGCTACAGCAATGCAGTGGTAATGAGGATCACGTTGACCCAGAGATGGAGAAGCGGAGGAAATCCATTGTTTTACTCTTCACTATAACTGGCAGCTTTATCCTTCTATGGATGACAAACGTTGGATTTTTTCTCTACTGGCGGACTGCTAGAGTTTATGTTTCAAGTGGCGTCCATGACCCAAGCTACATCACTAAACAAACTGGCTACATGCTGCAGCTTCTGAACTCCTGCACCAACACCTGTATTTATGTGGTGACCCAGACGAAGTTCAGGGAGCAGCTGAAGAACGTGCTCATCCGTCCATTCTCAGCACTTGCTGTTTGGTTGAAATGAAGCCCTGATTGTACATCCGAGCCACCTTCATTCGGCAGCTCCCTCACTCCCACTCTGTGTGAATCCGTATCCCCAGCTCCATTCTCTTTTCCATCCTCTTCACTCTATGATATTCTACCACAGCCCCCGATTCTGTTCCTGGGAAGTATTTGTGACCCAGACAATCTGCACATCAGAAACATAGCCATGAATTGGGTTGTCACACGGTCGATAATACCTGCAGACTCACAACAAACAGCAAATCCATCCTGCTGGGCTCCAAAATGATGGTAGTGTAGTGGTTAGCACAATGCTTTACAGTATCAGTGACCAGGGTTCAATACCCACCACTTTTGTCTTTTCATCAAATGTGTCCAAATCCTTCATTCACATCATCAGTTTCCAGTTATGCCCCTAAAGACAGGGATTTTGTTAAAAATTCATTCAGGGCATATAAGTACTAGATGTCTCAGCACAGTTCACGTTCTAAATCTGACACAAACAGCCTGTACTTCAGGCTGTTGTTGAAGGATTTTGCTCCACTTCTAAGAAAAGGGATCTATCTACACAATAGACATGCGAGGCTCAGAAATAGTAGACAATGAATTTTATCTGATTTGGATTGTACAACTGTGAAAAGACACAGATGAAAGGATTGAACACAGACACCTTTCATCCTCATCCTGACTCGTTTCACTCTCTCTACTGGATACGTGTGAACCTGTTCTTGACAGAATTAGTGGACAGCATAAAGCAATACACAAATGAACAAGAGCAGCTTTGGAGATATATTCAGGGCCATTTAATTCCAGTAACCCCAATCTTCAAACTACTGGCATATTCTTAATCATTTTACTCACAGCATCCCTTGCCCAAATGCTGATGTCACTTTACAGTTTTCCAGACTAAACACCCTTAAACCAAAACAATGGCTCTTTATTTTTCCCAGAGTATCAGTTGCCAGTAAGACTGACACTGCTAACTGCACGCCGTACTTTTTGACACAACACTGCACACATTCCATTAACTTGGGATTTTCTGCCTCATCACCACTGAAAATCAAGCAGAGTTTGGGATGATGTTGACACCCCGGAGTCCATGGACTGAGAGCTCACAGAAGCCCAATGTAAGGTGCAGAAGTGGAGCACAGAGGGAATATCTGGGGCAGAGTGAGAGTTAGTAATTAGGCAGCATGAGTTCAGATAGAAGCTTGTGAACCATCTCGTGGAACAATGGAATAAACAGGTCTGGAGAAGTGGAGGGATCAGTGTTTCAACAAGAACCAGCTGTGGGAGGAAGAGGCTGACAAGGTTTCTGGGGTAAAAGGAAGCACTATAGTTCCATTTTGCTCAATGAGGAACCAGACTTACAAACTGTCAAGGGAAACAAATGAAGTCATTAACCAGAAAATGGAATTTGTGCAATACATGTATTCAGTTGAGGAAAATATTGCTTCTCCAATGCAGCACATGGGGAAATTGGAGCCGGTGAGAGAGGTGTTACTGTGGTGGAGTTTGACATCATCAGCTGAACCCAATCATAAGTATTTGGATCATGTCACCAAAGGTTTCCACATAGATGAGAAATAGTAGAGGGCCAAGGATGGACCCTTGGGCAGAAATAGACCATCATGAGATGTCATTAAATTTAATTATTTCCCACTCATTGAAAAGCCAATAAGCAGCTACTCCACTGAATTACAAAACTACAACTGCCTCCTCCATAACTGATTTATTTTTCCATAATATTTAAACTGTATCCATTTAAACATTTGCTATCAGTGACTGTAGATACTGAACTGTGCAAAGAAGCCTCCCATTCAAACTGTGAATGCAATGAATAGTGTCTGCAGTGGTCAAGGTAGTTCAGTGTTCCTGAATATGGAGAGGATTTCCACACAGGGTCTCCCACCCTGCAATGCCGTGTAACGTTTGAATGATTGTTCCTCTGACAGTCAAATCTCATGTGCTCTGGTATTCATATCTTTGAGGTAATGAACTTTAGTTGTCTAAATACAAGCAACCAAACTGATTAATCAGAATCACCTCCTGCTTCTTGACACCTACTGTCCCAATTTGATGGCTGGGTGGTAATAACTGATCCTGACCCTGATGGTGTGACTCCTGAGGTTCCTGTACCTTCTTCCTGATGACAGCAGTGAGAAGGGAGAATGTCTGGGTGGTGCGAATCTCTGATAATGAATGCTGCATTCCTGCGTTAATCTTTCGTATAGGTGAGCTCAATGATGGGGAGAGCAATGATGGAGAACTCAGTACTCCAACTGCACTTACTAAGGTCTTATATCGCTGTAACATTACCTCACAGCTCTTGAACTCAATCCCACGGTTGATGAAGGCGATCACACCCTACGCCTTCTTAACAACTCTGTCAACCTGTGCAGCAATTTTGAGTGTCCAATGGACACAGACCCCAAGATCTCGCTGATCCTCCAAACTGCCAAGAATCCTACTATTAATATTATATTCTGTCTTCAAATTTGACTTAGCAAAATGAACCACTTCACAGTTATCTGCATTGACTTTTATCTGCCACTTCTCAACCCAGTTCTGCATCCTACCGATGTCTCGCTGTAACCTCTGACAACCCCCCAGACTATCCACAACATCCCCAACCTTTGTGTCATCAGCAGCCACCTCTTGCCTTCTGTGGGCAAGCCAATTCTGGACTCACAAAACAATCTCCTTGGATCCCATTCTTCCTTACAATTGAAATGAGCCTTGCAATGGGAACTCCCCATCTCCATCCTGAATTTACTTCCCCAAATCTTGAGGCTATGCCCCCTTGTTCTAGTCTCACTTACCAGTGGAAACAACTTTTCTTCCCCTATCTTATCCATCCCTTTCATTATTTTATATGTTTCCAGAACATCTGCTCTCATCCTTCTGAAGTCCAGTGAATAGAGACCCTGGCAACTCAATCCCTCCTTATAATCTAACCCCTTCATATCTGGAATCAACCTGGTGAACCTCATCTGCACTGCCTCCAAAGCCAGTATATCCTTCCTCAAGTAAGGAGACCAGATCTGCATGCAGTACTCCAGGTGCACCTCACTAGTACCCTGTACATTTGCAGCATGACCTCCCTGCTCTTAAATTCAATTTCTCTAGCAATGAAGGCCATCATTCCGTTCGCCTTCTTGACAGCCTGCTGCAGCAGTAAACCAACCTTCTGTGATTCATGCTGAAGTACTTTCAAGTCCCTCTGCACAGCACCATGCTGCAATGTTTTACCGTTTAAATAATGATCTGATCTTCCATTTGACCTCGCATTTACCAGCATTATACTCCATCTGCCAGACCCTTGCCTACTCACTTAACCTCTCTATATCTCTCTGCAGACTCTCTGTATCCTCTGCACAACTTGCTTTTCCACTCAGCTTAGTGTCATCACCAAACGTACACACATGACGCATGGTCCATTCTTCCAGATCATTAATGTTTATCGTGATCAATTTCAGGCCCAGCACCGTCCCCAGTGGCACACCACCCATCACTGCATTGGTGCTGTTTCATGTACCCGTGCTGAACTTGTAAACTTCATCTGCTTTGCCTCCAACTTCCACCCTGCCCTCAAATTAATCTGGCTCATATCTGACGCCTCCCTTCCCTTCCTCAATCTCACTGTCTCTATCTCTAGAGGCAACTTATCCACCGATGTCTATTACAAACCTATGGTCTGTCACAACTATGTAATCCCACCCTACTACTTGTGAAAATGCCATCCCCCTTTCTCAATTCCTCCGTCTCCATCGCATCTGCTCTCAGGATGAGGCTTTTCATTCTAGAATGAAGAAGTTGTCCTACCTTTTCAAAGAAAGGGGCTTCCCTTCCTCCACCATCAACACTGCCCTCAACTGATTTGCTTCCATTTGATGAGTGTGTGCTCTTACCCCATCCTCTTGTCGCCCTACCAGGGATAGGGTTCCTCTTGTCCTCACCTACTACCCACCAGCCTCTGCATTGAAAACACGTAAATCCTCGTAACCACTGCCATCTACAGTGGAACCTCACCACCAAACACATCATCACCTCCCCTTTCCCCACTTTCTGCTTTCCACAGGGATTGCTCCCTATGTGAGTCCCTTGTCCATTCATCCCTCCCCACTGATATCCCTCCTGGCAACAAGTGCTGCACCTGCCACGACTCCTCCTCCCTCACTACCATCCAGGGCCCTAAACGGTCCTTCCAGCTGAGGTGACACTTCACCTGTGAGCCCATGCTCCCGGTGTGGCCTCCTGTACATCAATGAAACCTGACATAAATTGGGAGACTGCTTCACTGAGCATCTACACTCCATCCACCAGAACAAGTGGGATCTCCCAGGGGCCACCCATTCTAATTCCACTTCCCATTCCCATTCGGATATGTCCATCCATAACCTCTTCCACTGTTGCAATATGGCCACTCTTATATTCAATCCTTATATTCATTTTCAGAGGCCTCCAACCTGATGGTATGAACATCAATTTCTCAAACTTCTGATAGTGCCCCCAACCTTTGCCATTTCCCATCCCCTTTTCCCTCTTTCACCTTATCTCCTTGCTTGCCCATCTCCTCCCTCTGGTTCTCCTTCCCCCTTTTCTTTCTTCCTTGGCCTTCTGTCCCTTTCACTAATCAACTTCCCAGATCTTTACTTCATCACTCCCCCTCCAGGTTTCACCTATCACCTGGTGGTTCTCTCTCCCCAATTTGTTGTGTGTGTTGTTCGGATTTTCAGTATCTGCAGATTTTCCCTCATTTCTGGTTTGATCACCACTTATTGCCAGCCAGAGAAACACCCATGTATCCCAACTCTCTGCTTTCTATGGGTTAACTAAACCTCCATCCATACTAATACGTCAACCCCAACTCTATGCATTCCTATCTTATGAATAAGTCTTTTATGTGGCACCCTGTCAATCATCTTGTGGAAATCCAAGTAAATAACATCCATCTGTTCCCCTCTATCCACTGCACTTGTTATATCCTCAAAGAACTCCAGTAAGTTTGTTAAACTGGGCCTGCCATTGCTGGATCTAGATAATGGATCTATTTCTTTCCAGATGCCTCACTATTTGTACTTTAATGATGTCTTCAAGCATTTTCCCAGCTATAGATGTTAAGCTGACTGTCCTGCACTGTGAAGCATCAGCCATTTGCTCAATACCCAATATCAAATCCATAGTACTATCCTCCAAAGGACCAATGTTCAATTTGGCCACCCTTTTCTGCTTTATTTCATTATAAAAACATTTACTAACCATTTTTATATTTTCTGTTAGTTTATTTCCATAATCTATCTTCCCTTTCTTGATTGCTTGCTTGGTGGTACTTTGTAACATTTTAAAGTTTTTCCAATCTTCCACTTTCCCACTACACTTTACTACTTAGTATGCACGAGTTCTCAGTTTGATGCCTTCTTTTATATCCTTAGTTATCCAAGGCTGGCTCTCCCCATCTTACTGTCCTTACATTTAACTGGAATATACTTTTGTTGAGCACCGTAAAAAATCTCTTTGAAAGTCTTCTACTGTTCCTCAACCACCCCCCAATAATCCCTGTGTTCCAAGTCTACCCTATCCAACTCCTCCCTCATCCATTGTCGTCTCCCTTATTCAGGCATATTTCACTGGTTTTAGTTCAAACTATTATACCCTCCATTTGTATAAGAAACTCAATCATACTGTGATCACTTTTCAAGAGGACCCCTAACTGCGAGATTGCTATTTTTACCTGTCACATTGCACAGGACCAGATGCTAGATGGCATGTTCCCTTGAAAGCTCAGTAACATGCTATTCAAGAAAGCTATCATTTATGTATTCCATGAAGTTGCTTCCCAGACGCCTCGACCAACTTGATTCACTCAATCTATGTTCAAGTTAATGCCATCATGACAACTGGCATTCCATTCTTACATGCCTCAGATATTTCTCGATTTATTGCCTGTGCCACTGTAATGTTATCATTGGCTGCTTGATAGACAACTCCCATCAGTGATTTTTTTCCCATTACTATTCCTAATCTCTACCCAGATGAATTCAACTTTCTGCTCCTTATATCTTGTATGATCTCTTACTAATGCGCTGATCTCATCCTTAATGAAGAGTGATACCCCACCTCCCTCACCTTCCGGCCTATCCTTCCGTATTACTTGACATCCTTGGATCTTAAATTCCCAATCCTCTCCACTCTGTAACCACACTTTCGTAATGGCCACTAAATCACATCCCTTTTTACTGATTTGTGCCACAAGTTCACTGACCTTGTTATGGATACTATGGACTTCCAGATAAAGTGTCCTCACATTCATTGCCCCTTTAAAAGCTAATAATCTTTGTCTCTTATGCACTTGACTTTTCTGCATTCCACCTTTACTTTTCTCTTCTTTAACTTTTGCTTTTAATTTATCTTCATCCACACTTTTCTCTTGTACTTTACCCATACTTCTTCAATCTGTTGAACCCACCCCATGCTATTTAGTTTAAATCACTATCCACAACACTCGTTATGTGATTTGACAGGATCCAGGTCCTGTTACATTTCAGGAGGAGCCCGTCACAGTGGAACAGGTTCCTATTCCGCCAATACTGGTGCCAGTTTCCCATGAATTCAAACCCACTTCTTCCACCCCAGTCCTTCAACCTCGCATTTAACTCTCTCATCTTTTTAACCCTATTCCAATTTACCACATGGCTCCTGAGATTATCACCTTTTTGGTTCTGCTTTTCAATTTAGTCCCTAGTGACTCAAATTGCCTCAGCAGAACTCTTTCTTCGTTCCACCTGCATCGCTGATACCTAAATGGTCCATGACAATTGGATCTTTCCTTTCCAACTGCAAATTCCTCTGCATGTCAGATAAGATGTCACAGAAATGATCTGGCTGGTGTGGATTGGGTCAGGCTTTTTTTCTGGCAAAAGCATTTTGGTAAGTGGTAGTCCTTCAAAAATGAAATTTTGAGATACAAAATGTGTATGTGCATGTCAGAATAAAAGGTAAGGATAACAGGTGTGGGGAACTACAGGAGATAGTGAGGACCTGTTTAGAGTAAAAAGGAGCAAAGTAGGCGTAGGCAGGTAGGAACAACTGAGGCACTTATGGAGTACATGAAATGAAAGTGAACACTGAACAAAATCAGAGCAGCTTCAAAACAGGCATGAAGTTGCTCTGACAGACAGTGTGGAGGAGAATGCCAAGGGATTCTCCAAATATTTTAGGAGAAAAAGGATTGCAAGGGATAAAATTAGACCTGTGGAAAATCGGAATGGTAATCCATGTGTCGAGCCAAAAGAGATGGGGGAGAGCTTAACCAATTTTATTGCAACTGTATTTACTTGGGAGATGGACACGGAGTCTATAGAAGTGAGGCAAAGTGACATCAACTTTGTGAACTCTGTACAGATCACAGAGGACGTGGTATTTTCTACCCTGAGGCAAATCAGGGTGGGTAAGTCACCAGGGCCTGTCAAGGTGCTCCTTATGGGAGGCAAGTGCAGAAATTGTCAGGGCCCTAGCAGAGATATTTAGCCACAGGAGAGGGACCAGAGGACTGGAGGATAGCCAATTTCATTCCACTGTTTAAGAAAGGCTCTAAATATAAACAAGGAAATTATAGGCCAGTGAATCTGACATCAGTTGTGGGTAAGTTATTGGTAGGTATTCTTAGGGACCAGGTATAGAGGTATTTGGATAGGCATGAACTGATTTAGGAAAATGTGGTGAACTATGTGCCTGTCTGGACACGCCCCCTTCTGACTGCTCCTGTGGCTCCTCCCACAGGCCCCTGTATAAAGGCGATCGAGGTCTGATCCTCTGCCTCATTCTCCAGGATGTAGTATGATGGTCACTAACTGCTGGTTCCTTCTTCAGTCAATAAAAGCCGATATCTCGCCTTACGTCTCAGAGTGAGTTATTGATGGTGCATCAATTTTATTGACTGAAAGTATTAAAACATGGAAACCGTTTTGCGTCCGGAAAGGTTGGATTTGGACCCTCAAGACCCTGACGCAGCTCTTGCTTTTGAACACTGGCTTGCATGCTTCCAATCATACTTGGCGGAGCTTCGTGCGACTGACCCTGCCGTTATGTACAGAATTCTCCTCTCGAGGGTCACCCCAAAAGTTTATTCCATTATCCGGGACCTGCCGACCTACGAAGGGGCACTGGACACCCTCAAACGACAGTACCTGCGGCCGGTGAACACCGTCTACACAAGACATCGTTTAGCTACCCGGCGACAGCGGCCTGGAGAATCGAGCGCTGAGTTTCTTCGAGCACTACAGACACTCGTCCGAGCTTGTGACTGCAAGACGCTCACAGCAGAACAACATGCGGAGCTGCTGGTACGAGATGCCTTTGTGACGGGACTGAGGTCAGTGTACATGTGCCAGCAGCTGCTGGAAAACGCCGATCTGACCTTACGCTCGGCGATCGAGACGGCCAACACTCTGGAAGCTGCGCTGCACTACGCCGATGCTGTCCAGTCGCACGATTCCCCGCCGGTTCCGTGGACTCCTCAGACCCTGCCACCGCCGGCTCCCATGAGCGAAATCGCCGCTGCCAGTCGCGATTCCACGAGCTCCCCGAACCTGACCACAGCGGCAGCCCGTCAGAAGCCTGTGCTTTGTTATTTCTGTGGACTCAAAAAGCACCCTCGAAAACGCTGTCCAGCGCGAGAAGCGACCTCCTCCAGCTGCGGAAAGCGGGGCCATTTCGCCAAGGTCTGTAAGTCTAAACTGCGAGCGGAGTGCAGCGCTGCGGGTGAGACGTGAGGGCCGCCATCTTGCATGCCCGGATGTGGGCAGCCATCTTTGTCAGCGTTAGCATGCCCCGCCCCCGACCCTCCGATGCTTACCGGGTACCCCGACGGCGATTCAACTCTGGCCACTGTAACTCTCGACCAAAGCGCCCCACACCAGCTTGCAAGGTCCATGATGGACATTCTGGTGGAGGGGCACAGGACTAGATGCCTGTTTGACACGGGCAGCACTAAGAGTTTCATTCACCCAGACACAGTGCAACGCTGCGGACTCGCAACATGGCCAGTAAGTCAGAAGATCCATTTGGTTTCTGGGTCACATTACACAGACATCCGGGTGGGTTGTGTAGCGACATTGGTGGTGCAAGGCACAGAATATCGGAACTTTGCGCTACTGGTCATGCCTCAACTGTGGGCGCCTGTGCTATTGGGGCTGGACTTCCAGAGCCATCGCGAAAGTGTGACTATGGTATATGACGGGCCCCTCCCACCACTCACTGTCCGGAATCCTCAGTTCTGTGGGACTTCATCACTACTGACCGCACACACACATCCCATCCAACACGACAGCTGCGCTACCGACACCACTTGCAGTCTCTCCACTCTCGAGGTCCCTCTCCTGCCGATGTTCGCCAACCTGACCCCGACTGTAAACCGGTGCAGTTGCTGCTCAGGGAGGGGATCATTGAGCCAAGCACAAGCCCTTGGAGGGCCCAGGTGGTCGGATGGTGGCCCCCCCCCCTCACGAACTCCTATTCTCTTTTCCCAGGAAGTCTGTCACTCTACCAGTTTGGCTGATGTCCCCGGGGCCAGTGCTGCTCCGGAAACATGTGAGGAGCAATAAATACTCCCCGCTGGTCGAGAGGGTTCACCTTCTGCATGCGAACCCCCAGTATGCTTACGTGGTCTTACCCGATGGGCGGGAGGACACGGCCTCCATCCGTGACCTGGCGCCCGCAGGAGCAGCAGACCACTACCCTGAACACTCTCCGGTAACTATGAACCCTGTACCCGAGGTGACACCGCGCTCACCAGGCCCTACATAGACTCCTCATGACACTTATATACCAGGTGCCTCGCACATGCATGAGCTGGAACCAGCACAACCTCCGTCTCCTGTGCAATCACCAATGTTGCCGGCATCGGTGCAATCACAGCCGGTGCTACGTAGATCGCAGCGACAGATTCGACCACCTGATAGACTTCACCTGTAAGAAACTTCGCCACATGGGGACTCTTTCAAACAAAGGGGGGGTGAATGTGGTGAACTATGTGCCTGTCTGGACACGCCCCCTTCTGACTGCTCCTGTGGCTCCTCCCACAGGCCCCTGTATAAAGGCGATCGAGGTCTGATCCTCTGCCTCATTCTCCAGGATGTAATATGATGGTCACTCACTGCTGGTTCCTTCTTCAGTCAATAAAAGCCAATATCTCGCCTTACATCTCAGAGTGAGTTATTGATGGTGCATCAGAAAATCTGCATGGCTTTGTGAGTGGTAGGTTGTGTCTAACCAACCTTATTGAGCTTTTCAAGGAAGTTACCAGGAAAGTGGATGAAGACAAGGCAGTGGGTGTTGTCTACATGGACTTTAACAAGGTATTTGACAAGGCCCCACATGGGAGGTTGATCAAGAAGGTTCAGTCATTCGGCTTTGAAGATGAGGTGGTAAATTGGATTGGATATTGGCCTTGTGGGAGAAGCCAGAGAGGGGTAGTAGGTGATTGCCCCAGGAATCAGAGTCGGGTCCGTTCTCTGGCGAAGGGTCTCGACCCGAAACGTTGTCTGCTTCTTTCAATGGACGCTGCCCGATCTGCTGAGTTCATCTAGCTTTTTTGCACATCTTGGGTCCGTTCTCGTTTGTCATCTACATCACTGATCTGGATAATAATGTGCTTAATTGGATCAGCAAATTTATGGATGATACCAAGATTAGGGGTGTAGTGGACAGTGAGGAAAGTGATAATCTCTTGCAGAAAAATGGGTTGAAAAGTCCAGATGGAGTTTAATACAGAGATGTCAGAGCTGTTACACGTGTTACTCACATCCATTAGACAAGGTCATATTCTGAGACTCTTACATAATTACTTACTTGGGTTTCCAGCCCACTCATTACTGTGATTGCTTCGGGAAGATCATCTATAGATCCCTTCCCCTCTAGGTTGTCTTCTAAAATTACCATCCTTATTGATTTCTTTCAGTTAATATGACAGTCATTCTGATCCTGTCCTGAGGAAACTACGGACTCTCCAGGTGCATCACCCTCCACCTGGTGACCATGGCGATGGCGGATCTGATGGTTATTTTCACTGATGTGATACTCTGCACGGTTATTCCCTTTAATTCCCAGGAATTTTCATGGACACCGTTCCTGCAATATCTCTCACCCTCATCCTGCTCTCTGCAGCCACTGATATCTCTGTCTGGTTCACCGTCACCTTCACCTTTGATTGATTTGTTGCAATCTGTTGTCAGAAGCTAAGAACAAGATATTGCACAGTGAAAACGGCAACAGTGGTTTGAACAACAGTGAGCGTGACATTCAGCCTGAAGAACATCCCTCTGTATTTATATATGAAGCTGAATTTCTAGTTGATGATGTACCCTGCAGTGACAGCATATCACTGAGCGTTTACACTGAACCTGCCTGAGTAGCCTTTGAGTTTGCTCTGTATTACTTTAACCCCTTGTTTCCCCTTCACCCTGGCTCTACTACTCAATACCCTGAGTGTCACACACATAATAGTGATGGGTAAAGCCCGCGAGTGGGTGCAGCTGTGCAAGAATAGTGAGGATCACAATGATGCAGAGATGGGGAAGCGGAGAAAATCTTCACCATATCAGGCAGATTTATACTTCTGTGTGTGACTAGTGCTTCATTTCCTTTATTACTGAATCTCTAACAAACATGATCTCCCAGGTCTGGGCTACAAACTGGCTACATGCTGTCCCTGTGGTTGCTGCAGGGGTTACTAAGGCCTGGCAGTATGTCAGACCATCGCCCCAGTGCCGCCTCACCCACTCTACGGCTTCTTCCTCTGGATCTCTGTGTCGACTGTTGTCCAAGCTGGTATTGCTGGAATTGCTTGCTGCCCATTCAGAGAAGATCTATTGCATTGAGCTACACTGCCACTGTGTTTCATGGAGTTTGCTCCAAACAGGTCCGACACCGTGGGCCTGCAGCATCTGATGGTGGTGTGGTCAGATCAGTATCGACTGCAACTTCTCTCACACTATCTTCAAGGCTAAGTGAAACAACGGAAATGCCAGGAATAGCATCTACTGTGCCTAAACCTGAAGATGAAACAGACTGTTAGGAGAACTCAGCTGGTTGAGCATATTGCCGATTAAATACAACACACAATAAAAACAGACCAAACAACGACTTTGCCATTAATAACAATTGATTCAAACAATTGAAATGTTTCCCATATAATTTCAGACAAACAGTTAACTCTGATGTTACCCATACTTGATGAACGAGGCTGTGGTTTGATCCTGGTGAGTTTATCTCTGAGTCCTACACTCATGGTCTTCTTCTTCAGTAGTTGGTCTCTGGAGTCACTGCCACTGGTCACCTCATCAGATTTAGAGATTTCCTTTAGATTTTTAGATTTTTAGAGATTTACAGCAGGTAACAGACACTTCCAGATCAATGAGCCCGCGCTGGCCAATCACACACGTGACCAATTATCCTTCTAGCCCGTATACCTATGGAATGTGGGAGGAAACCAGGGCTCCCGGAGGAAACCCATTCAGTCATGGGGAGAATGTACAGTCTCCTTATAGACAGCTGTGTGAATTGAGTGATAGTGTTATGCTAACCGCTACACTCCCCTGCTGCCCACAAAGAAAATTCTACACATTTCGTGACATACTTCCCAAACATTACATAATTATTCATTGTCTATTCACAGCCTTAATTCTAATCCTTAACCCTATGAATGTGTGCTTATTTCTACAAATTACTGTGGGTGTCTTTCCGACTATTATTTTAACCATTTGCCTAAATCACCAGAGTGTTTATCTGAGATTGGTAATCAATCAGATAGTACTTTTCTACAAGGTTTGAAGCTCCCTATTTGTTTGATCTGTTTTCGGGAGAGCTCACAGTGGGATGATTCCTATGAGACAGTCCACAGATCTGTAAAACTCTCTCAGCTATGTTATCATTTGAGACCTTCATTCAGTGTGCCCCTTTGTTCTGTGGTTCCTGGCCAGCGTGGTATCCTCCCAAAGCATGATGGGATATTTGACACTGCTCTGGCTGCTACAAGCAGCAACTGTGGGGACAAATGATTAAGGCAGGGATATTAACAAAACTTAGAAGTTATTGGAAAGGTGCATAAATAGGAAAGGTTTAGATGAATATCCACAAAATGCAGGCAAATTGGATGAGCTTAGCTGGGAATCTTGGTCAGCATGGACCAGTTGGGCCGAAGGGCCTGTTTCTGTGCGGTATGACTCTGTGACCCTGTGACTGTTGTAAACAATCATTTCTTTTTAATAATACTTTTTATCAGATTTGTACTTCTTAATATCTCGTGTATTTTTCCTGTTATTTGGTGGCACATTCCCACTCATTGGCGGAAAGCGGTATAGCAGCTAAACATGGTTTATCAACTTTGTCATTTCTGATTGTCCATGTATAAGCACATCAACCAAATGATGTGCTTGTTTTAATTATGTAGTCTATTAACTAGCTTATACCCTATCTAAGGAATTCCTTGTGTATAAGAGTAAGGGTTTTTTTTCAGAGGTGCCATCTTGGGTTCTTGGCTGCTTTATTCCTTTGGGGCCCAAACACGGAATCATAACTTGAAAAAAGACTGGCTGAGATAGGGAGTTTAAACATGCAGGCAGGAGGTAAGACAATCAAAGGTTTCAAGGGTATATTTAATGTCAGAGAAATGTATACAATATACATCCTGAAATGCTTTTTCTTCACAACCATCCACAAAAACAGAGGAGTGCCCCAAAGAATGAACGACTATCAAATGTTGGAACCCCTGATAATGGTGAAAGGGGTGTCTCCTTTTTCACAGCAAGTGGGCAGACATAACAAACAATTCGCTGGTTTAGGATGTTAAGAGTCCATCACGTTGCTCTTCTCGAGCTCTGTGCCTAAAGATCATGAGTCTCTGGGCACACAGTGTGGTGAACTACATATACCTGTCTGGACACACCCCTCTGCTGACTGCTCTTGTGGTTCCTCCTGCAGACCCCGGTATAAAGGCGATTGGAGGCACTGCTCCTCCCTCAGTCTCCAGGATGTTGTGTGATGGTCTCTTTCTGTTGATAGTGCTCTCTCTTCCAGCTAATAAAAGCCTATCTCTCGCCTCACGTCTCCGAGAGTTATTGATGGTGCATCACACAGCCACAGATGTTCCAACTCTCCCGACGACACTCTGGTTTCCTGTTCACCGACCCTCGATCCGCCCATCTCCAGAGCCCCGAGATCCAAGGCTTCCAAAGCTGAGCTGAATCATTAGGCCAAGCCCTTAGTGTGCTGAACAACAACAGCCAGTTATGAAACCCTGAGAGCAGGTCCCATTCCCGCAAAGAACCATAGTCAGTCCGACAATAAGTATCTTCAGTATGTCATTTATCGGGAGTCTAAGAGTGAATAGAGTCTGTATTTTAGTTGTGATGGATTTTTTGTGGTTGTACAACCTGTGTTGGGCTGGTATAAATGATCAGAAACCTGGAGTCTGATATTAGAGTCACAGTAGAGTTGTGTCAATTGTCAGACAAGAGGCCAGCAAGAGTTTTCAGATATTAGATGGGTGCTTATTTGGTTGTAACCTGATGTTACAGTCACAACAGGGTTGTGAGATTTTTGATGTCTGAAAGTGAACAAAATCTAACACAATGGCCAAAGCTTTGAAACAAACAAGTGATCCCTTGAATTCCCAGTTGAAAGGGAAAAGTTATCTGAAATGGTAAGCGCTTGCTTAAATGATGCATATAACCTTGATACTGTTGGTAAAGAAATATGGAAAGACTGTGCGACCTGAACTATGTACTCCGGCCCCACCTGGTCCATTCTTACATCTACACGTGGACTACGTCACTTTACCGAAGTGCCAATGATATTCAGATTTGCTATCAATAGTGGACGTATTTTTGGATGGACAAAGGCTCTTGCTTTGTTTTGATGTAGCATCAGGGCGACCTCAAACAAGAAAACAAAACTGAGTCCGTTTGAAGTGGTGACATGTTAACCCATGTCACTACTGGGAGCTCTCGATCTCGGAGAGGCTGATAAATATGTTGTTTCAAATACTTTAGTTGATATTGTGCAAAGGGAACATAAGTTGTTCAGTCTGCTTCTCAAAGGCTTTCTGCTGCTTGGAGTGGTCCATTGGGAGGACACACCTTGATTCCTGTCGAGTGGGTCCTGGTCAAGAAAGTGCAGAAGGAACCTCTGGGAGCTCGATGGGAAGGTCCTTACCAAGGACCGTGAATTACCAGTTCAGTAATGAAGGTTGAAGGTAAAAGCAAGGTGATACATGACAGACACTGCAATCGAGCTAAAGAGACTCTGATTCAGACAAGTACTGTGGGAAGACTTCAGGCAGGAATATAATTATCGGACATTAATATCATAATTTACAGCTTTTGTGATTGTTTAAAATGATTACTCTCAATTTTCAGAAGTGATTCTGACAGGGACCCTCAGAAAATTAAAAGGAGGGACAGTTGGAAACCAGTTTTGTTTTAATAATACTTTTTATAAGATTTGTACTCTAACAATGTAGTGTATTTTTCACATCTTGTGCTGGTTCATCCCCACTCACTAGTAGAAAGTGAAAAGCAGCTAAACTAATGGTTAATCACCTTTCTTATTTTTCATTGGCTAAGTATTAGTGCATCACTCACGTGATGTAATTGTTTTAATTATATCGCTGTTTAGCAGCTTATTCTCTATCTAAGGAATTTCTTATCTTATGTATAAAAGTGAGGGATGTTGGAGACGTGCCATTTTGGATTCTTGGCTTCTTCTTCATTCCTTTGTCTTCACATCCATACTCTCCTTAGCATCGTTTCTCAGCTCTTTATTTAGTTTGCTTTGTATTTGTATGTTTCTTTACACTCTAAAATAAACTGAAATATTGTATTTAAGACTGTTCGTTATTCCTGACTCCCAAAAGGACCCCAAGGATCAGAAGATAACAGAAATCCAATTTGACCTCCATTCATTGTGCCCCCTTTGTTCTATAGTTTCCAGCCTCTCTTCCTGGGCAGCGTAGTATCCTCACAAAGCATGCTGGGATATTTGACACTGCTCTGGCTGCTACAAGCAGCACCTCTGGGGCAAGTGGTTAAGGCAGGGATAATAACAACACTTAAAATGTGCTTGAAGAGGTACATGGTAAGGAAGAGTTTAGATGGATATGGGCCAACTGCAGGCAAATGGGACCAGCTTAGATGAGAATCTTGGTCAGCATAGACCAGTTGGGCTGAAGGGCCTGTATCCATTCTGTACATCTCTATGACCCAATGACTAAGTTGACATTTCAGATGGGTGCCCTCGATCAGGATTGAGAGGGATGAGGAAAGAATGCCAGTACACAGCAGAATGAGGGAGGATGGGACAGAGGCTACTGGTGATCGGTGGAACCCATTACCCACCCTTGCACCCCTGTACTACTCTATATTGGCTCTCTATCAAACACACAAATTAGCAGCTAAATCATTAAAAAATAGACATTGGGAAGCTGTTACCATTTAATTCAAAACCAATTTCAACTGGGTAAATCATTTTTAAAAAATTATTTGAAATAAAACTTTACTTTGACCCTTTGTTGAGTCGGCAGCCCCGTTAAAATATGATAAGCTGTGTCATGGTTTCATCCTTGTACCTATCTACGAGTCTCTTAAACGTCCCTAATGGATCAGTCGCACATCCCACACACCCACCACTCTCTGTGTAAAAGATCTATTTCTGACATTCCACATACCTTTCTCCAATCACCTTAAAATGATATCCACTCACATCTGCCATTTCCACCCTTGGAAAAAGCACTGGCTCTCCATCCAATCTGTACCTCTTATTGTCTTATACACTTCTATCAAGTCATCTTTCATTCTCCATTTCTCCATAGAAAAGCTCGAATTTACTCAACCTTTTCTCATAAGACATGCTTTCTAATCCAGGCAACAGTCTGATAAATCTCCACTTCAACCTTTCACATTGCTTTCACATTCTTCCTATAATGAGACAAGTCAAATTAGAAACAACAGAAGTGAATCCAAGTGTGGTCTAACCAGAGTTTTGTGGAACTGAATATTTACCTGACAGCTCTTGAACTCAGTCCCCTGACTAATGAAAGCCAACACACTTTCTTAAACACTTTCTTATGCCTTCTTAACCACCCTATCAATCTGCATTGCAACTTTGAGGGGTCCATGGACATGGACCCCAAGGTGACTCTGTTCCTCTGCATTTCTAAGAATCTTCCCATTCACCCTGTATTCTACATTCAAGTGAAGCCTTCTAAAGTGTATCACTTCACACTTCTCTGATTGAACTCCATCTGCCACTTCTCAGCCCAGCTCTTCATCCCCTCAATTTCCTTTTGCAACCTATGACAGACCACCTTGTACGGTCTCCACAACACTGCCAAGCTTTGTGTCATTTGGAGATTTACTGACTTACCCTTCCACTTCCTCATCAAAGTCATTGATAAACATCCTCAGATGCTCCATCCACTACCACCCTATGCCTACTGTGCGCAGGCCAATTCTGAATCCACACAACCAATTTTCCCTGGATCCCTTACCTCCTGATCTTCTGAATGACATTACTATGTGGAACACTGTTGAGCACCTTACTAAAATCTATATGCATTACATCCACTGTTCTACCTTCCACCTGCTTCGTCTATTCCTCACATATGTCAGCCAGGCTCTTGAGGTATGACCTGTCCCATTCAGAGCCATGCTGACTCTGCCCATTCAGACTATGCTTCTCCAAATGCTCACAAATCCTGGTTCTAAGAAATCGCTCCAATAGTTTGCCCACCACTGATGAAAGACTCAGTGGTCTATAATACCCAGGGTTATCTCTGTTACCTTTCCTCAACAAAGGAATAGCATTTCTTAATAAAAAGATTTAGAAAGAAAGAAAGAAAGAAAGAAAGGAATAGCATTTCTCACCTACCAATCTTCTGGTACTACTCCTGTGTTAATTGAGAATGCAAAGATCATGGCCAAAGGTAAATCAATCTCTTCCTTTGTATCCTGTAGTACCCTGGGGTATATCCCGTCCAGTCACAGGGAATTCTCTATCCTGATGATTTCCAGTACATCCTCTTTCTGATTGTCAACACGTTCCATCTTTTTAGCCTGTTCAATGCTGTCCTCACATCCCTCTCACTGGTCCATACTGAAGCAAAGTATTCACTGAGGATTTCCCCCTGCCTCCTCTGACTCCAGGAACATGGTTCCTCTTTCATCCCATATCGTTCCTACCTTCAGTCTAGTCATCCTCCTGTTCTTCTTGTGTCTGTAGAGAACCCACATTCATCAACTCAATAAACTATTTTACAATATTTCCACGCCTGCCGTGTTTCCTGCTTAGACAAGGCATCTGTGGGGGATTTGTACATGGGATCCCGTCCCTCAGATGGTGATCTTTCCCCGCAGAGTCTTTGCATTGGCTGCACCAAGTTTCAGTGCATCCTTTGGCATGTACTCCTGCAGCCTGGACTGTGCCTGCAGGTTATCATTCAACCATACATCGATACAGCCGGACAAAACAGCATTCCTCTGGGACCTAGATGAAAAACGTACACAGTGAGTCAAAGTAGTGAGAGAAAAAAACATAGTCATCAAAAAATACACATTTATAGCCCAAGACCCTGAGTGAAGTGTCCCGCAAATTGATGGTACAGTTCTGAGCAGTGTCACTGCAATCCAGCCTGTCATTCCACCGATTGAACACTGGATGGCAGCACCAATGGGAGAGGCCAGCCCCCATCCCACACAGACACCACGCCGCACCGCTCCAGTGTCTCCTCTCCTGGCCCATGACTTCAGGCCTAATCCTCACCTCAGCCGAGGCTACGCAGCTTCCCCACCCCCTGTCCTGGTACCAAACCAGGAAAGCAGGCCTGCAGTGTCTGACATTATCAATGTCCAACAGGGTTTTGCAATCACATGAGAATCATCCAAGACAACACGTACGGCTACACTGCACGCTGCCTTCGCATGCCAACTCCGATGCCTTTGAGTAGCAGGCAGCAACAGAGTCTGCAACCAGACCGGCTCCTCCAAACCTGTTCCTGCTCCTCCAACACCCCGGCCGGTTCCTTCCACACTCCAGCCAACTCCTCTATCACTCAGACCAGCTACTCTGATCAGTGAGCGTTGCTCTAATTGGTAGACCTGCAGTATCCAAAGTTCTTAGAGTCCAGCATTATCTTGCAATCATTAAAAACACATGTAACAATGAAAAACCACATCTGGTTGGCCCTCACAAGCTGCTGCATCCAAACTTGCTGCTATTTTACCATATATAATGTGCAGGGGTACAGTGAAAGAAGTCTGTTTCTCGTGATGAGCATGCAGACCATTTCATTACAGTAGTGAATTGAGGGAAAACAATAACAGGATGCAGAATAAATGTTACACTTACAGAAACAGTACGGTGCAGGCAGATAATGAAGTTCAAGGGCTATAATGAGTCAAGAATCCATTTTATCGTACTAAGGGACCATTAAATAGTCTGATAAGAGTGGAATAGAAGCTTTGTGTGAACCTGGTGGGAGGTGCTTTCAGGATTTTGTATCTTCTGCCCAGGTTGTAGGCTAGGAAAGGAGGGAATGTCTGCACTTCCTGTTCGATGTAAAACACGGGTCTCTCATTGCTAAGATTTCCTTAGTATTGCATGAAAGATCAAGCTGCCATTGCTTCTCAAAGTTGAGGACTGAAACAGATATAGAAGGCATTGTAATTGCAAGCTCAAGAAAACTGTTATAAGGGCTTCAACTCAGAACATCTCTGTAAATTGGATAAGCCAATTTAAACTGTCAGCAATTGTTCCCCTTTGACTTGTGGTAATTAGAATCAAACATCCATCTTCAAGGACAATCCCCATACATCCCTTAAATTATATTTAAATGGTTCACTACAACAATGTTTGTCCACACTTTGGTTTGCATCTGGAGAGATACCAACAACACTGACTGGAGCTTTAATCCAGAAACTATGATTTGTGTGGACATGTCCCTTTATCTGGAGTTCCATGTGGACATGAAAACTCAGCTCAAATTCAAGAATATTGACAGTGATTAACAATCCTTCACCGTTTAGCAGTTCAATCTTTATTCATTGAGATCATTGAAACACAGATTCCTGTACTTTCATTGGAAATGCAATGTTCACATGAACATGATCACTGAAAATCAAAAAATATTGCAGATTAAAGACCATTCCTACTTCTCCACAAGACATAAAACTTTCTCTCAGATAGATTACATTCTTATATCCTCTGGTTTGCTGCCTTTGGTACACTCAATAGAATTTTTGCCCAGACATCCAGCTGATCACAACCCAGTTATATCTACTTTTAATTATGGCAAAATCAAAAATAAGGGTACTAGGTGGAGGTTTCACTCCACCCTTCTAAAAACGACGAATTTCTAACACAACTGAGAACAAAACTGACAGAATTTATAATGTTACGTATTCAGGCAACAATAAATATATGAGTTCGGCAAGGGTTTCTTATAACAAACAACACGTTTATTAAACACCGAAAACCAACCCCCCAAAAGTAAACAAACACTACCGTAACCGGAAACAGCTGCTGAGCGGCAGCCCAAACAGTTCTTAAAGTGATATTCCAAAAACAGTTCTTAAAAGAGGTATTGCCAAAAGTTCGATATGCTCACAGTCCATTTAAAAGGAGAGACTTTATAGGACGATTTAGGTTCTCTTTCACGTCGCTTGCTTCGATCCCCGACGTCAAATTTCCCACGAAGAATTCACGAAACAGAACGGCTTAAAGGCACTGACCTTTCCTTCTCCACTACCTTCAATCCTTTTTAGTTAAACCTAGGGATTAACACGAAGATAGTCAACGAAATCCTTCCAAATAAGGATCAAACAAAGGTCGCCCCCGTTTCACCGTAGAAAGCGATTCTCCTCGATCTTCACTCTCCACTAATTCCGAACTAGCAGAATCATAAAGAACCTGCTGGCAATGACCTTTTAAACTTTAGCATTAAATAAAAACTTCATCCTTCAGCTAAACTGCGTCATCACTTCAAACACGCAGTGGCATGAAGTCAACCTGGCAAATCCAGCCACAAACTGCCCCTCCTCACAGGGTGGGGTCTACCTTTTATAACCTGTAAAAAAAACCCGTCACATGATCTCTACTGGCGGGAAAATGACATCATTCCACCATCACAAGACCATCACCTCAAGACCAGTACAGCTTCAACCCCAGTCACGTGACAAGGGCTCCACTGTCATGTGTCACAAGTACGTAACAATAAATTTAAATAAAAATAGTGTTTTGGATGTGACAGTGGTTTGGGCCTCCATTAAGGGTTTCTTACGAAATAACGCCATATGGTTCAGTTCCCACCTACATAAAAGCCGGCTTCAAAAGATTTCCACCCTAGAAGAACAATGTAAGGTTTTGGAGAATAATCTCAAAAGGAGATACACCATAACAAAAGAAAATGAGCTCAAAACAAAACAAGCAGAATTAAATGATTTATTAAGAAGCAGGGCAGAATATACGATCAATATAACCAAACATAAGCATTAAGCAGAAGACAGCAGACAGAGCCATCTTTTGGCACTAACGCTCAAACAACAGGAAGCTGAAAGGTCTATACCAGCGATTAGATGTGTTAAACGTGGAGTAGTATCTTCAACAGAAGAAATAAACAAGACATTCAAGAATGACTTTAAAGAATTATATACAAGTGGCTCAGTTCCTTCTGAGAATTACTTCATTGATTTTTTTAGTGGATTAGACCTCCCTACGCTTTCATTAGAGGACACCAAAACTCTAGACTTTCCTATTAGACTGGATGAGCTACTCAAAGCAGTCAAAACTACAAATAAGGGCCGTACACCAGGTATAGATGGCATACCTGTGGAATTTTACCTAGCACTTTGGGATATTCTTGGACCAGTATAGTTAGGAACATTAAATTATGCTATTGGAAATGGCACTTTCCATAGAGATCTAAACACAGCCCTGATCGCAGTTATACCTAGGACCCCTTGGAGTGTGCCAATTACCGTCCAATCTCCTTGATAAATGCCGACCTCAAGATATTTTCCAAAGTCTTATACATTAGATGCAAGGCAGTAGTTTGAAAATAATTAACCCAGATCAAATGGGTTTTATCAGGGGGCGTCTCGCATCTGATGATATTCGCCGGCTCCTACACATACTGAGTGCAACACATAAAATCCCGCCTGCCTGTGGCCTGTTATTTCTCGATGCTGAAGAAGTGTTCGATCGGCTTGAATGGCCATATCTTTGGAGAGTTCTAAAAGAGTTTAAGTTCGGCGATAAATTTATCGATATGATTCAAACCCTGTATGCTAATCCCTCAGCCCGGGTATGTGTGGGAGGAGGTTTATCAGAGTTATTTGACATAGGATGGGGCACACGACAAGGGGATCCTTTGTCTTCTTTAATTTTTACCATATCTATTGAACCACTTGCACATTTAATCAGAAACTCTCCTCAGGTCTCCCCTATTACAATAGGTACAACATCACATTCAATATCACTTTACGCAGATGACACATTAGTTTATGTGGCAAATGTTCAGCAAACTCTCCCCTATGTTTTAAAAACACTGAAGCAATTTGGATTTTTTTCAGGATTCAAAGTTTATCCATCAAAATCAGCATTGATGCTGATTAATATAGATAAAAGTAAGGTGTCTCTCCCTCCCCAGGTTACTGTTACAAATGAGGTCCTCTACTTGGGTATTACAGTTAATACTTCCCTGTCATCTGTGGCTAAAACAAAGTACTCTTTAATTTTGAAAAGAATAGAAGATATTAATAGATGGAGACACCTGCCAGCATCAGTCCCAACCCATATATTGGTCACTAAAATGAACATCTTACCCCTCATTAATTTTATCAGCTCAATGATCCCACTTGCACCTCCAACAGGATATTGGCAAGAACTGGACTCCTTACTACGATGCTATGTTTGGAACAGTAAACGACCCAATATAAAGTGGTCAGCTCTACAATTCAAAAAGTCGGATGGGGATTGGCATGTCCAAATTTTAAACTGTATCACTGGGCATTTGTATTAAAAAGTCTTAGCTATTGGATGGAGGAGGATAAAGCTTCATCATGGAAAAATATAGAACAAAAGCTAATAGCACCAATAAGGTTGAAGGACTTTCTCCTTATAGGTATGTCTACCAAAAAATGTGATTTTTATTACCGTCTAATTTTAACCCATAAGCTACAAGTGTTTAGAGCAGCAGAAAAATTCCTAAAATTTAAAAGCGTATGGTGCAAATCATCTCTATTATGGAACAATAATCATTTTCTATCTGGGGGGGGAGCCATTCACTAACAGAACTTGGGAGGATAAAGGTATTACTACTCTTCAAGATATTAATGGGGCAAGTACTATCCTTAGCTTTCAAGAACTGGTATCTCGATATAATATTGATAAACACTCTCTTTTCTTCTACTTTAGAGTAAGATCAGCTTGTGAAGCCTACGGGATTCCCTGGGGGTCAGAATTAAAGGACCATCCGATTTTAAGTTGGATACAGAGTGCTCCAAGACAGGTAGTGTCATATATCTATGATAAATTAAACTCCCAGAAATATATGCCCACATCAGGAATGAAAGCCTGGGATAGCGACATATCTGAGTTGGGACAAGACTTAGACTGGGATGTGATTTGGGATAATGCTGCCGATGCTTTGAAAAACCCAAATCATCGGTATATACACTTGAAATTTTGTCATAGAGCATATTTAACACTGAGAATTAGACATCAACTGGGACTGGTTCCTGACCCATATTGCTCATTTTGCCCCCACGGAACCGTTGGCTCTTTTATACATGTTCTATCGCAGTGGTCGCCAACCCATCAATCGCGATCGACTGGTGGATCTTTGAGACTTTCCCAGTATACCCCAAAAAAAAGAAAAATAAAAACACAAATACTGTTGAGAGATTGTTTCCGGGTTGCAGGGTTTTAGTTCTGTTCTTTCTGCCCAATGTGCATGTAGCTCCCCCACCACGCACTACACAGTGTAATTCAGTGGTCCCCAACCACCGGACTGCGAGGAAACGATATGATTTGTTGAGGTCATATGCATATGATGTCATCGGTCGCCTAAACACAGTGATACCCTCGCGCCAGGGATCACTGGATGGCCTCACGCGGCTGGCGGGAAGTGCCGTTGCTAGCAGCCCGGAGTGCGGACAGATGGGCTCCACCTCTAAACCTGTTTACCACTCCGAATGTTTGTGGAGAACCCGGTGCTAAAATATTCACAGACGACCTAATTCGGGCTCAGGGTTTCGCAAGTATCAGAGCAGCTACCTCGCTGCGATCTACTGAAACAAACTTTAATCGGCCGATAGATCCTACAAGGGGGGGCAGGCGCATGTCCTGTCACACTCCTCGCTCAGTCACTCGCTGTCTCCGGACTGCGACTGCCGCGGCCCCGGCACAGGGACCTTCTGCCCTTACCTCATCTTCTCACCCCACCCACGACCAGCCGCACCTGGCCAAGGTTTTTGGCGGCGGATGGGCAGGAGACTGGAGTTCAGGCCCGGAGGCTGCCTAATGAGGCAATGAAAACTGCTTTGGTACCTTGTGCCCAAACATCCTGCACTTAAAGACAAACCCATTGAGTTTTCTCAGTGGAAAAAACGTGAGCAAGTGGGACAGAAACTAAGTGCTGATAGCCACGAAAACTAAATTGCGGAATAGACTGGACATAAGGAACCTCCTTTGAGTATTACTCTACTCCGGTCGTGTTTAACAACACCCCCCCCCCACCCCGTTGGCCAGTCCGCAAGAATATTATCAATATTAAACCGGTCCACGGTTCAAAAAAAGGTGGTGACCCCTGGTGGACATACAGTACATTATTTCTACTTCAGGTTCTGGCCTTTTCTGCCCGGTGCACATGCGTGTGACTAATCAATTTAGTAGGGTCAATCTTGCCTTTCACTAAGGCCAAGGTAGGGGATCTTAGGTTTAAAAAGGTTGGTGACCACTATTCTATGGGAATATACAGGGATTTTTAGTTTGTGGGGGAAGGTTATCAGTACCCTTACAGAATTAACGGGGATACAATTACCAATGGACCCCGCTGTACATCTTCTAAATGATGACTCTCACCTTTCACTTACGGAAAAAAACACGTAAATTCTGGCTGGCGGGCCTGACTGTGGCTAAGAAGATTGTAGTCCAGTGTTGGAAATCTCCTCATGATATTTCAAATGCTCACTGGCTTCGGAGCTTTTTGGACATTTCTGGAATTATCATCATGAAGAGAAAATGATGCATGAGTAAACACAATCTCAGTGTGGATAAATTTAATACCTAACTTCAAAGATTTTCTGTTAAAACAGGAATGTTCTGATTGTGTATGTTTAGCTATTCAGTTGGTTGGTGGAGGGGAGGGGGGTGGGGTGGGACAGAGAGGGGTGGAGAGGGGGGTGGGGATGAGGGTTGGGGGGTGGCTGGGTTAAACAGTCAAAATGCAATCGGCAACTAGTTGTATTGAATGTAATTTGTTGGTATTGCAATAAAAATCAGTGATAAAAAATACTGCAGAAAATACTGGCAATCTAAGAAAAAAGCCAAAAATGTCTTTAATGTTCAACAGATCAGGGGACATCTGTGGGATAACCATATAACCATATAACAATCACAGCACGGAAACAGGCCATCTCGGCCCTCCTAGTCCGTGCCGAACTCTTAATCTCACCTAGTCCCACCTACCCGCACTCAGCCCATAACCCTCCACTCCTTTCCTGTCCATATATCTATCCAATTTTACCTTAAATGACACAACTGAACTGGCCTCTACTATTTCTACAGGAAGCTCATTCCACACAGCTATCACTCTCTCAGTAAAGAAATACCCCCTCATGTTTCCCTTAAACTTCTGCCCCCTAACTCTCAAATCATGTCCTCTCGTTTGAATCTCCCCTACTCTCAATGGAAACAGCCTATTCACGTCAACTCTATCTATCCCTCTCAATATTTTAAATACCTCGATCAAATCCCCCCTCAACCTTCTACGCTCCAATGAATAGAGACCTAACTTGTTCAACCTTTCTCTGTAACTTAAGTGCTGAAACCCAGGTAACATCCTAGTAAATCGTCTCTGCACTCTCTCTATTTTATTGTTATCTTTCCTATAATTCGGTGACCAGAACTGCACACAATATTCTAAATTTGGCCTTACCAATGCCTTGTACAATTTTAACATTACATTCCAACTTCTGTACTCAATGCTTTGATTTATAAAGGCCAGCATTCCAAAAGCCTTCTTCACCACCCTGTCTACATGAGACTCACCTTCAGGGAACTATGCACTGTTATTCCTAGATCTCTCTGTTCCTCTGCATTCCTCAATGCCCTACCATTTACCCTGTATGTTCTATTTGGATTATTCCTGCCAAAATGTAGAACCTCACACTTCTCAGCATTAAACTCCATCTGCCAACGTTCAGCCCATTCTTCTAACCGGCATAAATCTCCCTGCAAGCTTTGAAAACCCACCTCATTATCCACAATACCTCCTACCTTAGTATCATCGGCATACTTACTAATCCAATTTACCACCCCATCATCCAAATCATTTATGTATATTACAAACAACATTGGGCCCAAAACAGATCCCTGAGGCACCCCGCTAGTCACCGGCCTCCATCCGGATAAACAATTATCCACCACTACTCTCTGGCATCTCCCATCTAGCCACTGTTGAATCCATTTTATTACTCCAGCATTAATACCTAACGACTGAACCTTCTTAACTAACCTTCCATGTGGAACTTTGTCAAAGGCTTTGCTGAAGTCCATATAGACTACATCCAATGCCTTACCCTCGTCAACATTCCTCGTAACTTCTTCAAAAAATTCAATAAGGTTTGTCAAACATGACCTTCCACGCACAAATCCATGTTGGCTACTCCTAATCAGATCCTGTCTATCCAGATAATTATTAATACTATCTCTAAGAATACTTTCCATTAATTTACCCACCACTGATGTCAAACTGACAGGTCTATAATTGCTAGGCTTACTTCTAGAACCCTTTTTAAACAATGGAACCACATGAGCCAATCCTCCGGCACAATCCCCATTTCTAATGACACCTTAAAGATCTCCGTCAGAGCTCCTGCTATTTCTACACAAACTTCCCTCAAGGTCCTGGGGAATATCCTGTCAGGACCCGGAGATTTTATCCACTTTTAAATTTCTTAAAAGCACCAGTACTTCCACCTCTTTAATTGTCATAGGTTCCATAACTTCCTTACTTGTTTCCCACACCTTACATAATTCAATATCCTTCTCCTTAGTGAATACCGAAGAGAAGAAATCGTTCAAAATCTCTCCCATCTCCCTCAGCTCCACACATAGCTGACCACTCTGATTCTCTAAGGGGCCAGTTTTATCCCTCACTATCCTCTTGCTTTTAATATAACTGTAGAAACCTTTTGGATTTACTTTCACCTTATTTGCCAAACCAACCTCGTATCTTCTTTTAGCTTTTCTAATCTCTTTCTTAAGATTCCTTTTACATTCTTTATATTCCTCAAGCAATTCCTTTACTCCATGCTGCCTATATCTATTGTAGACATCCCTCTTTTTCCGAACCAAATTTCTAATATCCCTTGAAAACCATGATGCTTTCAAACCTTTAACCTTTCCTTTCAACCTAACAGGAACATAAAGATTCTGTACCCTCATAATTTCACCCTTAAATGACCTCCATTTCTCTATTACATCCTTCCCATAAAACAACTCGACCCAATTCACTCTCTCTAAATCCCTTCGCATCTCCTCAGTTATCCTTTCTCCAATCAAAAATCTCAACTCTAGGTCCTGTCCTGTCCTTCTCCATAATTATATTGAAGCTAATGCTATTGTGATCACTGGACCCGAAGTGCTCCCCAACACATACATCTGTCAGCTGACCTATCGCATTCCCTAACAGGAGATCCAACACTGCCCCATCACTAGTTGGTACTTCTATGTATTGTTGCAAAAAACTATCCTGCACACATTTCACAAACTCTAAACCATCCAGCCCTTTTACAGAATGAGCTTCCCAGTCTACGTGTGGAAAATTAAAATCTCCCACAATCACCACCTTGTGTTTACTACAAATAAACACAAGGTTATTGTTTCAGGTGGAAGATACCAAAAGTTTCTTTGGATACAGAAAGTGTAAAAGAGAGGTGATAGTAGATATTGGAACACTGGAAAATGATGCTGGAGAGACAGTAATGGGGGATGAAGAAATGACAGAAAAACAGAAAAAGTATATTGCACCAGTCTTCACCGTGAAAAACGCGAGCAGTAGGCCAGAAATTAAAGAGTGCAGAGGGCAGAAGTGTGTGAAGTTGCCATTACTAGGGAGAAGGTGCTTGGGAAACTGAAAGGTCTGAAGGTAGGTGAGTCACCTGGACCAGATGGTGTACAATCCAGAGTTCTGAAAGACGTGGTTGAAGAGATTTTGGTGGCATGAGTAAAGATCTTTCTAGAAGTAGTTGATTATGGCATGGTTCTGAAGGAATGGAAAATTGCATATGTCAAATCCATTCTTCAAGAAAGGAGGAGGCAGAAGAAAGGAAATTACAGGCCATTTAGTCTGACATCATTGGTTGGGAAGATGTTGGAGTCAATTGTTAAGGATATGGTTTCAAAGTACATTACAAAATAGGCCATAGTCAGCATGGTTTCCTCAAGGGAAAATCTCACCTGACAAATCTCTTGGAATTCTTTCAAAAAATAACAAGCAGGATAGACAGAGGAGAATCAATTGATGTTGTGTACTTGGATTTTCAGAAGGCCTTTGACAAGATGCCACACGAGGCTGCTTTTCAAGATAAGAGCCTATAGTATTACAAGAAAGATTCCAGCATGGACGTAGCAGTGGATGATTGGCAAGGGGCAAAGTGTGGCAATAATAATAACCATTTCTGGTTGGCTGCCAGTGACAAATGGTGTTCCACAGGATCTGTGTTGGGACCAATACTTTTTATGTTATATGTCAATAATTTGGATGATGGAATTGATCACTTTGTGGCCAAGTTTGCAGACGATACAAAGATAGAAGTAGTGGCAGTAGTTTGAGCAAGTTGAGAGGCTACAGAAGACTTTATACAGATTAGGAAAAAGGGCAAAGAAATGGCAGATGAAATAGAGTGTTGGGAAGTGTGTGGCCATGCACTTTGGAAGAAAATTTTTCTACAAAGGTAGACAATTTTCTACCTTTGTGCAGGTTTCCCTAAAGGTTAATTTGCAGGTTAAGTTGGTGGTGAGGAAGACAAATGCAATATTGACATTCATTTCAAGAGGACTGGAATATAAAAGCAAGGATGCAATGTTGAGGCTTTATAAAGAAATGGCGAGGCTTAACTTGGAGTATTGTGAACAACTTTGGGCCCCTTATATAGAAAGGAGATTCTGAAACAGCAGAGGGTTCAAAGGGGGTTCACAAAAATACTTCCAGGATTGAATGGCTTGTCATATGAAGAGAGTTTGATGGCTATGGGCCTGTACTCACTGGGATTCAGAAATGCGAGGGGTGAAACCTATTGAATGTTGAAAGGCCACAATAGAATGGATGTGGAGAGGATGTTACCTATGTTGGGGGAGTCTAAGACCAGAGGACATAGACTTAGAATTGACGGGCATCCTTTTAGAATGGAGATGAGGAGGAATTTCTTTAGCCAGAGAGTGGTAAATCTGTGGACTTCATTGCCACAGACAGCTGTGGAGGCCAAGTGATTGGGTACATTTAAGGCAGGATTGATAGATTCTTGATTAGTCAGGGCATGAAGGAATAAGGGAAGAAGGGAGGAAATCGGGGCTGAGAGAGAAAATGAATCAACTAGGATGAAATGGCAGAGCAGACTCAATGGGCCAAATGGCCTAATTCTGTTCCTATATCTTATGGTCTTATGGCTTTGTAGAGATTTTATCTCAAAGCTGCTTTCATCCACAGGTTCACTTTATAATTCACTTCAAACGATGCTGCAGTAGACATCATTTTTCTTTTCAGATGTTAAAGATTCTAAACTCCATCAGTTTGTGCATTTCAATAACCCTCTGGATGTCTGTCCCATCACTTTCCTCAGATCACATCCCTCACTCCACAAGAACCAACAAGCCTGAACTGAGATAGTGGCTTCTGGATGTAGAATTACATGCCAGTACAACATGGGAAAGTCAGATTTACAGGGAAACTATAACTACAGAGGTGTGGCAGTTAGTGTGACACTATTACAGTTCAGGGCACCATGAAGTGGTATCAGTTAGTGCAACACTACTACAGCTCTGGGACATCAGAGTCCAATTCTCCAGCATGTCACTCTGACTAAGCACATTTTAAATATCTCTGCTAGGGCCCCTGAAACCTCTGCACTGACCTCCACAGAGTCGAGGGGACACTGTGTCAGGCCCTGAGGATTTATCCACCCTGATTTTTCTACAGACAGCAAACGGCTCCTCCTCTGTAATGTGTGTAGGGTTCAGGACCTCACTGCTGCTTGGCTTCACTTCTAAAGACTGTGTCCATCTTCTGAAAAAAATTGAATGCAAAGAAATCCATTTCAGATCTCCCCCATCTCTTTCATCTCCATGCATTGATGCCCATTCTAATGTTCCAGAGGACCAGGTTTGTCCCTTGTTATCCTTTTGCTCTTAATATATCTGTAGACACCCCTGAAATTGGCTTCTTTTGGGTATCACTGAAATTCAAAAGTATTTTCCATGAATATCTTGCCTTGAGATTGTATAAACTCTAACTAATGACTACTGATTCTATGGTGAATTCTATTTTTATTTTCTGTGCAGTTTAGTTCTATGAAGCATAACTAATATTAATAATTATGTATGAATGATCTCAAGGGAATTTTATTCCACAATAAATGCACATCTCCTCTGGTTGTGTCCTGTAATCAGTCAGAGCTTTCCCTCTGTCACTGCCGGAATTACCTTCTACAGAAAATGCGTGAGGCAACAATACTCCATCAGATAGAAGACATTTACTACCCTGTTCTCGCGGCTGTGGGAATTCCTGGTAAGCCAGCCTGGTGTAACCAAATATCTTTTGGTGTATGTTCGGAAAATAAATCTTCAGCTCTTGGGCTGTCATCCTGTACAGGAGCATGTAACTCATTGTTGTGTTTCTCTCAGCAGTGACATTGATTCACTCTACCCCTGCAACATCCCCTCTCCTATTATCCCCTCTGCTCATCCCCTTTAGAACTGTCCACCCAGTTTCAACCCGTCTCTTACCTTCCGTAAAAAAGGCCATCCATAACTCTGCTGCCAGTGTTCAACCTCCTACCTCTCCTGCATTCAGCCACCACTCCTATGATCACCAACTCATTGGCTCCCTGCAAAGTCTAAAATTTTTCATGGTTATCTATGTCTATAAATTTATTTGTTGAGATACAGTCTCTTCCGGACTTGGAGACATGCCACCCAGCAATCACTCAATTTAGTCCTGGTCTAATCGAGGGATAATTTACAATGACCAGTTAACCTACCAGCAAGTACATCTTTGGACAGAGGGAGGAAATGAGAATGCCCGGAGGAAACTCACACCGTCACGGGGAGATTGTACATTACAGGCAGCAGCAGGAATTGAACCCTGGTCACAGGATCTGTAAAGCATTGTGCTAACCACTATGCTACCCTGACACCTATAATATAATCATTCTTCACCATGATAACCACCCAGATCCAACCCCACAATCCACCCAGTTGTCTCCATGAAGCAAAACCAGAAAATGCTGAAAGTATTCAGCAGGTCAGACAGTGACTGTGGAGCAAGAATAGTAATGCATGGTTATGATCATCCACCAGAAAGGGGATAAATTAGAAACAAAAGTGTTTTAAATTGTTCAGGAAGGAGAGGAAAGCAGAGAAAGGGCAAAGAGGAGCTCTGTGAGTTCATGTTGAAATAGCGTCAGGAATCAAAGGCACAAAGTCCAGAGTGGGATCGAGAATGACAAGGTCATGGAACTGAAATGTTAACTTTGTGTCTGCTTGTACAGAAGTTACCTGACCTGCTCAGTGTTTCTAATAACCTTTGCTTTCATTACAAGAGAGGTGTATGCTGGTCTGAAGACCAGGACTGAACGGTGACACGAGGGTTGGGAGTATTACTGAAAGCTGTGGGAATCACTGGTGAAGAACAGTGGGTGTGCCTGTGGGAGATGTCAGTGGAAGGAGGTGACGTAGAGATGAAGTGACCAGTTGATGAAATCGCTTGAAGAGGGAGATCGGGTTAGTAAATAGGAGACTAGACAGGCAGATCTGTGGAAATTGAAGCAACAGAGACAAAATGCTGGAGGAACTCAGCAGGTCAGGCAGCATCTATGGAAAAGAATTAACAATCGACATTTCAGGCTGAGACCCTTCATCAGGACTGGAGGAAACAGGTGAGAATTCAGACTAAGAATGTCGGGGGAGAGGAGGAAGAACCACAAGGTGGAACTGGGTGGAGGGAAGAGGGGAAGTAAAGAGCTGGGAAGTTAATTGGTGAAAAAGATACAGGGCTGGAGAAGGGGGTATCTAATAGGAGAGGCAATGGAAGGAAGAGAACGGTGGGTACAGAGAGGGGTGATCGGAGTGTAAGGAGACAAGGTGACAATAAGAAATGGGAATGGGGAATGGTGAAAGGTGGGGGTGTTGCAGCATAATCAGAAGTTTGAGAAATCATGCCAGCAGGTTGGAAGCTACCCAAACGAAATATGAGGTGTTGTTCCTGCAACCAGAGTGTGGCCTTGTCACGACAGCAGAGGACACAATGGACTGACATGTTTGAATGGAAATGGCAAGTGGAATTTAAATGGGTGGCCACTGGGAGATACCACCTTTCTGGCAGACAGAGTGTACATGCTCAGTGAGTTGCTCTCCCAATCTGCGAAAGATCTCACCGATATACAGGAGGCCACATTGGGAGCACCAGACAGACTAGATGACCCCAACAGACCCACTGGTGAAGTTTGCCTCACCTGGAAGGTCTGTTTGGGGCCGTGAATGGTAGTGAGGGAGGAGGTGTATGGACTTTTTCCGCTTGCAAGAATAAGAGCCAGGAGGGAGTGGAGGGACAAATGGACAAGGGACTCACGTACGGAGCAATCCCTGCAGAAAGCAGAAAGTGAGGACAGAATTCCCACCATCCTGGGAATTAACCTCATGAACCTACACTGCACTCCCTCAAGAATGTCCTACGCTGCAAGAATGTCCTTCCTCAAATTTGGAGACCAAAACTGCACACAATACTCTAGGTGTGGTCACACCAGGGCCCTCTTTGCTCCTATACTCAACTCCCCTTATTATGAAGGCCAACATGCCATTAGCTTTCTTCACTGCCTGTTGTACCTGCATGCTTACTTTCAGTGACTGATGAACAAGGACACCTAGATCACATTGTACTTCCCTTTTTCATAACTTGACACCATTCAGATAGTAATCTTAATACCTGTTCTTTCCACCAAAGTGGTAACCTCACATTTATCCACATTAAACTGCATCTGCCATGAATCTGCCCACTCACTCAACCTGTCCAATTCACCCTGCATTCTTATAACATCCTCCTCACATTTCACACTGCCACCCAGCTTTGTATCATCTGCAAATTTGTTAATGTTACTTTTAATCCCTTCATCTAAATCATTAATGTATATTGTAAGTAGCTGCAGTCCCAGCACCGAGCCTTGTGGTACCCCACTAATCACTGTCTGCCATTCTGAAAGGGACCCGTTAATCCCTACTCTTTGCTTCCTGTCTGCCAACCAATCTTCTATCCATGTCAGTACCCTTCCCCCAATACCATGTGCTCTAATTTTGCCCACTAATCTCCTATGTGGGACCTTATCAAAGGCTTTCTGAAAGTCCAGGAGTACATCCACTGGCTCTCCCTTGTTCATTTTCATAGTTACATCCTCAAAAAATTCCAGAAGATTAGTCAAACATGACTGTTACTGCTATCCAAATGGCTGCTATTTCATCTTTTCTAATTGACCCCAGCATCTACCCCACCACCGATGTCAGGCTAACTGGTCTATAATTCCCTGTTTTTTCTCTCCCCCCTTTCTTAAAAAGTGGGATAACATTAGCTACCCTCCAATCCTCAGGAACTGATCCTGAATCTATAGAACATTGCAAAATGATTACCGATGCGTCCATGATTTCTAGAGCCACCTCCTTAAGTACCCTGGGATGCAGACCATAAGGCCCCGGGGATTTATCAGCCTTCAGTTCCATCAGCCTACCCAACACCATTTTCTGCCTAATGTGAATTTCCTTCAGTTCCCCTGTTACCTTAGGTCCTCTGGCCACTATTACATTTGTACATCTGGGAGATTGTTTGTGTCTTCCCGAGTGAAGACAGATCCAAAGTACCTGTTCTACTCGTCTGCCATTTCCTTGTTCCCCAAAATAATTTCACCTGTTTCTGTCTTCAAGGGCCCAACTTTGGTCTTAACTATTTTTTTCCTTTTCACATACTTAAAGAAGCTTTTACTATCCCCCTTTATATTCTTGGCAAGATTACCTTCGTACCTCATCTTTTCTCACCGTATTGCCTCTTTAGTTATCTTCCGTTGCTCTTTAAAAGTTTCCCAATCCTCTGGCTTCCCGCTCATCTTTGCTATGTTATACTTCTTCTCTTTAATTTTTTAGACTGTCCTTGACTTCCCTTGTCAGCCACAGTCGCCCCTTACTCCCCTTAGAATCTTTCTTCCTTTTCTTTTTAAATCTTTTTATTAGTTTTAAACAAACATAAATGAAACATGTATACAAATTGTTTGAGAGTACATAATTAATAGTTTAAATAGACATTCAGATATATAATAATAAAAATATATAACCTCTCAAACTCAGAACATTAATGAACAAAGAAGTAAAAAGAAAAAAAAAGAAAAACCCCCCAAAAAAAGAGAGAAAAAAAACCAAAAAAAAAACACTAACCAACATGGGCCATTGAATAATATTAAGTACATATACAGTAGTGCCAATACTCCAAACCTCCATCCAAATAATTAAGGATAATATAAGTAAGGTTTAGGAAAAGACAATTCAACTCATATGAAAATATTGAATAAATTGTCTCCAAGTTTCTTCAAATTTAACTGAAGGATCAAAAACCACACTTCTAAGTTTTTTCTAAACTCAAACAAGAAATAGTTTGAGAAAACCACTGAAATAAAGTTGGAGGATTAATTTCTTTCCAATTCAATAAACGGTTATTATCCGTCATTGGTAAACCGAAAATTGCAGTAAGAGGATGCGGTTGGAAATTAATATTTAAAACTTGAAATAATATTGAAAATATCTTTACAATAATTTTGTAAACAAGGACAAGACCAGAACAACTGAGTCAATGAAGCAACATCAGAATGACATCTATCGCAGGTTGAATTAAGATGAGAATAAAATCGAGCCAGTTTATCCTTAGACATATGAGCTCTATGTACAACCTTAAATTGTATTAGGGCATGTTTAGCACAAATAGAGGACGAATTTACCAATAATAAAATTCTATCCCATTGCTCAGTAGATATAGGACAATGCAACTCTTCTTGCCATTCCTTCTTAATTTTTTCTGATACATCTGACTGTAAACTCGTGATCATCTTATAAATGATGGCTACTAAACCCTTTTGATAAGGGTTAAGGGCTAAAATTCTTTCTGTAATGTCCAATGGACATTCTTTCGAAAAAGACTGTAACTCATTATACAAAAAATTTCTAACTTGCAAATATCTAAAAAAATGGGTTTTAGGTAAATTATATTTATTAGATAGCTGTTCAAAGGACATAATGTTATCATCCAGAAACAGATCACAAAAACATTTTATACCTTTTGTTTTCCATAAAAGAAAAGCTTGATCCATAGATGAAGGCCGAAAAAAATAATTAGATAGTATAGGACATGATAAAATAAATTTATTCAAACCAAAAAATTTATGAAATTGAAACCAAGTTCGTAATGTATATCTGACTATAGGATTAGTTATCTGTTTATTCAATTTGAATAAAGAAAAAGGAAGCGAATATCCTAAGATTGAAATCAGTGAAAAATCTTGCACAGATTTACATTCCAAATTTACCCATTATAGCAAGTAGCTATAGTCAATTCTTGTGTCCAGAATATTAAATACCATATATTAACTGCCCAATAGTAAAATCTTAAGTTTGGTAAAGCCAAGCCGCCCTCCTTCTTAGGCTTCTGTAAATATTTTTTTGCCCAATCTAGGATTTTTGTTCTGCCACAAGTAAGAAGATATTTTGGAGTCAATAGTATCAAAGAAAGCTTTAGGAATAAAAATTGGTAATGCTTGAAATAAATATAAGAATTTAGGTAGTATCATCATCTTAATAGCATTAACTCTACCAACCAATGACAAAGATAGTGGAGACCACCTAATAGCAAGTTGCTTAATTTGATCAATTAAAGGTAAAAAGTTAACCTTAAATAAATCTTTATGTTTTTAGTAATTTTAATACCCAAGTAAGTAAAATAATCTGTAACAATTTTTTATGGTAAATGTTTATAAATTGGAACTTGCATATTTAATGGAAATAGTTCACTCTTGTTAAAATTCAATTTATAACCAGAAAATTACTAAATTGAGCAAGCAAAGACGAAATAGCAGGAATAGATCTTTCAGGGTCAGATATGTATAATAACAAATCATCAGCATATAATGATACTTTATACGTCCTCTCCCCATGGGTAATACCCAGAATATTAGGAGATTCACGAATAGCTATAGCCAAAGGTTCTAAAGCGATGTCAAATAGTAAAGGACTTAAAGGGCAACCTTGCCTTGTACCACGAAATAGCTGAAAAAAAAGGGGATCTTTGATTATTGGTAAAAACCGAAGCTAAAGGTTTATGGTATATTAATTTAATCCATGATATAAATTTTGAACTAAAATTAAATTGTTGCATTGTAGTAAATAAATATGACCATTCAACTCTATCAAATGCTTTTTCAGCATCTAAAGAAATAACACATTCTGGTATTTTAGTTGAAGAAGTATAAATAATATTAATTAATTTTCTAATGTTAAAAAGATGAATAGCGATTTTTAATAAATCCAGTCTGATATTCAGAAATAATTCGAGGTAATATATTTTCTAATCTAATAGCCAAAATTTTACTGAGAATCTTAAAATCCGTATTTAACAAGGATATAGGCCGATAGGATGCACATTCAGTAGGGTCTTTATCTTTTTTAAGAATTAAAGAAATAGAAGTTTCATAAAAAGATTGTGGTAATTTACCTATACTTAATGCATCTTTAAAAATTTTACAAAGCCAAGGAGAAAGTATAGAAGAAAAAGATTTAAAAAATTCTACGGGAAAGCATCTGGACCAGAAGCTTTACCAGAATTCATTGGAAAAATGGCCTTTTCTATTTCAGACTCCATAATAGGTGTATCTAAAATTACGTTATCCTCAACAGTTACTTTTAGAATATTCAATTTCCTTAAAAATTCATTTATTATAGAAAAGTCCTTAGTGAATTCTGATTGATATAAGGAGTTATAAAAGTCTTGAAAGGCTTTATTTATCTCTTTGTGGTTGATCGTCAGAGTACCATCTTGTTTACGAATCCTAGTAATCTGTCGTTTATCCGAAACAATTTTCAATTGGTTAGCCAGTAATTTACCAGACTTATCTCCATACATATAGAATTGGGTTTTTGATTTAATTAACTGACTTTCAATCGAAGAGGATAATAATAAACTATGTTCCATTTGAAGTTCCACTCTTTCTTTATAAAGTTCTTTGCAAGGAGTCATTGAATAAATCTTATCAATTGCTTTGATTTTATCAACTAATGTTAATATTTTAGAATTAGTTCGTTTCCTAACTCCAGCAGAGTATGAAATAATCTGTCCACGAATATATGCTTTAAAAGTATCCCACAAAATTCCACTAGAGATCTCTGCTGTAGAATTTGTTGAGAAAAACAAATCAATTTGTTGTTTAATAAAGTTAACAAAGTCTAGATCCTGCATTGATATATGAATCCGTTATTTTAATAGATAACTTCAGAGGTGCATGATCAGATATGGTAATACAGTCATATTTACAATCAGTAACATCTGTAAGTAAATGGTGATCAATAAAAAAGTAATCAATTCTTGAGTAATTATGATAAACAGTACAAGCTGTTCTAAGAATCCATCTCGGAGGCACTCCACAAACTCCCTTTCTTGGGGTCCAGTACCAACCTGATTTTCCCAGTCCACCTGCATGTTGAAATCCCCCATAACAACCGTAGCATTACCTTTAGGACATGCCAATTTTAACTCTTGATTCAACTTGCACCTTATATCAAGGCTACTGTTTGGGGGCCTGTAGATAACTCCCTCTTTTTGCCCTTACAATTTCTCAGTTCTATCCATACTGACTCTACATCTCCTGATTCTATGTCACCCCTCGCAAGGGACTGAATTTCATTCCTCACCAACAGAGCCACCCCCTCTGACCACTTGTCTGTCCTTTCAATAGCATGTACACCCTTGAATATTCATTTCCCAGCCTTGGTCCTCTTGCAGCCATGTCGCTGTTATTCCTACGACATCACACTTGCCAATTTTCAACTGAGCCTCAAACTCATCCACTTTATTTCTTATACGTTGTGCATTCATATATAATACTTTTAATCCATTACTTCCCTCACCTCTCACATCGATCTCTATTGTACTTGGCCTGAGCTTTCTACCCCGTTAATTCTGTTGTCTTTCTTAAATTTTCTTATTCTCTCTTTCCCTTTAATTCCACCTTTATATTTCCAGTTCATCTCCTCCCCTCACTCGTTAGTTTAAGCACACTGTGTAGCAGTGAGATCTGGTTAAGGTAGCTGTAGGAGTCTGTTGGACTGTAATGAGTATTGATCTTTCCCCTGAGATGGAGAAAAGGAAGGGTCAGGGATGCACCAAGTACAAGTGTGAGAAGCTGGAAGTTGTCAGAAAATGAGATGAAACATAAACTTCCAGAGAGTGAGGTCATGTGACTCTGCAGAGTCGCGTCCTTCCCATTGATGCCCTTTGATCTCAGGTCTACCACACAACCTCAATATTACACTCAGTCAGAGCAACGCCAGTCATCCCTACTTCCCTTTGGAATGCAGAACATGGTTGGGACAAGGTCGGGAATGAGTGATCCTGGTGAAATAGAAAACAGAATCAGAATCTGGAGGAGGTTTAGTAACACCAATACATGTCGTGAAATGTGTTGTCTTTGTGGCAGCAGTCCAATGCAATGTATGGTAATAGAAATAAATGTGAATTCCTATAAAATAGTTGTAAATAAGTAATGCAAAAAAAGGTAGTGAGATAGCATTCATAGGTTCAATGTCCATTCTGAAATCGGATGGCAGAGGGGAAGAAACTGTTCCTGAATCATTGAGTGTGTGTCTTCAGGCTCCTGTCCCTTCTTCCTGATGGTAGCAATGAGAGGAGGGATGCCCTGGGAGCCTGGGGTCTTTAATGATGCACGCTGCCTTTTTGAGACATCACTCCTTGAAGATGTCCTGGATACTATGGAGCCTAGTGCCAATGATGGTCTAAACTGTTCATAAACAAAATTGTTCATTGGTGAGTAGTTGACTGGAAGGGGACATTTGCAGGAAGGACAGCAGAGCAGCAATGGCTGGAGTTTCCGTGAAAAATGAGGGAAGTGAAAGACAGATATATTCCAAATAAGAGCAACACACACAAAATGCTGCTGGAACGCAACAGGCCAGGCAGCATCTATAGGGAGAAGCACTGTCGACGTTTCGGGCCGAGACCCTTCATCAGAACTAACTGAGAGAAAAGATAGTAAGAGATTTGAAAGTAGGAGGGGGAGGGGGAAATGCGAAATGATAGGAGAAGACAGGAGCAGGTGCGGTGAAGCTAAAAGGTTATTGGCAAAAGGGATACAGAGCTGGAGAAGGGGAAGGATCATGGGACAGGAGGCCTAGGAAGAAAGAAAGAGGGAGGGGAGCACCAGAGAGAAATGGAGAACAGGCAAAGAGTGATTGGCAGAGAGAGAGAAAAAAACTCAGGTTGGAGGAACACCTTATATTCCGTCTGGGTAGCCTCCAACCTGATGGAATGAACATTGACTTCTCTAACTTCCGTTAATGCCCCTCCTTCCCTTCTTACCCCATCCCTGATTTATTTATTTTTCCCCCTCCCCTTTTTTTCTCAGAGAGACTTAGATAGTTTAGGGGAATGGGCAAAGAAGTGGCAAATGAATTACAATGTTGGAAAGTGTATGATCATGCACTTTGGTGGAAGAAATAAACAGACTGACTATTATTTAGATGGGGAGAGAATTCAAAATACAGAGACGCAAATGAACTTGAGAGTCCTTGTGCAAGATACCCTAAAGATTAACTCCAGGTTGAGTCAGTTGTGAAAAAGGTGAATGCAATGTTGGCATTCATTTCTAGGGGTATAGAATATAAGAGAAGGGGTATGATGTAAAGGCTCTATAAGGCACTTGTGAGACCACACTTAGAGTATTGTGTGCAGTTTTGGGCTCCTTATTTTAGAGAGGATATACTGACATTGGAGAGGGTTCAGAGAAGATTCACGAGAATGATTCCAGGAATGAAAGGCTTATTGTATGAGGAACGTCTGGCAGCTCCTGGGCTGTATTCCCTGGAGTTCAGGAGAATGAAGGGGGATCTCATAGCAACATTCTGAATGTTAAAATGTCTGAGCAGATTAGATATGGCAAAGTTATTTCTAATGGTAAGGGATTCCAGGATAAGACAGCATGACTCCAGGTTTGAAGGACGTCCTTTTAGAACTGAGATGTAGAGAAATTATTTTAGTCAGAGGGTGGTAAATCTGTAGAAAGTGTTGCAACAAACGGCTGTGAGGCTAGGCCATTGGGTGCATTTAAGGCAGGGATAGGCAGATTCTTGACTAGCCAAGGCATCAAAGTTTACGGGGTGAAAGCAGGGGAGTGCAAATGACTGGAAATATTCGATCAGCCCATGGCAGCGCATTGAATGGCAGAGCAGACTCGACGGGCCAAATGGCCTACTTCTTTTCCTATATCTTATGGTCATCTGGTCATAATAGCCACTTAATAGTACACTGCAAACCTCAGTGGTCTAACTGGGCAAAAAGGGGCATATTAATTTGTGAACGCAACATCCCTGAGGGATTTCCAACTTGGAACTTCGAAGTGGTCAATGGCCTGATCATGCTTTTAATCCCAGGTAACACATTGCTCTTTGGAATAGCCTTCATGCTTGGGATGTCTATCAGTATCGTACTTGTCTCATTTCTCTTTGTTTCAGTTAACTTGATGGCCATTCTGATCCTGTCCCAAGGAAAGTGCGGACTCTCCCGGTGCATCACCTTCTACTTGGTAGCCATGGCAACAGCGGATTTGATGATTGTTTTCACCGACGTGTTACTGTACGCGGTCATTCCCTTTCATTTCCTGGGAACATACATGGACACCACTCCTGCGATATCTCTCACCCTCGTCCTGCTCTCTGCAGCCACTGATATCTCTGTCTGGTTCACCGTCACCTTCACCTTTGATCGATTTGTTGCAATCTGTTGTCAGAAGCTGAGAACAAGATATTGCACGGTGAAAACGGCAACAGTGGTTTTAACAACAGTGAGTGTGACATTCACCCTGAAGAACATCCCTTGGTACTTCTTATACGAACCTGAGTATATTGTTGACAATGTACCTTGGGGTGGGGTCGTGTCATCCACCTTTTACACTGAAACCGTCTGGTTGGCTTTTGATTCTCTGTCTATCATTTTAACCCCTTTTGTTCCATTCATCCTGATTCTACTACTCAACACTCTGACGGTCAGACACATTATAGTGACGGGCAGAGTCCGGAGGAGGCTACAGCAATGCAGTGGTAATGAGGATCACGTTGACCCAGAGATGGAGAAGCGGAGGAAATCCATTGTTTTACTCTTCACCATAACCGGCAGCTTTATCCTTCTATGGATGACAAACGTTGGATTTTTTCTCTACTGGCGGACTGCTAGAGTTTATGATTACACAGATGTCCATGACCCAACCTACATCACCAAACAAACTGGCTACATGCTGCAGCTTCTGAACTCCTGCACCAACACCTGTATTTACGTGGTGACCCAGACGAAGTTCAGGGAGCAGCTGAAGAACGTGCTCATCCGTCCATTCTCAGCACTTGCTGTTTGGTTGAAATGAAGCCCTGATTGTACATCCTACCTACCTTCATTCAGCAGCTCCCTCGCTCCCACTCTGTGTGAATCCAAATCCACAGTTCCATTCTCTTTTCCATCCTAACCCGATAGGTCTCCAGCTCCTTTAATGCCACAGGAGACTGACTCTTAGGGGAGCAATCCCATTAAATCCATTCCCCTCTCTTTTTTCCTGTAACACTGTAAATTTCTCATTTCTACACATGCCTATCAATTCCCCCTTTGATTCATTTCACCAGTAACAAACAGCAGCCAGTTTATCAACCAACACGTCTTTGGGACGTAGAGGAAGGGTGGGTGGTGGGTGGGTGGTAAATTAGTGCACCTAGTGCAACTGGGCAACGTCCACTCTGCAGCACTGGTGACCAGGGTCCCTGTAGTTCGGTTTATGGTGCCAGTGGGCCACCCTTGTCATTTCTCACCACTAATAATTGTCTTCTCATCACAGGTGTCGTATTCCTCCATTCACATCCTCAATTTACAACGATACCCCTAGAAACAGGGATTTGGAGAAAAGTTCACCCAGGGTATGTTTAGTTCCAGATGTCTCAACACACTTCACATTCTAAAACTGACACAAACAGCTGTTCTTATGTTTGTTGATGCGACAATACCTGAAGAACTTGGTGATGGATCGCCAAGACTATAATGTAGTTTTGTTCCACTTCTAAGAAAATAAGTATACCTTAGCAAAAGACGTATGAGTCTGAGAAATAGTAGAAAATTATTTTTTTTTTTGGATAATGCAATTGTAAAAAGACACAGATAAAAGGATTGAACACAGCCATCTTCAGGGGTGCAGTGCTAATTTTTTTAGGTGCAGGAGCTGACAAAATGCTTTCCATTTCTAATATCCTCTCTATATATATATGTCACACCCAACTTGTGTACCTGATCACTTCATGTGCTGGGCAACTTCCTTTAGCACCTCTGCTCCGTCTGCCAAAAGCAGAACTTCCCGAGTGACCAACATTTTAATTCCCATTCCTGTTCCTTTTCCAATGTGGATGTCCATGGCCTCTTGCGCAAAGATGAAGCCACCCTCGGGGTGGAGGAACACCTTATATTCTCTCTGGGTAGCCTCCAACCGGATGGAATGAACATCGATTTCTCTTTCCGGTAGATATTATGGTCACTGTGATTGTTGGAGCAATGACAATGCGTGGATGAAAATATGCAGATGCAAAATCTGACCTCTCACCTCAAAACAGCTGTTTTATCACAAGCTGATGCAAACAGTAGAGATACTTGTCCAGGATCGAATGTTCATTAAACCAAAGTTTCTGATGGGCTTTATACCCATTTCCTTCCCTAATCTCTACATCACGTGATCAGTGATATAAAGAGCAAGGTAATTGATTTACAGCATCAGTCTTCAATGCCAAGTTCACCATAGGGGGCAAGGGGGAAAGATATCAGAATCAGAGTCAGGCTTATTGTCACTGATATAAGCTGTGGAATCTGTTGTTTTGTGGCAGGAGTCCAGTGCAATACATAAAAATTTGCTGTAAGTTAAAATAAGAAATATAAAAAAATCAAATTAATAATGCAAAAAGAGGGTTAAATAGTGATGTTGCTTCATTGGTTCCTGTACCTTTAAAAAATCTGTTGGCAGAGGGTAAGAAGTTATTCCTAAAACATTGAGCGTGCATCTTCAGGCTCCTGAACCTCCTCTCTGATGACAGAATGACTGGTTAGGGGATGGTTGTTAAACAGGATAGAAACATACAGCAGTGATCATACATCACTGGAGCCAGCAATGTGTGGTTGGATTTGTCTGAACAAGTTCCAGCTGCCCATTTCTGATTGATCGTGTGGCACCTTTTTGGTCTCCTTGACCGAGACGATCAGGTTAACTGAGAAACATTAATATAAGAGCCACATCAAACATTCAATGGAAGATACTTCAATGCAAGTGGGATTGTAGGAAAGGTGGATAAGTTCAGGGCATGGATCAACACCAGGAATTGTAGCCATTAGTGAGACTTGGATGCAGCAGGGGAAGGACTTGCAGCTAAATATTCCGGGTTTCCATTGTTTTAGATGTGACAGAGCAGAAGGGATGAAAGGAGGAGGGGGTGGCATAACCGGTCAAGGAAATTGTTATGTCAGTGCTCTGTCAGGACAGACTGGAGAACTCATCTAGAGAGATGTTGTTGTAATGTGAGTATTATTAAAAGTAAGTTAATACTAATCGGGAAGCTGTTGGTAGCAAGAGGCGGGATCCGGGGTTGGCGGGGTCTTTACTTCCGCTCTCTCTACTCCCGGTATGCATTGTATATAGTTCCTCCACGAGGTACCTGAAGCCTCTGTACTGTAAATATCATTTGCTGTCCCCGATAAAGGTGTTCTTTTAGCCATCAAGTTGACGAGTGGTCTTTTTGTAAAGTAGAAGTTACCACATATTTGTGGCGATGAGGTAAATTGGTTTTGTGGACGGGTCGGCCCCGTTTCGAACCGCTGTGAGCGGTCGTGGAGCCTTGCATTCGGATGGCCATGTTCAGTAAAATCAGTGAGTTCGAGGAGCGGACCGAGGACTGGCCGGAGTACGAGGAAAGGTTGGGACACTTTTTCTGTGCTAATGGAATTACTGAGGAGGCTAAGAAGCACTCTATTCTCCTGAGTGTGTGTGGGGCAAAGACGTACAAGCTGATACGGAACTTATCTACACCACGGAAACCGGGAGAAATTCCATACAACGAACTGGTCAAGCTCGTGGGGAACCACCTCAATCCGCAGCCTTCGGTGATAGTCCAACGGTTCAAGTTCCACAGCCATGACCAGAAGCCGGGTCAGTCTGTGGGTGATTTTGTGGCTGAGCTTCGGCAGCTGTCAGAGCATTGCGATTTCGGAGCCGTGTTGGATGACTTGCTCCGTGACAGATTAGTATGCGGCATTAATAATGCTGCCTTACAACACCACTTGTTGGGGGAAAGGGAAACCCCACCGTTGACTTTCAAGAAAGCCCTAGAAATTGCCCAAGGCATGGAGGTGGCTGCTAATAATTCAAAAGATATACAGAAAGGAAATTGGGGGTCGTAGTTGGTGGCAGTTCTCCAAGTCAGGAGGGAGACTGGTAAACAGGCAAAGTGAGTGGAATGTTTTTGGTGTGGAAGGAAGCACTATGCAAATGTTTGTAAATTCAAAGATACTGTCTGCCATGCTTGTAGCAAGAAGGGACATTCAGCTAAGAAGTGCAGGAGCATAAAGGGTGAGGTTAAGCCTGGGCAGGGGAAAGCTCAACAGACTCAGGCAGCCACACACCACCTAGGAGAGGCAGACGGAGAGGCAGCGTTTGCCTACAACATGTTTGGGGTGGAAATGGATGAGGGACCACCTGAACCATATTATGCCACAGTTACTGTCGGGGGAAAGGACATTAAGTTTGAGATTGATTCAGGGGCTACTGCATCAGTCATTAGTGAAGGGACCTACCGGAGGACATGGGGGTCCAACCTGCCTCCCATCAGACTGTCTAAGCTCCAACTCAGGACCTATACGGAGCAGCCCATACCTCACTTAGGGGTGTTATATGTGGATAATTCAGCCAGGCTGAAGCCAGGCTGGTGATAGCTAAGGGCAGTGGGCCCAGTCTTTTGGGCCGCGATTGGCTTCGCAAAATCCGGCTCAACTGGCATGAAATTAAGTATGCACACACGATGAAGGACAGTCTGCAGCGGTACAGTGACGTGTTCAGGGATGAGCTGGGCACACCGAAGGGCGTGACCGTGAAACTCCATGTCAACCCTGAGGCCACACCACGTTTTTTTAAGCCCAGGTTGGTGCCCTATGCCACAAAAGGCAGACGAGACGGAGCTGGAACGGTTACAGGAGCTGGGCATCATTGAGCCCGTCCAGTTATCAAGGTGGGCGGCTCCTATTGTTCCAGTTTTGAAGGCAGATAAAATGGTGAAGATATGTGGGGACTACAAGCTTACAGTGAATCAGGTCTCTCAGCTGGAGGAGTACCCATTGCCACGGGTGGATGACCTGTTTGCGACCCTGTCAGGGGGTAAGCTGTTCACAAAGCTGGACATGAGTCACGCCCACCAACAGCTGCTGCTTGACGAGGTTTCAAAGGAGTACGTCACCATCAATATGCACAATGGATTATTCAAATACAATCGCCTGGTGTTTGGAGTGGCATCTAGCCCCACCATTTTCCAAAGGACAATGGACTCTTTGCTGCAGGGGTTCTTCATGTAGCAGTGTATCTTGATGATATTTTGATCATGGGAGCCAAGGAGGGGGAGCATCTGGCTAACTGAGAACAGGTGCTGAAGAGGCTCTCAGAAGCAGGGCTGCGGTTGAAACGTGGAAAATGTGTGTTCCTGGCTCCGAGCGTGACCTACCTGGGACACAGGATTAAGCTGAGGGGTTTGCCCAGTGGAGGACAAAGTGAGAGTTATCATGGAGGCCCCAAGCCCCAAGAGCGTCACTGAACTCAGATCATTTTTGGGCATGGTGAATTATTATGGCAAGTTTCTTCCAGATCTCTCAAAGGTTTTGGCCCCACTGTATAAGCTGCTTCACAATGACACTAAGTGGCAGTGGGGTGAAGAGCAGGAGGAAGATTTCAAGGAAGTGAAAGAACTCCTCCACTCAGCGAAGCTGCTCGTTCACTATGACCCAGACAAGGAGATCACCCTTTCATGCGACGCCTCACCCTATGGAGTTGGGCCCCACACGTAGTGGAGGACCGTTCAGTGAAGCCTATTGGTTTTGCTTCATGTACCCTGACGGCTGCTGAGAAGGGATATTCACAGCTAAACAAAAAAGGTCTGGCCATTGTTTTTGCAGTCAAATGCTTTCATCAGTACCTCTATGGACGTGCATTCACAATTCATACGGACCATAAACCACTGATGGACCTGCTCAGTGAGACCAGCTGCATCCCCCCCACTACCCTCAGCCAGGATACAGCGTTGGGCTCTCACATTGTCAGCCTACCAGTATACTACCATGTAGAGAGCGGGTGGGGATAATGCAAACGCCGATGCGCTGAGTCGACTCCCTTTACCTGAGACGCCTGTTACTACATGTGTGCCTCCAGAGACTGTGTTTTCATTGGAGAGGCTGTCCGAGACACCTGTAAAGGTGACCCAGATCAAGCAATGGACAGAGAGGGGCCCAGTCCTGTCTCAAGTCAAGACGTTTCTTTTACAAGGTTGGCCCAGAGTTGTGGAAGGAGAGGAACTGAGGCCTTATGCCAAACGCAAGAACCGAACTGAGTCTGCAGGATGGCTGCATTTTCTGGGGGTCGAGGGTCATCGTGCCTCCCCCTGGCCGTTCACAGATTGTGGAGGAAATTCATGAGACTCACCCAGGGGTGTCTCGAATGAAAAGCCTTGCAAGATCCTACATCTGGTGGCCAAGAATGGATCAGGATCTGGAGAACAAGGTAAAATCATGCACGCAATGTCAGACCAATCAGAACATGGCACCAGCAGCTCCTTTGCACCCATGGGAGTGGCCAGTCCACCCCTGGTCTAGGCTACATTTGGACTTTGCTGGCCCCTTTATGGGACAGATGTTTCTCAGAAACATAGAGTAGGCCATTCGGCCCTTCGAGCCTGCACCACCATTCAGTATGATCATGGCTGATCATCCAACTCAGAACCCTGTACCTGCTTTCTCTCCATACCCTCTGATCCCTTTAGCCACAAGGGCCATATCTAACTTTCTCTTAAATATAGCCAATAAACCGGTCTCAACTGTTTCCTGTGGCAGAGAATTCCACAGATTCACCACTCTCTGTGTGAAGAGGTTTTTCCTCATCTCGGTCCTAAAGGGCTTCCCTTTTATCCTTAAACTGTGACCCCTTGTTCTGGACTTCCCCAACATCGGAAACAATCTTCCTGCATCTAGCCTGTCCAATCCATTTAGAATTTTATACGTTTCAATAAGATCCCCCCTCAATCTTCTAAATTCCAGTGAGTAATAGCCCAGTCGATCCAGTCTTTCTTCATATGAAAGTCCTGCCATCCCAGGAATCAATCTGGTGAACCTTCTTTGTACTCCCTCTATGGCAAGAATGTCTTTCCTCAGATTAGGGGACCAAAACCGCACCCAATACTCTAGGTGCAGTCTCACCAAGGCCTTGTACAACTGCAATAGAACCTCCCTGCTCCTGTACTCAAATCCTTTTGCTATGAATGCCAACATACCATTTGCCTTTTTCACCGCCTGCTGTACCTGCATGCCCACCTTCAATGACTGGTGTACAATGACACCCAGGTCTCATTGCACCTCCCCTTTTCCTAATCGGTCACCATTCAGGTAATAATCTGTTTTCCTGTTCTTGCCACCAAAGTGGATAACCTCACATTTATCCACATTAAATTGCATCTGCCATGAATTTGCCCACTCACCTAACCTATCCAAGTCACCCTGCATTCTCTTAGCGTCCTCCTCACAGCTAACACCACCACCCAGCTTCGTGTCATCCACAAAATTGGAGATGCTGTATTTAATTCCCTCGTCTAAATCATTAATATATACTGTAAACAACTGGAATCCCAGCACTGAGTCTTGCGGTACCCCACTAGTCACTGCGTGCCATTCTGAAAAGGTCCCATTTACTCCCACTCTTTGCTTCCTGTCTGCCAACCAATTCTCTCTTCACATCAATACCATATACCCAATATCATGTGCTTTATGTTTGCACACTAATCTCCTGTGTGGGACCTTGTCAAAAGCCTTTTGAAAATCCAGATATACCACATCCACTGGCTCTCCCCGTCCACTCTACTAGTTACATCTTCAAAAAATTCTATAAGATTCGTCAGACATGATTTTCCTTTCACAAATCCGTGCTGACTTTGTCCGATGATTTCGGATTCTCCATTAACATCTTTGGACTATTTTTACTGTGCCCATGGTCTGTTTTTTATGAATTATGCTATTGTTTGCACTGTTGTAACTATGTGGTTTTGTACACGTCTTGTAGCTTTAGTTTTTGGTCTTGTTTTGTCTGGTGGTTTTGGAGCTCCTTTCCAGGAACACGCTAAGACGGTAACGCAATATTAATACGCAGCAGCCTCTCCGGACTCTAGATTGGGGATTGCCAAACGTTATGTGGATTTTCTGGTGTAGTGTATTTTGTCATGTGCTTTGTTGATATCATTCTGGAGGAACGTTCTCTCATTTTTTAACTGCATTGCATTTGTGGTTTCTAAATGACAATAAACTGAATCTGAATCTGAATATGGAGTAAGTTGCATTCCCAGCGGCTTTCTCTTTTAATATATTTTATATCCCACTAACAGATCCCTTTTAGTTTTGATGATTTATTACTGAAGGATTCACAACTTAATTACAATGGCCGAAAAAAGTCATTCTGGAATTGAACTGAGAAGCGGCAAGAATTTCCCTGAAATGGAGCAAACGGAACAAACCAAGAAAACGGAGGAATCTGTTACACTAGCAGGAATATTTTCTTCAATACAAGACATGAAATCGGATCGGATCACTTAATATTAAAATTGATAAGCTGGCCGGTTCAAACGGGAAGCTTGAAAAAGCTATTTCTACGATTCAAAACTCTTTGAAAAACTTGGACTCTCAATTTCAAACACTTCAGCTGTCTACAACCCAAATTGAGAATGAGCATGATCTATTCAAGCAAACTATTAAAGATCAAGGAACGAAGATATCTTCGATGGAAAAGAAAATCAATGAAATTACCTCGGAACTATCTAAAACAAAGAAAAGAATGGTTGATTTAGACAGTAGAGGGCGTCGGAGGAATCTGCGTATTCTGGGACTGCCTGAAAATACTGAAGCTGGCGATCTGTTAAAATTCTTTTCAGATATGCTGTACTCACTTTTCAATGAGACCCTCGAAACTAGCCCCTTAATCGACAGAGCTCACAGAATTCCATTTTCTCAGCGTTCATTCAAATTACGTCCTCCAGCAGTTGTACTTTCTTTGCATTATTATACAACTAAAAAAGCTATTCTTCAAGAAGCCAGAAAGAAGCAGAAATTATTCTTTAATTCAATACAGATTCATATAGTCGAAGACTATCCTCCCGAAATCTTTGCCGAAAGAAAGAAATATCGAGAAGTTGTGAGTGAAATTAGATTTAAATCCCTCCCTTCGCTTTCCAGCAAAGCTGATAATTTTTCCTGAAAAATCTCAGTCACTGAGAATCTACTGTCCTCAGGAGGGATGGGAGTATATTAAAAACTTTAAAGTTAAGCCTACTGAATAAAATATTAAAGTTACTCCGATTACTCAGTAGGCAATTTTGAAATATTTGCTGTATGAGTTGTTTATGGATCTTCTGAGTTAAGTGCATTCTTTGGTATGGGACATGGCTGATTTAATTTTTTTTACCTTATTAATAATTAGTAATATATAACTGTTTTGTAGGGAACCTTTATAGTATTGTACTTTAATGGTCCCTGTAGGACCTGTTGTGTATTAGTCTTTTTATTTCTTTTATTTGTTTCAATACTTATAGTTTTAGGTCTGTTATTTACATATATATATATATATATATATATATATATATACACACACACACTCATTTACTTTTCCTTTTCAAGAGAAAGAATATTGTTTGTAATATTATTTGCTCAAATTTATTCCTTTTTTGAATATGCCTTTTAGCTACTTTAGCTGATTCTAAGATGGCCGTTGTTGATTATGTTTTTATTAATGTTAGACATAACATTATAGTATTTGAATTCTGTTTGTGCCTTTTATTATGGCTATTTTCCATGCAATTTTTGCTTTATTTTAATATACAGAGCTGCAAGATGGAGAACAGGGTCAAGGGTTATTAGTTAGCATGGGATAAACCTATCGATTCCTCAGTTCTTATCTTTTGGGTAGCGGGAGAGGGGTGGGGTCTATTAGAGTAGGTTCTTTTCTTGATTTGGCAGTTCTTTTGATGGATTTCTCTTTCATAAATGTGTCACACCTTCTGGTTGTACCTGCATCTTTTGGTTTAATCTGTACTTACATAACATTTATTTTATATAATATTAAATTCAATTTTAAACATGGATGTTAATAAAATCAATGTAATATCTTGGAATTGGAACGGTGTCAATCAACCCATTAAGCGTAAAAAGATTTCTAAGAAATTAAAAACACTTAATGCAGATATTATTTTTGCGCAAGAAAATCATATATGAAAACAGGATGAGAACAGGTTTTTCTGCTTCTGGAAAGAGCCTTTATTTCACTTGCTGTCGGATAGTAAAACAAGAGGCGTTTCTATATTTCTTAGACCCAAAATCCCTTTTGTACACTTTAATACTACTACTGATTCCATTGGAAGGTATTTAGTTGTTACTGGTTTATTATGCAAAAGGCAGCTCTGGTGTGTGTATACGCACCTAATGTAGATAATTCTGATTTTTTTAAGAAACTTTTTTCTGAGTTACCGAATCTCAATGAATATAAGCTGATCATGGGTGGTGACTTTAATTGTTGCTTAAATCCGGTGATTGACAGGTCATCAACCAATCCGTTGCTTCTTAATAAAGTGGCAGCTTGTATTAACTCTTTTTTATTAGAGTATGGCCTCATCGATATTTGGAGATATAAACACCCCAATGATAAAGATTTCTCTTTTTCTCATACGTCCATCACAAGTTTTCTCAAATTGATTACATTTTTTAGATACACATCTGTTAAACTCCGTTGTTGAATGTGCGTATGACATCATCGAGCTCTCAGATCACGTGCCTTTAAAGTTAACCCTTAAGCTTTCGGATAGATTTTTGAAAATCTCATAGTGGAGATTGAACCCCGTATTGTTACAGGATCCAGCTTTTGTTAATTTTATTAAGGAGCAAATTTCTATATTTTTTGAATTTAATACAACTGAAGGAATGTCAAATCTGGTTATATGGGACACGTTGAAATCTTTTCTTAGGGGACAGATAATCTCATATTCAGCAGCCTTGAGAAAGAAAACAAAAGTGGAATTGTCAGTGCTTATCGATAAAATTAAACAGATAGATAAAGCGTATTCAGTTAAACCTACTGAAGACCTATATAAAGAAAGGGTCGAACTTCAATCACAATATGATTTGCTTCTGACCTTTCCCATTGAGCAGCAAATTTTGAAATCTAAAAGTTTATTTTATATACATGAGGAAAAATTTACTAAACTTTTAGTAGGTCAGGCTGGGATGGTCAGAAGACAGATTTTAAAAACTCGCCGACTAGATAGAACAGAAACTTTAGATCCTTATGAAATTAATAAGATATTTATGGACTTTTATTCTAATCTTTATAAATCTGAATTCTCTGATAGCACTATTATTATGAATAGATTTTTGCAAAGGTTAAACATACCTCAAATTTTGATTCAAGATGTTGATATGTTAGATGCACCTTATAAACAAGAGGAGATAGCCAAGGCTATATCCTCTGTGAAATTAGGTAAAGCTCCGGGACCTGATGGTTATACAGTAGAATTTTACAAGACCTTTCATGAAATGCTTGTACCACACCTTCATCAAACATTTGCTGATTCTACATCTTCTGGGAACCTTCTTAAAACTTTTTATGAGGCACAAATTTCGTTGATTCCAAAAAAAGGAAAAGACCCACTGGAACGTGTATCCTATAGACCTATTTCTTTACTGAATGTAGATTTTTAAATCCTCTCTAAGATTCTAGCAAATAGGCTTGAGAATATCTTACCTAATGTTATCTCAAAAGATCAAACAGGATCAATAAAAAATAGGTACTCACACTTTAATATTCAAAGATTGTTAAATATCATTTATTCCCCTTCAGCTGAAGAATCTGAATGTATTGTATCTTTGGATGCAGAGAAAGCCTTTGATAGGGTGGAGTGGCTTTATCTATTTCAGGTTTTGAAGAGGTTTAATTTTGGTCCATGATTTATTTCCTGGATTAAATTGATTTATCATGCCCCTGTAGCTACGGTTCTAATAATCAAAAGTCTCCTTATTTTAGATTATATAGAGGAACCCGTCAGGGTTGTCCCCTCAGTCCTTTATTATTTAATTTGGCTTTAGAACCACTTGCTATTGCTCTTAGGGATTCTAATTCTGTACAGGGTATTAGGAGAGGGGATAAATTACATAAGGTTTCATTATACACAGATGATTTATTAGTTTACATTTCAAATCCTAGGAAATCTATTCCTCTTATGTTATCTATATTTATGGAATTTGGTATTTTTTCTGGATATAAACTTAATTTACATAAAAGTAAATTGTTCCTTATTAATAATTATTCTGCTTATTATAATCAAATACCTTTTAATATTGCCAAAAACCATTTTACTTACCTTGGTATCAAAATTACTAAAAATTTTAAAGACCTATATTGGTATAATTTCTCCCCTTTAGCTGAATATACTCAACAGGCGCTTTCTAAATGGTCACCTATGTCAATGTCATTGATAGGTCAAATAAATGCTATAAAAATGGTTATTCTATGGAAATTTTTATATATATTTCAAGCACTTCCCTCTTTTGTTCCAAAAACATTTTTTGATAAAATAAATTCTCTGATTTTATCTTATGTTTGGAATAATAAAAGCTCCAGAGTGAATAAACTTTTATTGCAAAAATCAAAAAAAGATGGAGGACTGGCTTTACCAAACTTTAGATTTTATTATTGGGCAATTAATATTCGTTATATTACTTTTTGGATTTATGATATAGACGACCAAGATCGCCCTTCATGTTGGAGGAAAATTCAGTAATGGGGTTTTCATTAGCTTCTTTATTAGGAGTTCCCCTTCCGTTTTCGCTCTCCAGGATAGGTAGACAAGCTCTCAACACTATTGTTAAACATACTTTATAAATTTGGTTTCAATTTCGTGAATTCTTTGAATTAAATGATTTTCTACTTTCTAGTAATATTTATTCTAATTTCTTTTTTAAACCATCAACTTTCGATAAGACTTTTTTAACATGGAAAATTAAGGGAATAAAAACTGTTTTAGATTTGTTTTTACAAGACTGTTTAATGTCTTTTTCACAGTTAATGGATAAATATGATAACTCTAATACACATTTTTTCAGTTATTTACAGGTTAGGAATTTTTTACGTGATTTTTTTACTGAATTACCCCTCTGCCTGCTCTTTAAATTTGGCTTATGCTATTTTTCAGTTTAAACCTTTTCAAAAACGATTAATAGCTATCATTTATAAACAGTTAATGAATGCTCGCATGTCGCCTAATGATAGGGTTCAATGCACCTGGGAAGTAGAACTTCAACATTCACTTTCAGACAATCAATGGAGTAAAATTTATTATTTAGTCAATAATTCATCTATCTGCGTACGCCATATCTTAATTCAGTTTAAGGTAGTACACAGGGCCCACATGGCCAGAGATAAATTGGCACATATTTTTCCGAATATGTGCCCTATTTGTGACAAATGTAACACAGAAGTGGCTACTCTAACTCATACGTTTTGGTCATGTGTAAGTTTAAATAATTTTTGGAGGGATGTGTTTGGAATACTATCTAAAGTTATAGATGTGGATGTTCAACCTAATCCACTTACAGCAATTTTTGGGATTATTCCAGAGGAAGCAAGCAAAGTGTCTGCTTCTGTCCAACATGTGATAGCTTTTTCAACTTTACTGGCTAGTAACTTTACTGGAGAGCTATTTTGCTACACTGGAAAGAATCTAACCCACCCACTGTTTTCTATTGGCTCTCCTCCATCATGTCATGACTAAGCTTGGAGAAAATTAGAAACCGGACATTTGATACATCCTTTAATTTTGAACAAGTCTGGCAACCCTTTATTCAATATTTTCACTTGATTTAATGTATTTTTATTTATTTATTTTTCTTTATTCTCTTTGGGGAAAATCCTTACCCACAAAGGTTCAGAGATGACTAGAAGGATGTTTTTTCCCTTTCTTTTTTTTAAATTTTATCCTCAATTGGAATGCCCAATCTTCCTTTTTCTCTTTCTCTCTTTTTTTGTTTCAGTTTAGTTAGTGGGGATTTTCCCTTTTTCAATAAAATTTCCAATCTTTTTTTATGATTGTTATGAGGAGTTGTAGTTTTTTTTTGACCATTGTATATATAACAGTATAATATTTTACCTATTTGATTTTGACAATATATACTTTCTGTTTTTATTGTTGCTGTTTATATGTCTTTTATATTATCGGTTTGTTAAACTCCTCCTCTGATTTGTATATTCTTTTTTTGAAAATCAATAAAAAGATTGAAAAATGAAATGATTTCACTGCTTTCCAAATGTGCTGTTATCACATCTTTGATAACCAACTCTAGCATCTAGCACCTTGTAATGGTAGATGCGCATTCCAAATGGATCGAAGCTCACATCATGAGCAACATCACAGCCCCCTCAACCACAGACAAACTCAGGCCAGGGTTTGCAGTCCACGGGTTACCTGACACTCCGGTCACTGATAATGGCCCAACGTTCACCAGTGAGCTGTTCAGTGAGTTCGTGCGGCAGAATGGTATTCGTCACATTTGGACGGCCCCTTTCCACCCGGCTTCAAATGGTTTGGCTGAGCGAGCTGTTCAGACAGTGAAGGAAGGCCTGAAGCAGATGACAGGGGACTCTCTTAGTACCCGGCTTTCACATTTGATGTTTAAATACCGCCTCACTACACAGACTACGACTGCACGCACTCCAGCAGAGATGCTGATGGGGCGTAGGCCTAAGTCAAGATTGGACCTGCTGCGCCCGGACATGAAGGCAAAAGTGGAGAGAAAGCAGGAAAAGCAGAAGGAGGGACATGATCAACATGCGCGAGACAGACAGTTAGAACTGGACGACAATGTCTATGTGAGAAACAATCAGCAATGGCTACCTGGGGTTATTCTTAAGCAGAGTGGTCCAGTCTCCTATGTTGTTAAGCTGACTGATGGGCGTGTTTTCCGCAGACATCAGGACCATTTGCGCCTGCGTCATGATTCCAGCTCAGAGGTAGACATTTCCATGGAGTTTCCAAAGGTGAGACAGACTACTGGGGAAGCATATCCACCAGTGACTTTGCTAGAGGGAGGCTCACTAGCAGAGGGGGCAGAGTCCCCTGAAGAGGATGGACACTGTCATGCAGACACACAGACCCCTCTCATGTCCCCAACACTAGATCCATCGAAAACATCCTCACCAGCAGTGCCCACTGGGTCACTGGGGGTAGTGTGTAGGTCGCAGTGCCCTCGCAAACCTTCTGACAGATTGAATCTTTGATTGGATAGTTTCTTTCGTTGTTAGATTGAATGTTGAATTTACCATGTTTTTTAGGTGTTTTTGTATTGGTAACCTGTTGCTAATGATCCCACTGTTTTTATTTCCCAGTCCTCCTATATTTGGGGAATGTTGGATTTTAAAGGGGTAGAAGTGTTGTAATGTGAGTATTATTAAAAGTAAGTTAATACTAATCGGGAAGCTGTTGGTAGCAAGAGGCGGGATCCGGGGTTGGCGGGGTCTTTACTTCCGCTCTTTTTACTCCCGGTATGCATTGTATATAGTTCCTCCACGAGGTACCTGAAGCCACTGTACTGTAAATATCATTTGCCGTCCCCGATAAAGGTGTTCTTTTGGCCATCAAGTTGTCAAGTGGTCTTCTTGTAAAGTAGCAGTTACCACAGATGTGATGGGTGGAACTGAGAAATAAGAAAGGAATGACCATGTTAATGGGGCTGTATTACAGACCACCCAATAGTCCTAGGGATTTAGAGGAACAAATTTCCAGACTGATCACAGACTGTTGCAAGAAACATAACCTTCGTATAGTAACGCAACACGAGAAATTCTGCAGATGCTGGAAATTCAAGCAACATACACAAGATGCTGGTGGAACACAGCAGGCCAGGCAGCATCTATAGGAAGAAGTACAGTCGACGTTTCGGGCCGAGACCCTTCGTTGGTCCTGACGAAGGGTCTCAGCCTGAAACATTGACTGTACTTCTTCCTATAGATGCTGCCTGTCCTGCTGCACTCCACCAGCATTTGGTGTATGTTACCTTATTATAGTAGGTGATTTTAACTTCCCACAGATTGACTGGGAATCCCATACTGTCAAAGGACAAGATGGCCTAGAGTTGTTAAATGTGTTCAGGAAAATTTCCTTAATCAGTATGTAGAAGTCCCAGTGAGAGTGTGTGATACTGAATCGGCTATTAGGGAATGAGACAGGTCACATGACAGAATTTTGTGTCAGGGAACACTTTGCATCCAGTGCCCACAATGGTATTAGTTTCAAAGAAAATATACAAAAAGAAAGGTCTGGTCTGAGGATTGATAAAGATCAATTTTGATGATATCAGAATTCATCTGGCATGTGTGGATTGGGACGGGCTGTTTTCAGGCAAAGGTGTACTTGGTAAATGGTAGCCTCCAGAAACGAAATTCTGAGAACACAATGTGTGTATGTGCCTGTCAGAATAAAAGGTAAAGATAACAGGAGTAGGGAACCTTGGTTTTCAAGAGATATTGAGGCCCGGTTTCGAGTAAAAAGGAGGTGCAGAGTGGGTGTAAGCAGGCAGGACCAAATGAGGTGCTTATGGAGTATAAGAAATGGAAGAGATCACTGAAGAAAGAAATCAGGAGGGCTAAAAGGAGGCATGAGGTTGCTCTGACAGACAATGTGGAGGAGATTACTGAGGGATTCTAAGGATATTTTAAAAATAAAAGGATAGCAAGGAATAAATTTGTCTTCTGGAAGATCAGAATGGTAATCCATGCATGGAGCCAAAAGAGATGGGGTGGCCTTAAATCATTTTGCTGTATTTTCTCGGGATACAGACACAGAGTCTATAGACGTGAGGCAAAGCAACATCAACTTCGTGAACACTGTACACATCACAGAGGAAAAGGTATTTGCTACCCTGAGGCAAATCAGGCCAGTTATTCCACAACAAATGCCTTAGTTAAACCCACATACTCAGATGAATATAAAAGAATAATGCCCTCCCCACCAGTGGTGTTGTCTATGTAGGCTGTAGTGCACCATTCCCACTAACACAGGCATTATTTCAGGATGCCCCAAACTGCCCCTCAGGTCTTTTGGGGACGTTTTGCTGTCTACAAACCAATGTAAAAGTGAGCGAAAATAAATGAAACTGCTTGGAATGCCTGTGTCTAGAATCCTTACTGTTATGAGTTATAAACCAGTAAAGCACATTAAATGAAGGGATTGTTTTGATTAGCCAAGCTCGTGATTGTTTTACTGTTGGGGTATTTAACTGGTGATCCCCCAAGAGTTGCAGAATGTGAACAACAGGGAAAACTGGACCAGGGACAGAACAAGGAGGAATGACTTAACAAAGGGGCAAGGTTAGCTGGTGAATTAGCATCGCCGACCTGTTCTGTCACAGATTACAACCAGGGGTCATGAGTTAAGGGTGAAAGGTGAAAAGTTTAAAGGGAATATGAGGGGAATCTCCTTCACTCAGAGGGCTGTGAGCGTGTGGAATGAACTGCCAGCACAAGAGGTGCATGCGAGCTCGATTTCAGCACAAGAGAAGTTTGGATAGGTACCTGAATGATAGGGGTATGGAGGGTTATGGTCGTGGTGCAGGTTGCAGGGACTGTTTCTGCACTGTATTTCTCTACAACTCTGTGACTATTCAGTAATATGAGCCCATCACCAGCACAAAGATCTGACTGGCCTCCGAGGACAACACAGCAAACAGCCCAGATGGATGTTGCAGTGAAAGTTAGCCATTCGTGAGATTTTTATTTGCAGAACCTCTAATGTATTCCCTTTGGAAAATGCTGGACTACCGGAAATCAGACCCCCTGGCTCTGAATCCGATGACTTGATCATTGCACATCGTCTCCTGACCCTTACATCAGCAACACACAGTGACGAGATGTCTTTGATCAAAAGCAAAGCATTACTTTGACTTTATGCAGATATTCTCCTGAGGCTGATGTTAAAATAACCTGATCCCTCAATGTAGAGGCAGCTTTTCAAAGCTCAAAGTGAAAAATGTATTATCATCCAGTATTTATACATATACTATCCTGAGATTCACTTACTTGCAGGTATTAGCAGTAGAACAAAGAAATCCAATAACATCAGTGAAAACCTACACACACAGACCAACAAGCAACCTACAAGCAAAAGAATATAAACTATGGAAATACAAAAAAAAGTAAATAAACAGGTAAATAAATAAAACACGAGTTATAGAGTCCTTGAAAATGAGTCCATAGGTTGACTTCAGATATCCATTTAGTATTGAGATGAGTTGTAGCACAGGTACAAATTGGCAAGTGTGACGTTGTGGGCATCACAGAGTCATACTAGTAAGATCACATCTGAGAGCTTAACATCCAAAGATATGCAATGTCCTGAGAGGACAGGCAAGTGGACAGAGTGGGTGGGTGGCTTTCTTGGAAAAAAATGAAATCAAATCCTTAGAAAGAATTGACATACAGTAGGATCAGAAAATGTAGAATCCTTATGGGTATAGTTAGAAACTGTAAGGGTAAAAAGACCTTGTTGGGCGCAATATTCAGGACCTGTAACATAGATCGGGTGTGGGGTACCAATTACAATGGGAAATAGTAAGGGCATGTACAAGGGCATTATTACAATGGTCATGGGGGGCCAAGTCAGTACCTTTGTGGAGAGCCATTGCTGCTCTGCCATCATCCCTGCCAGTGTTCTTTTCCAATCAATTCTGGCCAACTCCTCTCTCAGGCCTCTGTAATTCCCTTCACTCCACTGTAATACTGATACACCTGACTTTAGTTTTTCCTTCTCAAATTTTAGGGTCAATTTGATCATATTATGATCACTTTTCCCTAAGCGTTTCTTTACTTTAAGCTCTCTAATGAATTCCGATTCATTGCACAACACCCAATCCAGAAAAGCTGATCCCCTAGTGGGCTCAACCATGAGCTGCTTTAAAAAGCCATCTCACAGGCATTCTAAAAAATCCCCCCCTTAGAATCCCACACCAACCTGATTTTCCCAATCTACCTGCGTATTGAAATCCCCATGACTATTTTCATTTTTCATCTCTCATTGTAATTTGTAGACCACATCCTTACTACTGTTTGGGGGTCTGTATATAACACCCATCGGAGTTTTTTCACCCTTACAGTTCCATAGGTCTATCCACAACGACGAGTCAGCTTACAGAGAGGAGATGCAGCGGCTAACAGACTGGTGCAGAGCCAGCAACCTGTCTCTGAATGTCAACAAAACAAAAGAGATGGTTTTTTACTTCAGGAGGGCACGGAGCGACCACTCCCCGCTGAACATCGATGGCTCCTTGGTAGAGATCGTTAAGAGCACCAAGTTTCTTGGTTTTCACCTGACGGAGAATCTCACCTGGTCCCTTAACACCAGCTCCATAGCAAAGAAAGCCCAGCAGCGTCTCTACTTTCTGCGAAGGCTGAGGAAAGTCCATCTCCCACCCCCATCCTCATCACATTCCACAGGGGTTGTATTGAGAGCATCCTGAGCAGCTGCATCACTACCTGGTTCGGAAATTGCACCATCTCGGATCGCAAGACCCTGCAGCGGATAGTGAGGTCAGCTGAGAAAATCTTCGGGGTCTCTCTTCCTGTCATTACAGACATTTACACCACACGCTGCATCCACAAAGCAAACAGCATTATGAAGGACCCCATGCACCCTTCATACAAACTCTTCTCCCTCCTGCCATCTGGGAAAAAGCACCAAAGCATTCCGGCTGTCACGACTAGACTTTGTAACAGTTTCTTCCCCCAAGCTGTCAGACTCCTCAATGCCCAGAGTCTGGACTGACACCCTCTACTCTGCCTATTGTTTTGTTTATTATTTATTGTAATGCCTGCACTGTTTTGTGCACTTTATGCAGTCCTGGGTATGTCTGTAGTCTAATGTCATTTTTTTGTGTTGTTTTATGTAGTTCAGTGTAGGTTTATATTGTTTCATGTAGCACCATGGTCCTGAAAAATGTCTCGTTTTTACTGTGTACTGTACCAGCAGTTATGGTCAAAATGACAATAAAAAGTGACTTGACTTGACCTGACCTATGTCGCCTCTTTCTAATGATCAGATTTCATTTTTTACCAACAGAGCTATGCCACCCCCTCTGCCTTCCTGCCTGTCCTTTGATACAATGTGTATCCCTGGACATTAAGCTCCCAGCTACAATCTTCTTTAAGCCATGATTCAATGATGTCTACAACATTATGCATGCCAATCTGTTACTGTGCTACAAGTTCATCTACTTTATTCAGTATACTGTGTGCATTCAGATATAACCTCTTAGGTACTACATTCACCCTTTTCAATTTTATCCACATTTTACATTGCAACTCATTCTGTTGATTGTAATTTTGCTCTATCATCAGCCTCTCCTCTCTACACATTGCCTCTGTTTGTACACCAATTACCTCATCTTCTGCTCTCACTCAGGTTCCCATTAAACCTCCTGAACAACTCTAGCCAACCTGCCCCCAAGGATATTGGACCCTACTGGTTTAGGTGTAACCCATCCGTTTTGTATAGGTCATACCTTCCCCAGAATAAATCCTAATGATCAATAAATCTTCACCCCTGCCCCCTGTACTGGTTCCTCAGCAATGCATTCATCTACCACATCATCCTATTGCTACCCTCACTGACACTTTGTTACACAGGGGTGACGGAGGAGAACCCAAGTGCAGGACACCGGCACGTCGCCTCAGTTGGGGAGGCTGGCGTAGACCTGAACGTAGAGCAGGAAACCAGAGGGATCTCGACAAGGAGACGGGATTCATAGGGACTCTCTAGAAACTAGAGCGGAACTTAAAACTACTGGTTCTAATCAGAACAGGGAACGAAGTGTCACACGAGAATTGACCAACGAACTGGCAACCTGTGATAGAGTCACCATCGTATTTATTTCCCAGTCTCTGATGAAGGTCAGATGTATGGAAACTGGGTAACTAGCAGAAATTGACTGAAATTGGGGTATAATCGGGGAGAAAGAAGTGTTAAAGGGGAACAGTCAACCGGAACCATGACAGTACCCCCCACCCCTGCCAATGGGAGCCTCCCGGCATTCCTCCAGGACTGTCTGGATGGTCCCAATGGAAGTCTTGGATGAGGGAAGGGAAAGGAGCAGGGGACCCAGGAATGCTCTTCAGGACCGTACCCCTCCCAGTCCACCAGGTATTGGAGGCCCCTGCCCCGACGGCGCACATCTAGCAGTCGTCAGACGGTGTATGCCGGATGGTTGTGGATGAGCCGGGCAGGGGGATGAGTCTCAGCTGCGGTTCACAAAGGGCTGACAGAGACTGGTTTCAACTGAGACACATGGAAGGTTGGGTGAATACGCATGGACTTTGGCAGCGTGAGGCAGACCACTGTGGGATTGATAATGCTATCGACCTTGAATGGTCCCAGGAAGCGGGGGGGGGGGGGGGTGGGGGAGGCGAGTTTCCTGTGTTTGCATTTGAGTGGGATTCCCCTCGAGGAAAGCCGCAACATTTGCCCTGTTGGTACTCTGGTGTTGGAGTCCAGTGTCAATCGGCCATTTTCTCATTCCAATCTGTTGATTTGAGTAGGGCCGTGCGAGTCTCCTCCCAAATCTTCCGGCACCAATCAACATGGTCCCGAACCGACGGTACCGCGATCTCCTCTTCCTGTGTGGGGAACAGGGGGGGTTGGTACCCAAGGGAGCACTCGAATGGGGACCTCCCAGTGGCAGAGCTCACCAGAGAGTTGTGGGCATACTCAATCCATGGGAGATGGTCGCTCCAGGTTGACAGGTGGTTTGCCGTTACGCAGCGTAACGTCGCCTCCAGGTCTTGGTTGACCCGTTCTGTCTGCCCAATCGTCTGGGGGTGGAAGCTGGATGACAGGCTGACCGAGGCACCCAAAGCTTGGCAGAAGGCCTTCCATACCTGTGAGACGAACTGGGGACCTCGATCGGAGATGATGTCCACGGGGATTCCGTGGAGGCGGAAGACGTGGCGGACGAGTAGGTCTGCGGTCTCCTGAGAGGATGGGAGTTTTGGGAGGGCCACAAAATGCACCGCCTTGGAGAATCGGTCTACCACGGTGAGGACAGTTGTGTTTCCGCAGGAAGGGGTAGACCGGTGACGAAGTCTAGGGCGAAGTGCAACCAGAGTCGACCAGGGACAGGTAGAGGACGAAGTAGACCCACTGGTGGTTGCTGAAAGGTTTTTTTCCCGGGCACAGATGGAACAAGCTGAGACATAAGAGCAGGTGTCCCCCTCCATGGGCAGCCACCAGAAGTACCTCCTCAGGAGATCCAGGGTCCGATCACTTCCGGGGTGGCAGGCAAACCGGGATGTGTGCCCCCATTGGAGGACCGGAGGCCTGACGGAGGCGGGCACGTACAGGCGATCGTTGGGTCTGCTTCCAGGATGAGTGTCTTCCCGCTGGGCTTTCTTACCTTTGCCTTTGGCCGATCGACACTGGACTCCAGCACCAGAGTACCAACCGGGGCAAATGTTGCGGCTTTCCTCCAGATCTCCCAAGAGAGGGCAGCCACCACGCAGGTTGGAGGGAGGATTGTCTCGGAGATGGAGGTGTCCTCCTTGGAGACATGTCGATGGGATAGCGCATCCGGCTTCCCGTTCTTGGATCCTGGGCGGTACATGAGGGTAAACTGGAACCGTCCAAAAAACAATGCCCAATGGGCCTGGCGGGAGTTCAATCACTTGGCGATCTGAATATACCCCAGGTTCTTATGATCAGTCCACACCACAAATGGGTATTCTGCCCCCTCCAACCAGTGCCTCCATTCTTCCAGCGCTAGTTTGACCGCCAGTAGTTCCTGATTCCCTACATCGTAATTCCGCTCGGCAGGGGACAGTCGGTGAGAGTAGAAGGCGCAGGGGTGAAGTTTATCGTCAGAACTTGCCAGTTGGGATAGGACAGCTCCTACCCCGGAGTCAGAGACATCCACCTCCACGATGAATTGCCGGGATGGGTCCGGATGAACCAGGATGGGGGCAGTGGTGAAATGCCTCTTCAGGTTGGTGAATGCTGAGACAGCTTCGGAGTCCCAGCAAAATGGTGTGGTAGGCGAGGTAAGCCGGGTAAGGGGGGCCGCCACCTGACTGTGCTTTCTGATGAACCGGCGATAGAAGTTCGCAAGCCCCAGGAACCGTTGGAGTTGCTTGCGGTCCGCGGGTTTGGGCCACTCTGCCACAGCCCGGATCTTCTCCGGATCAGCTCTCACCTGTCCCCTCTCGACGATGTACCCTAGGAAGCTGACCGAGGGGACGTGGAACTCGCATTTCTCTGCCTTTACGAATAATTTATTCTCCCCCAGCCTCTGCAGGGCTTGACGGACATGGTGCATGTGTTGCTGGGGACTGCTGGAAAAGATCAGGATGTCATCCAGGTAGACAAACACGAAGCGGTTAATGAAGTCTCTTAGGACATCGTTGATCAAGACTTGAAAGATGGCGCGGGCATTGGTGAGGCCGAAAGGCATGACTGTACTCAAAGTGGCCTGAAGGGGTATTGAAAGCCATCTTCCATTCGTCCCCCTCTCTTATCCTGACCAAATAGTAGGTGTTTTGAAGGTCCAACTTCGAGAAGATGGTGGCTCCATGAAGTGGCTCGAACGCAGAACTTATAAGATGCCGTGGGTACTTGTTCTTAATGGTGATATGATTCAGGCCTCAGTAGTCGATGCAGGGACGGAGAGAGCCATCCTTCTTCCCCACAAAGAAGGACCCTGCACACACCAGGGAGGATGTCGAATGATGCCCGCCGCTGCGAGAGATTCACTGATGTAACCTTCCATTGCTTCTTCTCTGGCCGGGACAAGTTAAATAGGCGACTGGTCGGTAGCGGGGCCCCGGGGAGAAGGTCGCTTGCACAATCGTATGGGTGGTGCGGGGGTAGGGAGAGGGCTCGTTGTTTGCTGAACACCTGTCCTAAGTCATGGTATTCCTTGGGGACCCGGAACAAGTCAAGGGGTTCCGAAACAGGTGTGGTCATGGTAGATTCTTTGGGGGACAGGGCCAATTGATATGCAGGCAATTGATATGACAGGACGGGCTCCATTCGGCTATCCTCCCAGCAGACCAATCAATCTGGGGTTTATGTTGGGTCAGCCATGGGTACCCTAGGACTACCGGGGCTGGAAGTGACTGAATGAGACTGAATCGTACTTCCTCCCGATGGTTGGCGGATAAAATCAAGGTCAGGGGTGGCGTACAGTGGGTCATCCGAGCCAGCAGATTTCCGTCCAGGGACCGGGCCTCCAGGGGCGTGGTTAACAGCTCACGAGGTATTCCGGCCTGGGTGGCTATCTCCTCATCCAGCAGGTTGCCCTCCGCACCAGAGCGGATAGGGACAGGGACTGTTGCTGGTAATTCACGGTTGCCGGGATCTGCATCTGAATCTAGGAGGCTGAGGGGAGTGTCGTCGGACCCACCAGAACAGTAGGAGAGGGAGCTCTGCGAGGAACGGCGGGGGGGGGGGGAGAGGCTAGGGCTGGTTGGAGAAGGTGAGGTGGACCGTGGGGTGGCCCGAGGAATGGGGTAACCGGTCTTCTCTCTCAGACATTCTCGGTCGATAATCTAATCGGATGGCTAGCGAGATCAAAGAGTCCAGACTATCCGTGTCAACCCTCGCAGCCAACTCATCCTTTACCTGATCTGAGAGGCCCTGTCGAAACACCTCTCGTAGGGCCTCGTTGTTCCACCCGGAGTCTGCGGCCAATGTCAATGGAATACTTGGCTGCACTTTGGGAAGCCTGACGAAGAGTAAGCAGCTGTCTTGCGGTGTCCTTGCCGTGAATGGATTGTTGGAAAACCTTCCTCATTTCTGCGATAAAGGAGGAGTAAGAGGAACAGACTTTCAGCCGGTTATCCCACACCGCAGTTGCCCAGGCCAAGGCATCCCCTCCGTAGCAGCCCCATGATGTACGCAATCTTCGATTTGTCGGAAGTGTAGGTACGTGGCTGCCACTCAAAAACCAGGGAGAATTGTAGCAGGAAGGCCCGGCACCTGCCTAGGTCCCCAGTGTAGGGTTCAGGCTCGGGCACAGGCAGTTCTCGAGGGGATGGGGTTGCGGACTCCGAGGGCAAAGCCACCCCAAACGGAGCGGTTTGGGTAGCTGGGGATCTTGGAGGGGGTGGGGAGGCCAAAGCGGGGACCTGGTCCATTCATTCACTGACCTTCTGCACATTCATGGTTAGCGTCCGAAGGTTGTCTGTGATCTCCCGAAGTAGTTGGTCGTGGGCGCCCAACAGGTGGCCCTAGCTGGTCAGGGCCTCTTGTATGAGATCCGTGTCTGCTGGGTTCATCATGGCCAGTTCGTTCTGTTACACAGGGGTGACGGAGGAGAACCCAAGTGCAGGACACCGGCATGTCGCCTCAGTTGGGGAGGCTGACGTAGACCTGAACATAGAGCAGGAAACCAGAGGGATCTCGACAAGGAGACGGGATTCACAGGGTCTCTCTAGAAACTAGAGCGGAACTTATAACTACCGGTTCTAATCGGAACAGGGAACGAAGTGTCACACGAGAATTGACCAACGAACTGGCAACCAGTGATAGAGTCACCATCGTATTTATTTCTCAGTCTCTGATGATGGTACGGTAATTGGGTAACTAGCAGCAATTGATGGAAATTGGGGTATAATCAGGGAGAAAGAAGCAGTAAAGGGGAATGGCCAACCAGAACCATGACACACGTGGCACAGGCAACAATCTAAGGATTACTATCCTGGAGGACCTGTTCTCAGCTTTCTACCTAACTCCCTAAAATCTCTCTTCAGGACCTCCTCACTTTGTCTACCTGTGTCATTGGTGCCAATATGTACCAAGACTTCTGGCTGCTCACCGTCGCCATTGACCCGATCCAAGATGTCCCTGATCCTGGCACCAGGGAGGCAGCGTACCATCTCACTGCTCTATTCGCTTTACACTTATGACTGTGGCTAAGAAGTAACTCCAATGTCATATTCAAGTTTACTGATAACATCGCTGTCGTAGACTGAATCAAAGGTGGTGATGAATCAGCATATAGGAGGGAGATTGGAAATCATGCTGAGGGGTGCCAAATCAACAACCTCTCACTCAATGTCATGAATACCAAGCACCTTATTATTGACTGCAGGAGAACGAATCAGAGGATCAGAGATGGAGAGGGTCAACAACTCTAAATTCCTTGGTGTTATGATCTCAATGGAACTGTCCTGGGCCTGCATGTAAGTGCAATTATGAAGTAAGTACGACAGCACCTTTACTTCCTTAGGAGTTTGCAAAGATTCAGCATGACATCTAAAACTTAGACAAAATTCTATAGCTCTGTGATGAAGAGTATGTTGACTGGCTTCATCACAGCCTGGCATGGAAATACCAATGCCATTAAACAGAAAATCCTACATAAAGTAGTGGATATGGCCCAGTCCATCAGAGGTAAAGCCCTCCCCACCATTGAGCACATCTTCATAGAGCGCTGTTACAGAAAAATCACCAGGGATCCCCATCATCCAGGTTATGCTGCTGCCATCACGAAGAAGGATTCACCGCCGGGTTCAGAAACAATTATTACTCCTCCAACAGGAAGGTCTTGAACCTGAGGGAATAACTTCACTCAGCTTCACATATCTATTCACTGAAATGTTCCCACAACCTATGGATTCACTTTCAAATCCCTTCATTGCAAGTTCTCAAAATTTATTTAATATTATTATTTCTTTCTTTTTGTATTTGCAGTGTGCTGTCCTTTACACACTGACTGAATGCCCAAGTTGGTGTGGTCTTCCATTGATTCTATTATGATTATTATTCTGTTATAGATTTATTGAGTATGCCTGGAAGAAAATTACTCTCAGGTTTGTATATGGTGACATATATGTACTTTAATAATAAATTTATTTTTGAGGTTGTAGATCGTTCACTAACTGTTGTCTGGCAAACTGTTTTGAATTCCATTCAACCTCAAAACTTCCTCAAAATATTATAAATGTGTCACTGCTCTCCATGTTTTCCCACTCTCCCATTACTTCATCCCTCAACTAGTTCTCTCGCTAAGAAAAATAAAGGTATTAATTCTTTTTTGGATCTATTTAAAGAAGATAGACTGATGTCTTTTGAACAATTAGTTCATAAATATTCTCTTTCATACTCACACATTTTACAATACTGTACCTTCAAGTTAGATATTTCTTACAAAAATATTTAAGTAATTTTCCTTACGTATTAGATGCCGACCTGTTAGATACTATTATGAGTATGAACCCTTTGGTGAAGGGTTCCATTGGAAGAATTTATAATTTATTATTACAATTGGATAAGCGCCTTTTCTTTAAGGTTAAACAAGATTGGGAAAAGGAACTTAATTTGACTTTTATAACGGAGGACTGGATGCAGATCTTGCAGTTGATTAACTCTTCTTCGATTTATGCTAGCCATTCATTGATTCAATTTAAAATTGTGCGTCATTGCTATTTGATGAAGGAGAAATTGTCTAAAATCTTTCCTAATGTTGATAGTTATTGAGATAGATGTAAAACTAAGACAGCTACACTGACACATGTTTTGGTCTTGTTCTATACTGGAACAGTTTTGGAAGTCAGTTTTTTCTACGATTTCTAAAGCACTTAAAATGAATTTACAACCTAACAAATTAACTGTGCTCTTTGGAATAATTCCTCAAAATATTCGTGGTATTTCTTTGTCTGACCAACATGTTATTGCGTTTGTTACATTGAAGACTAGGAGGGCCATTCTATCAGCTCCCACTCTATCACAATGGTTCTCTCAAGTGAGGTTATTTCTTAGTTTGGAGAAAATTAGAAGTCAAACCTTTGAACCTATGTTTGATTTTGAGAAAAGATGGGGTTCATTTGCTTGTTCAGATTCAGATTCAGTTTATTGTCATTTAGAAACCACAAATGCAATGCAGTTAAAAAATGAGACAACGATCCCTGAGAATGATATCACAAAAGTATATGATAAAACAGACTACACCAGAAAATCCATGTAATGTTTGGCAATCCCCAATCCAGAGTCCGGAGAGGCTGCTACCTCTTAATATCGCGCTACCGTCTAGCGCGTTCCCCGGAAAGGAGCTCCAAAGCCACCAGACAAAAACAAGACCAAAAACTAAAGCTACAAGACCTGCATAAAGCCACATAGTTACAATATATAGTTACAACAGTGCAAACAATAGCAGAATTAATTAAAAAAAACAGACTATGAGCACAGTAAAAATAGTCCAAGATGTTAAAGGACTGTAAGTTCAAAAGAAATCACCACAGTTTCCACAAGTCCCCAGGGTCCAGACAGACTCGCCATCGCACGCCGGCGGCAGAAGAGAGTACCCCCGCTATGGACTTCCAAGGCGCCACCTGACTCAGCCTCGCAGACGCAGCACACAATGGAAGCTCCGTCAAAACCAGCCTCGCAGACGCAGCACACACCAAAAGCGACCCGAATCCATTGAAGGGACTCCGAGCTGACGACCATCTCCTCCAGCACAGCTTCTCCGAGCACCATCCTCTGCCGAGCGTATTAACAACCCCGCCAACGGCCATCGGCAACGTGACCCCGAGTACTGGGGGCCTGTTCTTCCTGGCAGAGTCCCAGACCTCACAGCAACAGCAGCAATGAAGAAGGTCTTCCTGGAATTTCCCAATGTTTCTCCATGCTTCCACGTCCGTTTTCAATCGATTATGATTGCGCACGGCACCCCACTTCACAAATAACAGATAATCAACTCTGGAGCGGCCGCTGCAAGCTGCATCGCGCCACCATCTTGGAATTGTTACTACCATTTGAGTTAATTGATAGATTTCCTCCACAATCTAATTGTAAAGTTTGGTATAATTTTTTTTTTTGCTGGCAGTTTGATGTTTATCTTTAGAAGCTTTTTGTATGCCGCATGGCTCCGGGGTTGAACACCTAATGGGTTCTTTTTTCCTCACCTTTCTTTGCTTTAAAAGGGTTTTTTTCTTCTCTTTTTTTTTGTGTCACCATATTTTTCAATATTTAAAACATTTTTTTTCCTTTGAGACATTGTAAGTGTTACTTACTTAGATGTACTCTTGTTATTTTGGATAATAATAATAATAAAAAGATTTTAAAAAAAGAAAGAAAGACAAACAATTTGACAAATTTAACATCCTGCCAAGCAGGAAACTCTGTGCGCATGTGCTAAATAAAGTAATAAATATGACCACATCAGGAAAGGGAAGTTTTGTTTCGGGCGGTGAAACATCAGACCGTCATATCATCGGCACCGAGTGTAAAATGGGGAATAATCTGAGGTAAATTCTAAAACTTGTGCTGTGATTGTTAATCTGTATTAATTGAACAGATCATGAAGTTTTACTTGCCAGATATCAGCTTTGAAATGTGAGGTTTTATCATCAATTTGGCAACCGCCAGCTTTGGTAAATAGATAGCTGGCGCTTAATGGAGGAGGGTGGGGGCACAGTAAGGTACAGCAATTCATTGTTTAGGATTTATAATTCACACTCTTGTTTAAAAATGCACCAGGGGGACTTCCGGTAAGATAGTGATTGCTTAGCTGCTCCGAACTTTTGTTCTATTATTTTCGCTATCTTTGCACTAAATGTTTCAATTTTTTAAACCTTAGTTAGGAACTTTATTTGGTCTCTTTCACTCGCCTGCGAACACATCTACCTTACAATGTCTAGCAAGAGTTCTAAATCCGGGAGAAAGGAAGTTTTGGCTCTGCCGACTGAGACCCTCGCTGCGCTGGAACAACACCGAGACTGTAGCGGTGTGCTGCACGCAGCGCTAAAATAACGACACGGAGTCAGTAAACTGCAGTCAAAGATAACTTTATTCGAACTACACAGCCTTGCTTTTAAACCTCCCTCAACCTGCCCCCCCACCCCCCCGAGCGCAGATGCTCCAAAAGACACTTACTCACAAACGCCCTTAGGCTATCTCCCTTAGCCGGAACGCTGGCTAATTGTGAGCCGGTTCGGATGTGCCAGGAAATGGGTCGCCACATAACCCTCCCCCCCCCCACCCAGAACCGGCGATACACCCACCAATGTCCACAGTCTGGGCCGGACCCTGTTTTGGGAGGTTGGCCTCTGCGCCGCGGTGCCGGAAACTCGGCCGGTTGCGCCAGGTCCACATGGGCCGGTTTGAGTCGGTCCGTCGTGAAAACCTCCTCTTTCCCCCCAATGTCCAGCACGAACATGGACCCCTTGTTCCTGTGCACCGTAAACGGCCCCTCGTACGGCCGTTGCAACGGTGGCCGATGCCCGCCCCTTTGTACAAACACAAACTTACAGTTCTGCAGGTCTTTGGGTACGCAGGTTGGGTTCTACCCATGCTGCGAAGTGGGTATGGGGGGCCAGGTGACCGAGCCTCTCATGTAGTCTGCCCAAGACTGCTGCGGGTTCTTCCTCTTGCCCCCGTGGGGCTGGTATGAACTCCCCGGGGACGACCGGGGCGCGCCGTACACCAACTCGGCCGACGAGGCGTGCAGATCGTCTTTGGGCGCCGTGCAGATGCCGAGTAGGACCCAGGGAAGCTCGTCCACCCAGTTGGCTCCTCGCAGGCGGGTCATGAGGGCCGACTTCAGGTGACGGTGGAAACGCTCCACCAGGCCGTTCGACTGTGGGTGGTAGGCAGTTGTGTGGTGCAGCTGAGTCCCCAAAAGGTTGGCCATAGCTGACCACAGGCTGGAGGTGAACTGGGCGCCTCTGTCAGAGGTAATGTGGGCCAGTACACCAAAGCGAGATACCCAGGTGGCGATCAGTGCCCGGGCGCAAGATTCGGAGGTGGTGTCGGTGAGCGGGATCGCCTCTGGCCATCTTGTGAACCAGTCCACGATAGTCAGGAGGTGCCGCGCTCCTCGCGACACTAGCAGGGGGCCCACGATATCCACATGAATGTGGTCGAAACGCCGGTGGGCGGGATGGAACTGCTGCGGTGGGGCTTTGGTGTGCCACTGCGCCTTGGCCGTCTGGCAGTGCATGCACGTTTTGGCCCATTCACTGACCTGTTTGCGGAGTCCATGCCAAACAAACCTGCTGGAAACCATCCGGACTGTCCGGATGGAGGGATGCGCCAAGTTATGAATGGAGTCGAAAACACGGCGCCGCCATGCTGTCGGGACGACTGGACGGGGCTGGCCGGTGGCGACATCACGGAATAGGGTCCTCTCACCCGGGCCTAAGGGGAGGTCCTGGAGCTGCAAACCGGAGACTGCGGTTCTGCAACTCGGAATCTCCTCATCCGCCTGCTGCGCCTCTGCCAGTGCCTCAAAGTCTACCCCTTGGGAAAGGGCATGAACGGTAGGCCGAGAGAGCGCATCCGCCACGACATTGTCCTTACCGGAGACATGCCGGACATCCGTCGTGTATTCAGAGATGCAGGACAGATGGCGCTGCTGACAGGACGACCAGGGGTCAGACGCTTTCGTGAACGCATAGGTAAGCGGTTTGTGGTCCGTGAACACAGTGAAGGGCCGACCTTCTAGGAAGTACCTGAAATGCCGGATTGCCAGATAGAGCGCCAACAGTTCCCGGTCGAAAGCACTGTACTTGAGCTCGGGTGGCCGCAGGTGTTTGCTGAAAAACGCCAGGGGTTGCCAGCGACCCGCGATGAGCTGATCCAGTACCCCACTAACTGCCGTGTTTGATGCGTCCACTGTGAGGGCGGTAGGGACGTCCATTCTGGGATGTACTAGCATTGCGGCGTCCGCCAAAGCTTCCTTCGTTTGAACGAAAGCGGCGGCGGACTCCTCGTCCCAGGTAATGTCCTTGCCCGGACCAGACATCAGGGCGAACAGGGGGCACATGATCCGGGCAGCTGAAAGGAGGAAGCGGTGGTAGAAATTGACCATACCTACGAATTCCTGAAGGCCTTTGATCATGGTGGGTCGGGGGAAATGGCAGACCACATCTACCTTAGCAGGCAGAATGAGATGCCCCGTCTTTAGTAATCCTGTGGCCCAGGAAGTCAATGGTGTCGAGCCCAAACTGGCATTTGGCCGGATTGATCGTTAGACCGTAGTCACTCAGCCGAGCATTGAGTTGGCAGAGGTGGGACAGATGCTCCTGACGACTGCTGCTGGCTATGAGGATGTCATCCAAATAGATGAACGCGAAGTCCAGGTCGCGTCCCACCACGTCCATTAACCGCTGGAACGTCTGTGCGGCATTCTTCAGGCCGAACGGCATGCGGAGGAACTCAAAAAGGCCAAACGGGGTGATGAGAGCCATTTTGGAGACCTTGGGGGTCCACCTTGGAGAAGATCCGTGCGCCGTGCAGGTTTGCTGCAAAGTCCTGAATGTGCAGCACAGGGTAGCGGTCCGGTGTAGTAGCCTCGTTCAGCCTGCGGTAGTCGCCGCACGGTCTCCAGCCCCCTTTCACTTTGGGCACCATGTGCAGGGGGGAGGCCCATGGGTTGTCGGACCGCCGGATGATCCCCAATTCCTCCATCCTCTGGAACTCCTCCTTCGCCAGTTGGAGCTTGTCCGGGGGAAGCCGCCGAGCGCGGGCGTGGAGGGATGGTCCCTGGGTTGGAATGTGGTACTGTACGCCGTGTCAGGGCAAGGCCGCTGTGAACTGCGGTGCCAGAACCAAAGGGAAATCCACCAGGACCCTGGTGAAGTCGTTGTCGGACAGCGTGATGGAGCCGAGGTTAGGGGCTGGCAACTGGGCCGCGCCCAGGGAGAACGTCTGAAAGGTCTCAGCGTGTACCAGTCTCTTCCTGGGCAGGTCGACCAGTAGGCTGTGAGCTCGCAAAAAATCCGCACCCAGAAGCGGTTGGGCTACGGCGGCCAGTGTGAAGTCCCACGTGAACTGGCTGGGGCCGAACAGTAGCTGCACCTGACGGGTGCCATAGGTCCTTACTGTGCTGCCGTTCACGGCCCTCAGGGGGGGACCCGGTGCCCTGCTGTGGGTGTCGTAACTCGTCTGAGGTAAGACGCCGATCTCGGCACCGGTGGCGACAAAAAAGCGGCGTCCCGACCTCTTATCCCACACATACAGGAGGCTATCCCGATGGCCAGCTGCCGTAGCCATCAGCGGCAGCTGGCCCTGGCGTTTCCCGGGAACTTGCAGGGCTGGTGACAACGGCAGGCTTCTGCGCCCCACCGCTGGTGGTAGAAGCATCATTGTTCAATAGACAATAGGTGCAGAAGTAGACCATTCGGCCCCTCGAGTCTGCACCGCCATTCTGAGATCATGGCTGATCACTCACTATCAATACCCAGTCCCTGCCTTGTCCCCATATCCCTTGATTCCCCTATCCATCAGATATCTATCTAGCTCCTTCTTGAAAGCATCCAGAGAATTGGCCTCCACCGTCTTCCGAGGCAGTGCATTCCACACCTCCACAACTCTCTGGGAGAAGAAGTTCTTCCTCAACTCTGTTTTAAATAACTGACCTCTTATTCTCAATCCATGCCCTCTGGTACTGGACTCTCCCAACATCTGGAACATATTTCCTGCCTCAATCCTATCAAATCCTTTAATTATCTTAAACGTTTCATTCAGATCCCCTCTCAATCTCCTCAATTCCAGTGTGTACAAGCCCAATCTCTCCAATCTCTCTGCGTAAGACAGCCCTGCCATCCCAGGAATCAACCTAGTGAATCTACGCTGCACTTCCTCAATTGCCAGAATGTCCTTCCTTTAACCTGGAGACCAAAACCGTACACAATATTCCAGGTGTGGTCTCACCAGGGCCCTGTACAAATGCAAAAGGACATCCTTGCTCTTGTACTCAATTCCCCTTGTAATAAAGGCCAACATTCCATTTGCCCTCTTCACTGCCTGTTGCACTTGCTCATTCACCTTCATTGACTGATGAACTAGGACTCCTTGGTCTCTTTGCATTTCTCCCTTACCTAACTCTACACTGTTCAGACAATACTCTGCCCTCTTGTTCCTGCTTCCAAAGTGGATAACTTCACATTTATTCACATTGAATAACATCTGCCAAGTATCTGCCCACTCACCCAGCCTATCCAAGTCTCCCTGTATTCTCCTAACGTCCTCTTCGCATGTCACACTACCAACCAGTTTAGTATCATCAGCAAACTTGCTGATATAGTTTTCAATGCCCTCATCTAAATCGTTGACATAAATCGTAAAGAGCTGTGGTCCCAATACAGAGCCCTGTGGTACCCCACTAGTCACCTCCAGCCAGTCCGAGAAACACCCATTCACTGCTACCCTTTGCTTTCTATCTGCCAACCAGTTCTCTATCCATGTTGAAACCCTGCCCCCAATGCCATGAGCTCTGATTTTACTCACCAATCTCCTATGTGGCACCTTATCGAATGCCTTCTGAAAATCTAGGTACACAACATCCACTGGCTTACCCTCGTCTAACATCCTTGTTACACCCTCAAAAAACTCCAACAGATTAGTCAAACATGATTTGCCCTTGGTAAATCCATGCTGGCTCGGCCTAATCCTATTACTGCCATCAAGATGTGCCACTATTTCGACCCCCACCCCTGCCTCTGGGGTTAGCGGGCTCTGCGGCCGGGCCTGGACTGGTTTGCTGCTGGGAGCATGGCCGGGTGATCTGTGCGATGGACGCCCCACTTACCTTCTTAGCGTTCCACAGCAAGTCCGCCCAGGCTGCCACCTTCCGGGGGTCACTGAAATCCGCATCGGACAGCAGCAGGCGTATGTCCTCAGGCAGCTGCTCTAGGAATGCCTGCTCAAACATGAGGCAGGGTGTGTGTCCGTCGGCCAGAGACAACATCTCATTCATTAAAGCCGATGGAGGTCTGTCGCCTAAGCCATCCAGGTGCAGTAAACGGGCAGCTCGCTCGCGCCTTGAGATTCCGAAAGTCCTGAGGAGCAGGGCTTTGAATTCCGTGTATTTGCCGTCCACCAGGGGCAACTGTACGAACTCCACAACCTGGGCCGCTGTGTCCAGGTCGAGGGAGCTCACCACGTAGTAGTAACGGGTGTCCTCTGAGGTTATCTGCCAAACGTGGAATTGGGCTTCTGCTTGCTGGAACCATAGGTGAGGTCGTGGCATCCAGAAGCCCGGCAGTTTCAATGAAACCGCATGAACAGAGGCGGCATCGGTCATCTCTGGTCCAAAAATCGTTTGGACCGTCGGGGTCACCAATTGTAGTGGTGTGCTACACGCAGCGCTAAAATTACGACACGGAGTCGGTAAACTGCAGTCAAAGATAACTTTATTCGAACTACACAGCCTTGCTTTTAAGCCTCCCTCAACCTGCCCCCCATGGGTGCAGATGCTCCAAAAGACACATACTCACAAACCCCCGTAGGCTATCTCCCTTAGCCGGAACGCTGGCTGATTGTGAGCCAGTTCGGATGTGCCAGGAAATGGGTCGCCACAAGACGATATTTTAAAGGAATTTAGAACTACTTTCAACCAGCTGGACGCCAAACTGGACCGGATCAACGCTAGAGTGGACGAACATGCTGAACACTTATCTCACATCGATTCGACTTCTGAAGATTTAAAAAGTCGTGTTCTATACTTGGAGACTCTCTGTTCCAGCCTAGAAGAAAAGTATAACAAACTCTTTTCCAAAATGGTGGATCTTGAAAACCGAAACAGACGTTGCAATCTACGAATCCTTGGTTTGCCAGAGGCCACCGAACAGGGATCCCTCGTGAAGTTCTTCTCCGAGTTCCTTTGTGAGATATTCGGGAAAGATTTGCTTCCGAATCCGCCTGAGCTCGAAAGGGCACACCGGGTCTACGTTCCCCCCGCAATTCTGGGCTCCCGCCCGCAACCGGTAATTTTGTGCTTTCATCAATACCAGGTAAAACACCATCTGATTATGGAGGCACGTCGCAGAGGTACTTTTGCTTTTCAAAATACAGTCATTCGCTTTGTGGAGGATTTTGCCCCCCAGGTTTTAAAGATGCGTGCTGAGTTTAAAGGTGTAATGAAAGTGCTTTTTGATCGTGGTTTTAAACCCTCTCTTCGCAATCCTGCCAATTTACAAATTACGCTTAATACTGGAAAACATAAGTGGCTTAAGTCAGTGAAGGAGGCTGAGGAATTTGTTGGAAGTCTTCCGGCTATCCAGCCATCTTCGGAACCCGATCAGACCTCCTAAAATGGTGGATAAGTACCTCTCGTAGTAAAATTACTTTTTCCGGACTCAGACCTTACTCGAATCACTCAGACATTATTTATTGAAACTCTAAGGGCTGTTGACAATCTTTCCCTGTACTTGGTGTGTCTTTTTTTAAATAGACATTCTGTGCTTAATGTTTCCCTGTGGACGTTTAAATTGTACTTGTGTAATCTATTTTATTCTTGTATAACTTTATCTATAGAGATCTACAATTGACTCTAACTTGGTTTTGGAGGTTTGAAGTCTTTATTGAAGGCCTCCCTGTTGGTTGATTCACAGTTTAACTGCTGATTTTTTTTTATTATTTATTTTTTTCACTCTTTTTTATTTTTGATTTTTTTTCTTCTCTGTAAATGGTTGATAAGTACTCTCCTTGAATCTACAATTTTCCCCTTCCTCCCTTTTTTTTCCCTTTCTCTTCCTTTAACCTTCTATAATTTTTCGCGGGTAGGTTAGTTTTGGTTTTCTTCGGATTTTCTCTGTGTTAAGTTTTATATTTCTGCAGAAGATGTTCCAATTTGTAGTTATGTTTTCTAGTGCATAAACTAGTTACCATTTGCTATAGTATTTATACGGAACTGCTGTTAACGACACAGATCTGGAAGTTATATTTGGGTTAATTTTTTTGGTAGAGCTAGCTGCTTTTTTTGGTAGCCGTCTAGTTTTGGGTTGCGTGGGTGGGGTGGATTTTCCAGTTCCAACAACACTCATTGTATTTATTGTTTGCCTTTATTGCTCAGGCCATGTTTATGTTTTGATTTTACAAATCTATGTTTACATTTCTGCTCCCAGACTGTTATTGTATTGCTTGACTTTTTATATGCCTGCTGCCTTTTATGCATTAGTAATTGATAATGGCTAGTGCATTTAAATTCGTGAGCTGGAATGTAAAGGGATTGAATCACCCTGTTAAAAGGAGGAAGGTATTCTCACATATTAAACAACTCAAAGCTGACATTGCTTTCCTTCAAGAAACTCATATTCGTTGTTTTGATAACTTCCGGCTTCTGTCAAAGTGGGCGGGTCAGCATTTTCATTCATCCTTTGCCACTAAAGCTAGGGGGGGTCTCCATCCTTATTAACTCAAATATTCCTTTTGAACTCCATAATAAAATATCTGATACAAATGGCCATTTTATTATTGTTTCTGGTAAACTATATAGCATGAAAGTTGTACTAGCAAAACTGTATGCCCCCAACTTTGATGATGTTAACTTTTTTGAGCGTTTTTTTTCCTCACTACCAGACTTAAACTCATACTCTCTTATACTGGGTGGTGACTTCAACTGTTGGTTAGATCCTAATTTGGATCGATTGTCCTCTTTTACCAGATCACCTACTAAATCTGCCTTAGCTATCTAATCGTTTCTCTCTAATTTTGGTATTTCTGATATATGGCGTTTCCTTCATCCTACTGAGAGAGATTTATTTTTTTTTCCACATGTTCACCATACCTTCACTAGAATTGACTATTTCTTACTCGATAACCAACTTATCCCATTGGCCTACTCTTGTGACTATCAGAGTATACTGATTTCTGACCATGCCCCAATTACTCTCTCTTTAAACTTTCCTGGTCTCCCTCGGAGGAATAAACACTGGCGGTTTGATTCGACTTTATTATCAGATGATGATTTTCTAAAATTTATTAAGGATCAGATAACCTTTTATTTTAACACTAATACCTCACCTGAAGTGTCATCCCAGATTGTCTGGGATGCCATGAAAGCATATCTGAGGGGTCAAATAATCTCTTACACAGCAAATCTCAACAGAAGATCCTGTGCAGATCGATTAGACCTCATTAACCAGATTAAAGAATTGGATCAACTATATGTTCAAACTAAGAACCCTGAATTATACAAGAAGCGTGTTGAACTCCAAACTAAATTTAACCTTCTGTCCACTCAACCTGTCGAACGCCAACTTCTCGAAAGCAAGAGTCGCTTTTACATTCGTGGGGATAAGTCTGGTAAATTCCTAGCCAATCAGCTGAGGCGTTCCAAAGCCAAACAACATATTACAAAGATCCAGAAGGAGAACGGAGACTTTACATCGGATCATTTAGAAATTAATGACGCATTTAAAAATTTTTATTCTCGGCTTTATTCCTCTGAATCTCTGAATGACAATATCTCTGTTGATCAATTTTTAAATAATCTGAATATTCCTTCACTTTCATCTGATTCTAAAGCCAAACTTAATGCGCCTATATCATCAGAAGAAATATCTTTTGCAATTTCTGCACTGTCCTCAGGGAAATCTCCTGGACCTGATGGGTTCCCTGTAGAATTTTATAAATCATCCTCTTCACTTCTTTCTCCTCAGTTACTTTCAGTATTATCTGACTCGTTTAATTACGGCAAATTGCCACCCTCTTTTAATGAGGCATCTATTATTCTTCTATTAAAAAAGGGTAGAGACCCAACAGAGTGTTCCTCGTACAGGCCGATCTCTTTGCTTAATGTTGATTTAAAGATCTTGGCTAAAGTTTTGGCTTATAGATTAGAAACTGTTATTCCCTCTATTATTTCTGATGACCAATCAGGTTTTATTAAAAACCGTCTCCCTTTTTTTAACATTCGGCGTTTATTTAATATTTTATATTTACCTCCAACTGGGATTCCTGAATGTGTTATTTCCCTCGATGCGGAGAAAGCATTTGATCGTATAGAGTGGAACTACCTTTTTGCAGTCTTAGAAAAATTTGACCTCGGTCAAAGTTTCATCTCTTGGATCAAATTGCTGTACTTGTGTCCTACTGCCTCTGTTTTAACTAATTTTCAGAAATCCCAGGTATTTAATCTCAAACGTGGCACCCGCCAGGGATGGCCCTTAAGTCCCTTTCTCTTTGATTTGGCTATAGAACCTTTGGAGATAGCATTTCGAAATTGTCCTGAATTGACTGGGATTTGGAGAGGGGGTGTTGAGCATAAAGTTTCTCTTATTACTCTTTCTCTCAAATCCGTCAACATCCTTACCTCCAATGTTTTCACTTCTTGACCAGTTTAGCCAGATCTCAGGCTATAAACTTAATTTACATAAGAGCGAACTTTTCCCAATTAATAAAGAAGCACAAGAACTAACGTTTCGTGATCTCCCTTTTAGAGTAGCCCATAATCAATTTACTTACCTTGGGATTACAGTCACAAGGAAGTTTAAAGATCTCTTTCGTGAAAACTTTGCCAATCTTTCATATACTATAAAACAGAGTCTGGTACTATGGTCACCTCTATCTATGTCTTTGGTAGGTCGTATTAATGTTGTTAAAATGTATGTTCTCCCTAAATTTTTATACTTATTTCAATCTATCCCAATTTTTATTCCTAAATCTTTTTTTGATTCCTTAGACTCTATTATTTTGTCATATCTGTGGAAGAATAAGTGCTCTAGAATTAATAAAATCCATCTCCAAAAACCCAAAAAAGAGGATGACATGGCTTTACCTAACTTTCGTTTATATTATTGGGCAGCCAATATACGCTGTGCTACCTCTTGGTCTTTCTTCCATGGCCAACCCGAGTGCCCTAACTGGGTGGCGATGGAGCTGAGCTCCACTAAAGAATTATCTATCTCTGCACTTCTTGGCTCTGCACTCCCTAGTAGTTTGTCCAGATTAATAGCTAATCCTCTTGTTAGACACACTTTGTGTATATGGGCTCAGTTTAGGAAATGCTATGGTTTCCATGGTTTTCCATTCCCAGCCCTGTCGTACATAATCACCTTTTTTTACCTACTACGTATGATTCAGCATTCCATGTTTGGTATAGGAAGGGTATTAGACATTTTGAAGATCTTTTCATTGATAATCGCCTCGCTTCTTTTCAACAGCTCTCTGTTAAGTTCAATCTGCCCAATGCTCATTTTTTTAGATATCTCCAAATTAGACACTTTATTGCTCCTTTAATTCCTAACTTACCTGAAATGCCTGCGAAAAATGCTATGGACTTATTTCTTTCCATTAATCCATTAGGTAAAGGTTTAATATCAATTATTCGAGATAAATTAGCAGCCTTACGACGGGCCCCTGTGGATAAAATTAAAATGGCATGGGAGCAGGATTTAAATACCTCCTTATCTGATGAGAGTTGGGACTCGATTTTCAAATCGGTTAACTCAACCTCTCTTTGTGCTCGCCATTGCCTTTTACAGTTTAAGATTGTTCATAGAGCCCATATGTCTAAATCTAAACTATCTTGATACTATCCTGACATTAGTCCGCTCTGTGATAAATGCAAGAGGGGCGAGGCCTCTCTCATTCATATGTACTGGTTCTGTCCTAGCTTGGAGAAATTTTGGAAAGATGTCTTCACTACGTTATCATATATTCTGAATTACCACCTAGAACCAAACCCTTTAATTGCTTTGTTTGGTTTCTGGGGCGAGACAGATTTACGTCTGAGTCCCACCAAATACCGAATATTATCCTTTGCCTCTCTCCTGGCTAGACGCTTAATCCTCCTCAGATGGAGAGATGTTGCCCCGCCCACTCATGCTCATTGGCTTAACGACATTATGGCCTGCTTGGACCTCAAAAAAATTCATTATTCAGTTCTTAATTCGGATTTAAAGTTCCATAAGGTCTGGGGACCTTTTATCGAGTACTTTCATAACCTTCCTCTTGACTAGGGTTTTTTTTCGGTCCCTTGCTTTCAGCTCCCTTTTTTTTGGTAGTAGGCATTACTATCCTCTTTTGCCAAGTGTATTCACAGTCTGGGAGTTTGATTGTCCTGATTTATATTCTCTATATTGTGTTGTGGTTGGTCTGGAGTTTTTTTTTGTGTGTGGGGCTTGGGGAGGATACTAAGTTTACTTGTCTTCAATTTAGGTGCTTTTTTAAAATTCTCTTTCTTTGTATCATATTGTCATTGTATGCTTAATTTTGCACCGTATTAATGGTCCTCATTTTGATCTGGGGTTTTTTAATTTGTAGTTATGTAGAATAGATAGATAGATAGATATGCACCACACAGCAGTGTAAAAGACTGATATCAGCATATTTCACGGTTCTTGACAAGACAAGAAGCTACTAGCCCAACAACACCTTTCGCTATGTTTTGGAATAATATTAAATAGTGGTGGTAGTGATGGTTTTCACAAATAAAACAAAGTGAGGCATTTTATGTTTAATGAAGCCCGTAGCACTCCAAATTGAACTCCAAAATGTTGGTGGGTCTGAATTATTTACATTTCTCCAAATTTCATTACCCTACAGTAGAAGGAATAAATGAGAAAAAGCAATTCCCTACTTTGTACATAAACTCTGTCAGGATTTCTAGAAAGCATGTATTTAACAAAATGGTGTGCCTCACCTGAAAAGACTGAAAGGGGAGGGAGGTGGGGAATTGTTCTTTAAACGTCAAGCATCAAACTGCAATGGAAGGAACAGTCATTTTAACTGATAGTTTTCTAAAAACGGAAATTGCCTTGGTTGAAAGGGTTGAGTAAATAAAAAGCTAAACTTTTACGTTGCAAGAGATTGGGAAAGAGGGATGCACTAAGGGACTTGGGTGTCACTATAGACCAGTTATTAAGACAAAACAAAAAAATTTTTAAATGTACAGATGCTGGAAATCTGAATCAAACGTACAGATGCGGCAGGAAGTAAAGGATCCAAATGATTGTTTGTTCTCATCTGAAAGAGATAGGAACAAGGATATCTTGCTACAAATACTCAGTGTATTGTCAGACATATATCTGAGCACCGGGTGCAGTGATGGTCTCCTTATCTAAGAGAGGACATACAGACTGAGTCTCACACCCTTCAAACCAGACTGATGCTGGACTGGAACAAATGCCCCAAGGACACCTGTCATAAATAAATGCCTAACACCTAGGCTTGCCAGCTCATAGTGCACATCCTGCACAGTGGCCTTTCACTGTGAATCAGTATGAAGAGAAGAGATTGCCTGGTCAGTTTCCAAAGCAAATCACTTAAGTGCCCTTCTGCTGTGAACCAGCAAGCTGCAAACACTGTCCTCAGTAAATCAATTCAGTCCACTGTGTATATTTTGTGTTTTGTTTTGAAATACCAATTCCATAGGAGCAAATTTCTATTTCATTTTGCAAATGTTGCCAACACAGAAAACCTTTGCTAATTTACATTACTAATATAGCGACCCTGTAAGGCTGTTCTGCAGACTAATTTCACCAGTTTCAAAGCACACAGGACTACGAGAGTTCTCGGCCCACGGAATGCTATTCTTAAGAGTTTCAACCTGTACTTGCCAAAGAGTGAAGAGACAAAGTTTTACCAATCAGATTCCTGGAGGGACAGTCGTAAGAGGAGAGTTTGGTCAACCAAAGTCTGGGGGAATGAGGGTATTTTATAGAATAAATTATAATATAAAATATAGGATAGGACTCAACAGACAGCAAGAAAGATGCTGCCTTGAAAATGAGGGCACCAGGGTTTGTCTGGAATCAGAAGTCACAGTCCTGAAATATTTAGTTAGACAATTGGACTGGGGTGATGAAATTTCTTCACTCAGAGGGAGGTGAACCTATGGAATTCTTTGCCACACATGGCTTTAGATGGTCTTGCCAGTAATATTCAGATGCCGTGAATGTAAAATAAAAAAGTATCTCTTGCTTTGACTCAGCTGGTGGGAATTCCAAAACTCACGTTATCATGAAATTTAATTGAGAGAACTGATGAAATCACAAGGCATGACTGCTTTGTTTTTAGACCCCATTCAATTCCCCACTCCACATAGATACCTTCCCATCAACCAGACTTTTGCAGAGCCTCACTCTGCCCGTCCCCTCCGAGTTCTGAACGATGCAGCATAATTGAACAGGCAAGTGATGGCCAGTTTCTTTAATGCTGTTCATTGAGATGAGGATAACCAACTTAGTCTGAGTCAGTATTAGATCATTACTATTTGAATTAGTCTGCCCAGATATCTTGTTTTGAACAGCTTCATCCAATGAAGGTTTCTGCCCCTTCCATACCAAATCCATGTCCAGGACCAAGACTGGACACTTAGTTCATCACCTTCTCTTTTAAATGATTGTTAAATCACTGTTTCTTTATCTATCATTCTTTTCACTTCAACAGATGTTCACCTCCAAATCTTACAAGAGGGGTACCTAATAAATTGTTTATATTACTGGAAAATAAAGCATGCCTTAGGAACATCGATAGTATACAAATGATGCTGCATTTCCATGACATAAGGTAAGGATAACATGTGAATTACTCTACACTGCATCTACCACGCACCAGGGCAGCAAAAATAAGGGGACAGTGCCTCCTGCACACACCAGCCTGATGGAAATGTGTTATTGTTCATTCCTGTCACTGGATCTAAACCCTGTAACTCTATTTATCTCTCTGACTACACAGTCCAATCTGCTGGATGTCCTTGGCATTTTCAGATATTGTTTCAGGAGTCAGCTACTCGGCCCCTTATGCCTAATGTGTCACAGCTAATGAAATCTTCCTTTCATGCCTGACCCCCACAACACTCAACACCTCAACTGGTCAAAAATCTGCTTTGTTGTTGAATACAGCCAAGTGTCTCTACAGATCTTAGGGGACTCCTGAGTTTCAGAAAGAAAAAAAAATGCTTGTCACTTCATTTTTAAATTGGCAATTCTTTACCCAGATGTGCTTCTCTGTTGTAGATGCTGAGAGGAAACCTCTCGCTCGCCATTCTGTCAAGCCCCTCAAAATCTTCTGCTTCTCCATTCTTCTGACCACCAATAAGTTCAATAAGACCATGAAACTATATATATCAATATGTACACACACACAGTATTTATTTTACGTGCCTGTATATTTGCTTGCTCTTTTGTCTGTGCTGTGTATGTTTTTCATCTTGGTCACAAAGGAACTTTGTGTTATTCAGTTGAATCCATGTGTGGTTGAATGAGAATTAAGCTTGAACTTAAAGGCCATAAGACATAGGAGTAGAATTAGACCATTGTGTCTGCTCTGCCATCCCATCAGAGCTGTTCTATTTCTCTTTTCAAACCCATTCTCCTACCTTCCTGTAACCTTTGGCACCCCGACATCCACTTCAAATACACACAATGACTTAGCTTGTACAGGCATTTGTGGCAATGAGTTCCACAGATTCATTACCCCCTGGATAAAGAAATTCCTCCTCATCCCTGTTCTGAATGGGTGCCCTTCTATTCTGAGGTTGTGCCCTCTGGTCCTATACATTCCTACTATTGGAAATGTCCACTCCACATACACTATATCTAAGCCTTTCAATATTTGATAGGTTTCAATAAGATTTCAATCGTTCTTCTAAACTCCAGCAAGTACAGGTCCAGAGCCATCAAATGACCCTCATATGTTAACTCTTCCATTCCCAGAATCACTCTTACTAACATTCAATGGATCCTCTCTAATACCTGCGTAAAGAGCCAAAACTGCTCACAATACTCTAAGTGTGGTCTGGCTGGTGCCTTATAAAGCTTCAGCATCACATCCTTGCTTCTATATTCTAGTCCTCTCAAAATTAATGCTAACATTGCATTTGCCTTCCTTAGAAGTGACTCAATATACAAGTTAATCTTCAGTGAATCCTGCACAAGGACTCCCTTGTCTCCTTGCACCTCTGATTTTGAATTTTCTCCATCTTTAGAAAATTGTCTACCCTTTTATTCCTTCTACCAAAGTACATGATTATATACTTCCCTGCAATATATTCCATCTGCCACTTCTTTGCCCATTCTCCCAATCTGTCTGTCCTTCTGCAGACTCCCTGCTTCCACAACACTATCTGTCCCTCTACCCACCTGTATTTTGTCTGAAAACTTGGCCAAAAGGCCAACAATTCTGTCACCCAAATCATTGACATATAACATGAAAATAGGCATTCCTAACATCGACTCCTGTGAAACACCACTAATCACCAGCAGTCAACCAGAGAAGGCCCCTTACATTCCCACTCTTTGCCACCTGTCAGTCATCCAATCTTCTATCCATCACAAACTTCAGAAAATCTGCAGATGCTGGAAACCCAAAGCAACACACACAAAATGCTGGAGGAACTCAGCAGGCCAGGCAGCATCTATGGAAAGAGTGAACAGTCAAAGTTTCAGGCCAAAACCCTTCCACAGGACTGGAAAGGAAGAAGAGAAGTCAGAGTGAGATGGTGGGAGGGGAGTGGTACAAGGTGGGAGGGGGATGGGTGAAGTAAAGAGCTGGGAAGTTGTCTGGAGAAAGAAGTAGTGCTAGAGAAGGTGGGAATCTGATAGGAGAGGACAGAAGACCATGGATTAAAGGGAAAGAGGAGGAGCTCCAGAGGGATGTGATGGGCTGCTAAGGAGATGAAGTGAGAGAGGGAAATGGGAATGGGGAATGGTGAAGGAGAGTTGGTGGGGGGAAATTACCAGAAGTTTGAGAAGTCAGTGTTTATGCCATCAGCTTGAAGGCTACCCAAATGGAATATAAGGTGTTGCTCCAGCAAATTGGCATGTGGCCTCATCACAGCAATAACAGTAAATGTTGACAGTTTACTCTTTTCCATAGGTGCTGTCTCCTCGACCACTGCGATGTCAAAGCCCTTCTGAAAATCCAAGTAAACTGCATCCACTACCTCTCCTTTATCTATCCTGCTTGTTATTTCCTCAAATAATTCCAACAGATCTGTCAGGGCAAGATTTCCTCTTAAAGAAACTGTGCTGACTTCAGCCAACTTTAATCATATGCCTCCATGCGTCCCAATACCACATTCTTAATAATGAACTCCAATATCTTCCCAACCACTGCAGTCAGGCTAACTGGCCTATAATTTCCTCTCTTCTGCCTCTCTCCCTTCTTAAAGTGTAGACTGACATTTACAAATTTCCAGTCCTCCAGAACCATTCCAGAATTTAATGATTCTTGAAAGATCGTTACTAACTAATACACAATCGCTTCAGCTACCTTTTTCAGAAAAATGTGGTGTAGTCCATCTGGTCCAGATGACTTATCTAACTTCAGACTATTCAGTTTCGCAAGAACCATCTCCTTAGTGACAGCATCTGCCCCAGCGCCCTGGAATTTCTGATGAAAATAACACAAAGATCCCAATACTCATACAGAAATGCTTTACGGTCCTAATTAAGGAAACCAGTTTTTAAGAAATGTGCATTTATGGCTTTTAGCAAAGGATCTCTTCATGATTTTTATTAGAAAGAACAGATTAAATCTATTTTATGGACATGCTACAGGTTATACATTTTCACTGTGGAATCAGATGGAAGTTTCCAAAGAATAGATAAGATAAAGGAAATGGTTTCCAGAATATGTTCACTCAATGAAGTATGTATTTGGTTTATTTTAGTTTATCATTCAGTATCTAGTAATGCTGTTTCTGTCATTTTAGCACTTTCAACTTTGTATCTTCTATGCTTTTTACAGAGATGAGTTGGAGTTTGTTCAGTTGGAGCATGACTGGCAAGATCCCCAGGTTCTCATGCATATGACCCATTTGGTGAATACTGATGAAGGTTTCCGTCTATGTGATGGAGATGGAAGAATCCTGATAGATCGCGTAATATCAGCTGCTCAACTGAAATATAATTCAATCCCCATGGTAGTCTACAGGCAGGTTCCATCGGTCGATACCACGCAGCAAAATAATTCACTATCAGTATGGCAGGAGATTCAAGAGAACAGAAACAAGAACGATATAATGCATGGTTAATAATAACAATAATGAAAATATTAAAGATAATCATTCTACTAATAACCACATAACCATACTATATAACAATCACAGCACAGAAACAGGCCATCTTGGCCCTTCTAGTCCATGCCAAATGCTTACTCTCACCTAGTCCCACCGACCTGCACTCAGCCCATAACCCTCCATTCCTTTCCTGTCCATATACCTATCCAATTTTACTTTAAATGACAATATTGAATCTGCCTCTACCACTTCTACTGAAAGCTCATTCCACACAGCTACCACTCTCTGAGTAAAGAAGTTCCCCCTCGTGTTACCCCTAACTTTTGACCCCTACTCTTAATGGAAAAAGCCTATCCACATCAACTATATCTATCCCCCTCATAATTTTAAATACCTCTACCAAGTCCCCCCTCAACCTTCTATGCTCTAAAGAATAAAGACCTAACTTGTTCAACCTTTCTCTGTAACTTAGGTGTTGAAACCCAGGTAACATTCTAGTAAATCTTCTTTGTACTCTCTCTATTTTGTTGACCTCTTTCCTATAATTCGGTGACCAGAACTGTACACAATACTCCAGATTTGGCCTTACCAATGCCTTGTACAATTTGAACATTACATCCCAACTCCTATATTCAATGCTCTGATTTATAAAGGCCAGCATACCAAAAGCTTTCTTCACCACCCTATCCACATGAGATTCCACCTTCAGGGAACTATGCACCATTATTCCTAGATCACTCTGTTCTACTGTATTCCTCAATGTCCTACCATTTACCATGTATGTCCTATTTTGACTAGTCCCACCAAAATGTAGCACCTCACACTTATCAGCTTTAAACTCCATCTGCCATCTTTCAGCCCACTCTTCTAATTGGCCTAAATCTCTCTGCAAGCTTTGAAAACCTACTTCATTATCCACAACACCACCTATCTTAGTATCATCTGGATACTTACTAATCCAATTTTTACCACCCCATCATCCTGATCTTTAATGTATATGACAAACAACATTGGACCCACTACAGATCCCTGAAGCGCACCACTAGTCACCGGCCTCCAACCTGACCAACAGTTATCCACCACTATCCTCTGGCATCTCACATCCAGCCACTGTTGAATCCATTTTACTACTTCAATATTAATACCTAATGACTGAACCTTCCATGTGGAATCTTGTCAAAGGCCTTACTGAAGTCCATTTACACAACATTCACTGCTTTACCCTCATGTGGTGGTGAAAACACTGCATTTGCAGAATGTTCCTTGCTTGCTGCTAGGAGCCCCTGTTTGGAACATTCGGTTTAGTATGTGTGTCAAAGGTGATTAATGCTTTACTTCTGCAGAGCAACATTCTTATGAGAACTGTAACTTCTGCCTTAATGGCTAAGAGTAGCCCATTCCAGCTAAAACCGTAGGCTAAGACGTGACATACAGTGTTATTACTTTCTTGTACGTTAAACTGTTTCATCTATCTGTATAAAGGTCAACTCGCATACGCGTCTAGTCAGAGTCAGTCTCTCCACCATGAGGGTTTGCTCTCCGTGACATCATGACAATAAAGGTTCTTGCTGTGAACTAAGCCCAGAGAGTCACTGTCTTTTATTTGAAGCAAAGTGTTAGAACTCTGCTACAACAGTTTTGGCGTAGTCGGCAGGATCCCATAAACGGGATTCGGACAAAGCAAGCAGAGTAGAGTCTACGGGGGAGGTAGAAAATACCCCCTGTCCTGGGTTCCAGCCCCAGGGGAGTCTGGGTGAGTATGGCCGGGGGGGGGGCCGCACAAGAAGACACAGTATTAATTAGAATTGACTTGGGCTCTGGTCAAGGCAGAACCTTAGGTAAGCACTCTGTTTGTCTGTCTGCCCCTGTCGGTCTAAAGTGTATAGTTTTTTGTATAAGATTAATTTGCAGTTACCATGGGACAGAAGAACACCTCTGGTAGAGTGTCAGAGAAAAACGCTCCCAGTGAATGGAATAAGAGGGGACGTGGACCGAGACACCTGATAAAGGTAGGAGGTAGAGATCCAGGAAGAAGAGGGGGCTTGCCTAATGAGCCCTATCCAAAACCTGGATCACCAGTGGACATAGTTTATCGTGAGACTCAAGTAGGCAGTTACGTGACCCCTTTTTATCCCAATCTATACGGGTGGTACCTGAATCAATGTTTGGATGAGGGAGAGTGGCCTACTCTCAAGCCACATGTTATTCAAGCATATTGGAATGATGTTAAAGTGGGAAATGGTGACCCCGACCCCATATGGTTACCATATGTCCTGAGCTGTTTTCCTGTATGGAAAAGAGTTGCAGAAAAATATTACCTGGACATTGTGGAGAAAAAATTGGGACCCCCGATGTTATCCATGCCTTCCAAAGGACATTCGGCCACCTCCGCCCCAGATCTGACTATGGGTGTATTTCCTCGACTGGAGAAATCGAGGACATCCTACGGGGACCCCTGGCAAGAATCTATTGACTATGCATTAGCCCTTTGACAAAATCCACCTCCATATGTCGATGATGTGACACAACAAGAAGGAGAAGTGAAAGTGGCTCAGGCAGACAGTTCAGAGGGAGCTGGGGGATCGGGAATGGTTCTCCGTTCTGGTCACAAATTGTCCCTGGTAGAGCGAGTCCCCGGGTCCAAACTGCAGAGCAATCAATCCGAGGTTAGTTCCTCTACTGCCCGTCAATTTCCCCGTATAATGGTTAGAACTGCCTCGATTCTACGTCCGTGGACCCCAGGCGCTCTGCAAAGCCACTGGGAAGCTGCATGACGAAGTAAGGGAGGGACAGAGCCCTCTCACAGATGAGCCTATGCACACCTTTCAAATAGGGGACTTAGCATTGTTAAAAGCATTAAAAAGGAACTCTCTTTCCCCCAGGTGGAAAGGACCTTACCAAGTGCTGCTCGTTAACTGCACCGCCATTAAACTACAAGGAAAAGGGGACTGGGTTCACGCCACCCACTGCAAGACTTACTCACCTCCCGACCAATTGACAGGCACAGGAGACCAGCATGTGGAACCTCCGCCAAAGACAAGCAATGCAGCCCCGGAGTATTTCGCTCAACTTTTAAAGGATGCGTTCCCTTCTGTAGTCCCAGATAGTCCTCCGTTACTTGATCGTGCTCACAGAATTATGCACCGATCACCAAGTTCTTCATCTAAACCACCTGTTGTAATTGTTCGATTTCATTATGTGCATGTTAAAAAGCACCTTATTCATTTGGCTCGGCGTTTAGGGGTGGTTAAATTGAGAGAATTCCAATTTCGGCTTGTGGAGGATTTCAGCCCAGAAGTGATGAAGGCATGGCTCGCTTTTAAACCTTTGATGTCCGAATATTATGAGAAAAACCTAAAACCAGCGCTTTTATACCCTGTGAAACTTAGAATCTCGCCTTCGAATGCATCACGACGCGTTTTTCTCTCCACATCTGATGCTCGAAGCTTTCTAGATGAGAACTATCCTACTGCTTCGGATTCTCGTCTCTAATAAATGTATGGTTTTGATCGTTACAAGATAGTTTTTGTTTCCAAAACCAGATTTTGTTTCTGACTATTGGTGTAGGTTTATTTTACATTTTATATTCCAATTAAAGTTTTTCTTTATCGACGTACTAATCTTTTTAATTTACTTACTTTAACTATTGTATTTTATTTTTGGTCATTACTATTAATCCTTTGAAGGTGAATTTTTTTTAATGTTTCGATATATATCTTTCATTTTTTGTGTAACTAAGATGGCGGTCTCTTTTCTAAATTTTCTTTTTTAAATTTCGCCTTTTTTGTCGTCTTCTTCCTATAATGCCTTTCTTATCACATCCTAATTTTATTTGTTCGGGTTTTAACCCGATTTATAAACTACCAGTGTTTATATTCTTTTTGGGTTTTTTTACTAGCAATTATATTAAGAAGTCTGTTTTAGTATAGTGTTAATTACTTTTTAGGATTTTGGGTGGATCTTTTTTTTTCTCCTTTATGTATCTGGAGTCGCCTTCTGGAGACATGGGGGTAGATTTAGTCTCACAGTTTTTTTTCCTGGCCTCCTTCAGGCTCAGGAGGGTCTCTTTTCCGTGGGTGGTGGGCGGGGGTTTCCTTTCTAATTCTATTGCTCTTTTTATTAGTTTTTCTAGTTTTTTAAATTGGGCTGATTTCAAACTACTAAAATGTCCGCTGTATCGTCATTTCTAGGTCCTCCCCTTATTTTTGTTCCTCTTCCGGGTGCATGAGTTCATACTTTGGTTAACTCTTTATATACCAGAGGGTTGATTTTAGAAATATGGCTCAGACCATTAATTTTGTCTCTTGGAATACTAATAGCTTAAACCATCCGATTAAACGGAAAAAGATTTTAAGTATTCCAAAGACTGAATGCGCATATTATTTTTGTACAAGAAACTCATGTGAGGAAAGAGGATAATCAACGTTTTTTTAGGTTTTGGAGAGATCAACAGTACCATTTGAATTCAAATGCTAAAGTAAAAGGAGTTTCAATTTTTATTGACTCCTCTATTACATTTGTTCAACACGATATTATTTCAGATCCGAGTGGTAGATTTTTGTTAATTACTGGGTTACTTTTTAATAAGAAGGTTGCTATGGTTAATGTTTATACTCCAAATGTAGATTATCCTGATTTCTTTAAGTCTTTATTTACTTCTCTACCTAATCTAAGTGAATATATTGTGGCGACCCATTTCCTGGCACATTCAAACTGGCTCACAATTAGCCAGCGTTCCGGCTAAGGGAGATAGCCTACGGGGGTTTGTGAGTACGTGTCTTTTGGAGCATCTGCGCCCACGGGGGGCAGGTTGAGGGAGGCTTAAAAGCAAGGCTGTGTAGTTCGAATAAAGTTATCTTTGACTGCAGTTTACCGACTCCGTGTCGTTATTTTAGCGCTGCGTGTAGCACACCGCTACAATTGGTGACCCCGACGTACCAAACGATTTTTGGACCAGAGATGACCGATGCCGCCTCTGTTCATGCGGTTTCATTGAAACTGCCGGGCTTCTGGATGCCACGACCTCACCTATGGTTCCAGCAAGCAGAAGCCCAATTCCACGTTCGGCAGATAACCTCAGAGGACACCCGTTACTACTACGTGGTGAGCTCCCTCGACCAGGACACAGCGGCCCAGGTTGTGGAGTTCGTACAGTCGCCCCCAGCGGACGGCAAATACACAGAATTCAAAGCCCTGCTCATAAGGACTTTCAGACTCTCACGGCGTGAGCAAGCTGCCCGTTTACTGCACCTGGATGGCTTGGGCGACAGACCTCCATCGGCTTTAATGAATGAGATGTTGTCTCTGGCCAGCGGACACAAACCCTGCCTCATGTTTGAGCAGGCATTCCTGGAGCAGCTGCCCGAGGACATACGCCTGCTACTGTCCGTTGTGGATTTCAGTGACCCCCGGAAGGTGGCAGCCCGGGCGGACTTGATGTGGAACGCCAAGAAGGTGAGTGGGGCGTCTGTCGCACAGATCACCTGGCCACGCTCCCAGCAGCAAACCAGTCCAGGCCCGGCCGCAGAGCCTGCTAACCCCAGAGGGAGGGGTGGGGAGCCCAATGAACAATGGTGCTTCTACCACCAGCGGTGCGGCGCAGAAGCCCGCCATTGTCGCCCACCCTGCAAGTTCCCGGGAAACGCCAGGGCCAGCCGCCGCTGATGGCTACGGCGGCTGGCCATCGGGATAGCCTCCTGTATGTGTGGGATAGAAGGTCGGGACGCCGGTTTTTGGTCGACACTGGTGCCGAGATCAGCATCTTACCTCCGATGGGTTACGACACCCGCAGCACGGCACCGGGTCCCCCCCGAGTGCCGTGAACGGCAGCACAGTAAGGACCTATGGCACCCGTCAGGTGCAGCTACAGTTCGGATCCAGCCAGTTCACATGGGACTTCACATTGGCCGCCGTAGCCCAACCTCTTCTGGGTGCAGATTTTTTGCGGGCTCACAGCCTACTGGTCGACCTGCCCAGGAAGAGACTGGTCCACGCTGAGACCTTTCAGACATTCTCCCTGGGTACAGCCCAGTTGCCAGCCCCTCACCTCGGCTCCATCACGCTGTCCGACAACGACTTCACCAGGGTCCTGGCAGATTTCCCTTCGGTTCTAGCACCGCAGTTCACAGTGGCCATGCCCCGACACGGCGTACAGCACCACATCCCGACCCAGGGACCACCTCTCCACGCCCGCACTCGGCGGCTTCCCCCAGACAAGCTCCGACTGGCAAAGGAGGAGTTCAAGAGGATGGAGGAATTGGGGATCATCCAGCAGCCCGACAGCCCATGGGCGTCCCCCCTGCACATGGTGCCCAAAGCGACGGGAGGCTGGAGACTGTGCGGCGACTACCGCAGGCTGAACGAGGCTACCGCACCGGACCGCTACCCTGTGCCGCACATTCAGGACTTTGCAGCAAACCTGCACGGTGCACGGATCTTCTCCAAGGTAGATCTCGTCCGAGGGTACCATCAAATCCCGATGCATCTTGACGACGTCCCCAAAACGGCTCTCATCACCCCGTTTGGCCTTTTTGAGTTCTTCCGCATGCCGTTCGGCCTGAAGAATGCCGCACAGACGTTCCAGCAGTTAATGGACGCAGTGGGACGTGACCTGGACTTCGCGTTCATCTATTTGGATGACATCCTCATAGCCAGCAGCAGTCGTCAGGAGCATCTGTCCCATCTCCGTCAACTCTATGCCTGGCTGAGTGACTACGGTCTAACGATCAACCCGGCCAAATGCCAGTTTGGGCTCGACACCATTGACTTCCTGGGCCACAGGATTACTAAAGACGGGGCATCCCCTCTGCCCGCTAAGTTAGATGCGGTCCGCCATTTCCCCCGACCCACCACGATCAAAGGCCTTCAGGAATTCGTAGGTATAGTCAATTTCTACCACCGCTTCCTCCCTTCAGCTGCCCGGATCATGTGCCCCCTGTTCGCCCTGCTGTCCGGTCCGGGCAAGGACATTACCTGGGACGAGGAGTCCGCCGCCGCTTTAATTCAAATGAAGGAAGCCTTGGCGAACACCGCGATGCTAGTGCACCCCAGAATGGACGTCCCTACTGCCCTCTCAGTGGACGCATCTAACACGGCAGTCGGTGGGGTGCTGGAGCAACTCATCGCAGGCCGCTGGCAACCCCTGGCGTTTCTCAGCAAACATCTGCGACCACCCGAGCTCAAATACAGTGCTTTCGAACGGGAACTGTTGGCGCTCTACCTGGCAATCCAGTATTTCAGGTACTTCCTAGAAGGTCGGCCCTTCACCGCGTTCACGGACCACAAACCGCTTACCTATGCGTTCACAAAAGCGTCTGACCCCTGGTCGTCCTGCCAGCAGCGCCATCTGTCCTACATCTCTGAATACACGACGGATGTCCGGCACGTCTCCAGTAAGGACAATGTTGTGGCAGATGCGCTCTCTCGCCCTACCGTTCATGCCCTTTCCCAAGGGGTAGACTTTGAGGCACTGGCAGAGGCACAGCAGGCAGATGAGGAGATTCCGAATTACAGAACCGCAGTCTCCGGTTTGCAGCTCCAGGACCTCTCCGTAGGCCCGGGTGAGAGGACACTACTCTGTGACGTCGCCACTGGCCAACCCCGTCCCGTCGTCCTGGCAGCCTGGCGGCGGCGTGTTTTCTATTCCGTTCGCAACTTAGCACACCCCTCCATCAGGACAACCGTCCAGATGGTTTCCAGCAGGTTTGTTTGGCATGGACTCCGCAAACAGGTCAGTGAATGGGCCAAAACGTGCATGCACTGCCAGACGGCCAAGGTGCAGCGGCACACCAAAGCCCCACCGCAGCAGTTCCACCCCACCCACCGGCGTTTCGACCACATTCATGTGGATATCATGGGCCCCCTGCCAGTGTCGCGAGGAGCGCGGCACCTCCTCACTATTGTGGACTGGTTCACAACATGGCCGGAGGCGATCCCGCTCACCGACACCACCTCCGAATCTTGCGCCCGGGCACTGATCGCCACCTGGGTGTCCCGCTTTGGTGTACCGGCCCAAATTACCTCCGACAGAGGCGCCCAGTTCACCTCCAGCCTGTGGTCAGCTATGGCCAGCCTGTTGGGAACACAGCTGCACCACACAACTGCCTACAACCCACAGTCGAACGGGCTAGTGGAGCGTTTCCACCGTCACCTGAAGTCGGCTCTCATGGCCCGCCTGCGAGGAGCTAACTGGGCGGACGAGCTTCCCTGGGTCCTACTCGGCATCCGCACAGCGCCCAAAGACGATCTGCATGCCTCGTCGGCCGAGTTGGTGTACGGCGCGCCCCTGGTCGTCCCCGGAGAGTTCATACCAGCCCCAAGGGGGCAAGAGGAAGAACCCGCAGCAGTCCTGGGCCGACTACGCGAGAGGCTCGGTCACCTGGCCCCCCATACCCACTTCGCAGCACGGGCAGAACCCGACCTGCGTACCCAAAGACCTGCAGAACTGTAAGTTTGTGTTTGTACGAAGGGGTGGGCATCGGACACCGCTGCAACAGCCCTACGAGGGGACGTTAACGGTGCTCCGGAACAACGTGTCCACGTTGGGGGGAGAGAGGAGGTTTTCACGGTGGACCAACTCAAACCGGCCCATGTGGACCTGGCGCAACCCGCCGAGTTTCCGGCACCACGGCGCAGAGGCCAACCTCCCAAACAGGTTCCGGCCCAGACTGTGGACATTGGGGGGTGTATCGCCGGTTCTGGGGGGGGGGGTTATGTGGTGACCCATTTCCTGGCACATCCGAACCGGCTCACAATTAGCCAGCATTCTGGCTAAGGGAGATAGCCTACGGGGGTTTGTGAGTAAGTGTCTTTTGGAGCATCTGCGCCCACGGGGGGCAGGTTGAGGGAGGCTGTGTAGTTCAAATAAAGTTATCTTTGACTGCAGTTTACAGACTCCGTGTCATTATTTTAACGCTGCGTGTAGCACACAGCTACAATATGTTAATAATGGGTGGTGACTTCAACTGCTGTTTAAATCCTTTGCTGGATAGATCTATATCCATTCAGACTTTACCAAATAAGTCAGCCACTTATATCAATTCTTTTTTGACTGATAATGAAATTTTCAATATTTGGAGATTTCTGCATCCTAAGGACAAAGAGTTTTCATTTTTCTCACGTTTATCATTCTTACTCGAGAATTGACTATTTTTTCATTGACTCGTTTTATTCCATCTGTAACTGGTTGTAATTATGACATTATAGCCATCTCTGATCATGCTTCAATGAAACTTTCTATTAAATTAATGGATACAGTTTCTGGTACTAAGCAATGGCGATTTGATTCTACCTGACTGCAAGATCCAGATTTCATTAAATTTATGAAGGAGCAGATTGATTTCTTCTTTTCAACTAATTCCACGGATGAAATTTCCTGCGGAATACTTTGGGACACTTTTAAAGCATATATATGTGGACAGATTATCTCCTATTCTGTTGGTTTGAGAAAACGTATTAAGAAGGAAACTCTTTTATTGCTTGATAAGATTAAAGAAATTGACAAGAAATATTCGATTGCTCCTAGTAAGGAACTTTACAAACAAAGGGTTGAGCTTCAAATGGAACACAGTTTATTACTTACATCTTCAATTGAAAATCAATTAATGAAAACCAGAAATCATTTTTATACACATAGTGATAAATCGGGTAAACTGTTAGCTAACCAATTGAAAAATGCTTCAGTTAAATGTCAACTTATTAAGATTCGTCAACAGAATGGTGAACTGACAGTGAACCATGATGAGATAAACAAATCTTTTCAAGATTTTTATACCTCCCTGTATCATTCTGAATTTCCTCAAGATCATAATACCATGCATGATTTTCTTGGGAAATTGCATTTTCCAAAATTATCATCAGAAGAACTTTTAATATTAGAAACTCCTATTACGGATGCAGAAAATAAGGTGTTATTTCCTCTATGAATTCTGGGAAAGCACCAGGTCCAGATGGGTATACAGTGGAATTTTTAAAGTGTTTTTCCTTTACTTTTTCTCCTTGGTTATGCAAGGTTTTTGAAGAAGCAATTAGACTAGGTAAATTGCCACAATCTTGTTATAGAGCTTACATTTCTTTAATATTGAAAAAAGATAAAGACCCTACTGACTGTGCATCCTATAGACCAATATCCTTATTGAATGTAGATTCCAAGATCTTTTCCAAGTTACTGGCAACCAGGCTGGAGAAGGTATTACCTCAAATTATCTCGGAGGATCAAACTGGTTTTATTAAAAATCGCTGTTCTTTTTTCAATATTAGGAGATTATTGAATATTGTTTATACTCCTTCATGCAGCACCTCAGAATGTGTCATTTCATTAGATGTGGAGAAAGCATTTGATAGAGTTGAATGGCCATATTTATTTACTGTGCTTGAGAAATTTAATTTTAGTCCAACATTCTTGGATTAAATTGATATATCATACTCCAGTAGCCTCGGTTTTTACTAACAATCAAAGATCTCCCTTTTTTCGTTTATTTCGGGGTACCAGGCAAGGCTGTTCTCTTAGTCCATTATTATTTGATATTGCTTTAGAACCTTTGGCAATTGCTATTAGAGAATCACCTAACATTTTTGGCATTACTCACGGGATGGATATACATAAGTTATCATTATACACAGATGACTTGTTATTATATATTTCTGATCCTGAGAAATCCATTCCTGCAGTTATATAATTGTTGGCTCAGTTTAGTAATTTTTTGGGGTATAAATTGAATCTTAATAAGAGTGAATTGTTCCCCTTAAATAGACAGGTTCCAATTTATGGAAATTTACCTTTTAAATTAGTTAATGACTTTTTTTATATACTTAGGGATTAAAATTACAAAAAATCATAAGGAGTTATTCAAGGTTAATTTTTTACCCTTAATTGATCAAATGAAATGTTTGTTCACTAAATGGTCACCATTGTCTTTATCTCTGATAAGTCGGATTAATACTATTAAGATGGTTATTTTACCCAAGTTCTTATATATATTTCAAGCGGTACCAATTTTTATTCCAAAATCCTTTTCTGACAAATGTTGAATCAAAAATTTCCTCATATATATGGCAGAACAAAAATCCTAGATTGGGTAAAAAATATTTACAGAAGACAAGGAAGGAAGGTGGATTGGCATTGCCTAATTTTAGATTTTATTATTGGGCAATTAATATTTGAAATGTTGGTTAGGGGATTGGGATTTATCTCCTAGCCCTCATTGGGTAAATCTGGAAACTAAATCTGTACAAGGATTTTCATTGGGTTCTATTTTAGGGACTTCTCTTCCCTTTGCTCTTTCTAAATTGCATAAACAAATTGACAATCCGATAGTCAAACACACTTTGCATATATGGTTTCAATTTCAGAAATTTTTTGGGCTGAATCAATTTGTTTTAACTATTCCTATTGTATCCAATTTTGTTTTTCATCCTTCTATTATGGACCAAGCTTATTCAGCTTGGAAGACTAAAGGAATACTACGATTTTCTGATTTATTTTTGGATAATTGTTATATGTCTTTTGAACAATTATCTAATAAATATAATTTGCCGAGATCTCATTTTTTTTAGATATTTACAGATTAGGAATTACTTAAACACTGTATTTCCTATCTTTCCAAATCTTGATTCTTCGGGTATTTTGGAGAAATTGTTAGAACTAAATCCTTTTCAGAAAGGTGTAATATCAAATGTTTACAATATAATTAGGAAAATACATTCAGAGGCCTTTTATAAGATTAAAATGATTGGGAAAGAGAACTTAACTTTACTATCCCTATTGAGAATTGGGATAACATTCTTCAATTAGTTAATTTATCCCCTATATGTGCTAAACATTCATTGATACAGTTTAAAGTTGTGCACAGGGCTCATATGTCCAAGGATAAATTGGCTCATTTTTATTCCCATATAAATCCTATATGTGACAGATGTCATTCTGAGATAGCTTCTTTAACTCATATGTTTTGGTCATGTCCGCTTTTGGAAAAATATTGGAAAGACATTTTTGATATTATTTCCACGGTATTGAACATTGATTTACAACCTCATCCTATTACTGCAATCTTTGGTTTACCAATGATGGAGTCAATCCATTTATCTTCTTCTGCTTGTCGGGTGATGGCATTTCTTCCATTAATGGCTAGAAGGTCTATTTTGTTGAATTGGAAAGAAATTAATCCCCCTACTGTATTTCATTGGTTTTCTCAAACTATGTTATGTCTAAATTTGGAGAAAATTAGAAGTGTCATATATGACCCTTCTATTAAACTTGAAAAGATCTGGAGGCCATTTATTCAACATTTTCACATGATGTAATTTGACCCTGTTCCAATCCTATTTGTTTTTTTTTATATATTTTTTTGAGAGGATTGGAGTTGGGGACACTGATGATTTTGTAATTTTTTTTATAGATACTATAAACAGCCCATTTTTTCTTCTTTCCTTTTTTTTTCTTAATAGTTAGAGGTTAGTTTGTTAGTTTAGTTTTACTTAGGGTATTATTTTTTTTCTTTTTCTCTTTTCTGTTTTTTTTCCAACATAAATTATTTTTTTTTTGTTTCGTTTATATGACATTTGTATCATTCATGATTTGGGAAGACTTAACTATATTGTACTTATTGCTTGTGTATCCTTTTATGTTCATTTTAATTTTGTAAGTTTGTAATCTCGTTATCTATGTACTAATCTTATCATGTTGATATTAATAAAAAGATTGAAAAAGAAAGAAAAGCACCAGTACTTCCCTCTTTTTAATCATCATAGTTTCCATAACTTCCCTACTTGTTTCCCTTAACTTGCACAATTCAATATCCTTCTCTTTAGTGAATACTGAAGAAAAGAAATTGTTCAAAATCTTTCCCATCTCTTTTGGCTGCACACATAGCTGTCCACTCTGATTCTCTAAGGGACCAATTTTATCCCTCACTATCCTTTTGATATTAATATAACTGTAGAAACCCTTTGGATTCATTTTCACCTTACTTGCCAAAGCAACCTTGTATCTTCTTTTAGCTTTTCTAATTTCTTTAAGATTCTTTTTATATTCTTTATATTCCTTGAGCATCTCATTTACTCCATGCTGCCTATATTTATTATAGATATCTCTCTTTTTCCAAACCAAGTTTCTAATGTCCCTTGAAAACCATGGCTCTCTCAAACTTTTAACCTTTCCTTTCAACCTAACAGGAACATAAAGATTCTGTACCCTCAAAATTTCACCTTTAAATGACCTCCATTTCTCTATTACATCCTTCCCATGAAACAAATTGACCCAATCTACTCCTTCTAAATCCTTTCTAAATTTTAAATCCTATTGTTTCAATAACAAGTAGATTATTGTTGATTATTGCAGATAATCATAAAAATTTCTGTATTAAAATAAAAGAAGTAGAATATACCAATATGCAGGTCATGGAGAGGATGTGCCAGATTTCTCAAAACAGGTAACAGTTTGTTTAGTGACTTCCTCTCCGCCACCAACAAAAAAGAGTCCAGGTTGTAGCCAAGGAAGGATCCAGCCTTTTTGATGAGTTTTATTCAGTCTTTTTGCATCACCAGCACCGATGCTGCTCCCACCACAAGAAGACACCACTCGCTACAACAGACTTGTACAAGATCTCCCACATCCTGCTGCATACATTGAAGGATTTCAGCTTCCTTAGAAAATAGAGTCTGCTTATCCCCTTCTTGGAAACAGCCTTGGTGTTGATTTTCCAGTCAAGTCTGTTCCTGAGGTGAACACCCAAGTATTTGTACTCCTCCACCACCACACAACTTCTCCCAGAATGTATACAGTACTTGTCACAGGACTCTTCCTCCTAAGATCAATCACCATCTCCCTGGTTTTGGCCACATTCAGGAGCAAGTGATTCCTCCCACATTACTCCACAAACTTGTCTAGCAGTCCTCTGTACTCCAACTCCTGCCCATCTGTGATACACCCAACCATCGCAGAGTCATTGTCAACTTCTGCAAGTGACAGGACTCAAATTTGTTCTGAAAGTCTGAAGTCTACAGTGTGAACAGGAACGGAGACAGGACAGTCCCTTGTTGAGCTCCAGTGCCACTCACCACCATCTCAGACTGGGGTCTATCTGTCAGGTAGTCAGTAATCCAGATGATAGTGGATTTGTCTTTGCCCATCCTTTGCAGCTTCTTGCTCAGAAAAAGTGGCTGGATTGTCTTGAAGGCACTAGAGAAATCAAACAACGTGACTTTTACAATGCCACCAGCATCATCCAGGTGGGAGAGAGCTGTCTGCAACAGGTAGATGATGGCATCATCCACTCCCACACGAGGTCAGTAGGCAAACTGTAGAGGGTCCAATGAAGATCTCACCTGTGATCCAGGGTCAGTCAGAACCAGCCTCTCCAGCACCTCCATCACATGAGACGTGAGGGCAATTGGTCTGAAGTCATCAAGTTCAGATGGAGTCACCTTCTGATCTTAGGGTGGCAACGGTAGCATAGCGGTCAACACAATGCTTTGTAGCACAGGTGACCTGGGCTCAGTTTCCACTGTAGGTTAAGGTACGGGCTGGTTTAGATCACTGTTCGAAACGGCAGGACCTGATGTCTGGATGGACGGTTAAGTGTTGGGCCAGACTGAAAAGGTCAGGGTGTTGAGGCCCGAGGCAAGGTGGGGGCCGGTTCAGATTGCTGCTCCACACATTTACTCGGCTCTGCGCTGAACTACGGGACTCTCTCCCAGACTTCAGTTCAGAAACACTTCGGTTACTACTTGCATGACTTTTTTTTTCATTACAGATTGGGTGTTCGACAAATTTGAAATTGTGATCTCTTGAAAAAGACATTGTTCACAATGGGCTGCACAATTGATATTTTTCTTGTACTTAAACATTGATATTGTTCTCCAAGATAAGACCATAAGATACAGGGGCAGAATTAAGCCATTTGGCCCAACAAGTCTGCTCCCCCATTTCCAGCTGCTGGAACAGTTTGTGGTTGAGGATGACTCGAGTCCCCAATGACCCTTCTGGCCCTTTTTGCACACCAGTCTGTAAATGTCCTGAATAGTGGGAAGTTCACATCTACAGATGTGCTGGGCTATCTGCACCACTCTCTGCAGAGTCCTGTGATTGAGAGAAATATAGTTCCCATACCAGGCAGTGAGGCAGCCAGTCAGGATGCTCTCATTTTACCCCTTTAGAAAGTCATTAGGATTTGGGGACTCATGCCAAACTTCTTCAACCATCTGAGGTGAAAGAGGCACTGTTGTACTTTTCTCACTACATAGCTGGCATGTACAGATCAAGTGAGATCCGCAATAATGAGTATGCCAAGGAACTTCAAGCTGTTCGCCCTCTCAAATCTAAATCCATTGATGTCAAAAGGGGTTAGCCCGTCTCCATTCCTCCTGTAGTCCACAACCAGCTCCTTTGTTTTTGTGACATTGAGGCATTGAAGTAGGCACATTTGTAGACAACAGATCAACATGCACGCATAGACAATCAATCAATACACCTGTGTAAACAACGTTTCATTCACAGTGCTATGGGGAGTCAGTGCTGCAAAAGAAATAGATCCATACATTGCAAGGGGATTTCAATCAGGTCCACTGCCCAAGTACAAAAGGCAGCAGTGGTTTGCTACAGCGAAAAAGAGTTTTATCTAGTGGGAAATCGGTGTTTGGGATTGATTAGCAAGAGCAAATTAAAGGAAGGCAGGGCGAGAACAGCAGCCATCATCGCAGCAGACATTGTCTCAGTGGACAGAGTCAGAGTGGTGATCTTGAGGTTTTAGCTCTTCGTGACTTTAGTCAGAGAAAGCAAAAGAACAGAACAGCTCAAGATTTTTTTCCTTTCTTTACATCTGCTCAGCTATTGTATAGAATTGTATCAAAAGGGCAGGCAGAAAGGTAGGGGTGGCATTGCTCTGTTGGTAAAAACATGAAATCAAATTATTAGAAAGAGGTGACATGGGTTGAGAAGGCGTTGAATCATTGTGGATAGAGCTAAGCAACTGCAAAGATAAAACGATCATGATAGGAGTTGTATACAGACCCCCAAACAGTAGTAGAGATGTGCTTTTCAAGCTACGACAGGAAAGAGAAAATGCATGCCAAAAGGGCAATGTTACAATAGTCAATATGCAGGTTGATTGGGAACTTCAGGTTGGTGCTGGATTCCAGGAGGGGGCATTTATAGAGTGCCTACAAGATGGTTTTTTCAGAGCAGCTCATGGTTGAGCCCACTAGAGGATCAGCAATTCTGGACTGGGTGTTGTGTTCTGAAAAAGAATTCATTAGAGAGCTTAAGGTAAAAGAACCCTTTGGGACAAGTGATCATAATATGGCAGAAATCTCTCTGAAATTTGAGAAGGAGAAGATAAAGTCAGTATCAGTATTATAGTGGAATAAAGTGAATTACAGAGGCATGAGAGGGGAGCTGACCTAAATTGATTGAAAAAAAAACACTGACAGGGAAGATGGCAGATCAGCAATGGCTGGAATTTCTGGAAGCAATGCAGAAGGCGCAGGATATATACATCCCAAAGAGGAAGCAGTATTCTAAAGGGAAGATAACACAACCGTGGCTAACAAGAGAAGTCAAAGCCAACATAAAAAACCCAAGAGAGGGCATATAATAGAGCAAAAATTAGTGGGAATTTAGAGGATTGGGAAGCTTTTAAAAACCACCAGAAAGCAACTAAAAAGTCATTAAGAAGGTAAAGGTTGAATACTAAAGTAATCTAGGCAATAATATTAAATAGGATAGCAAGTTTCTTGGGATACACGAAGTGTAAAAGAGAAGTGAGAGTGGATATCAGACCACTAGAACACAATGCAGGAAGATCATAATGGGAGACAATGAAATGGCGAATGAACTGACTAAGTATTTTGCATCAGTCTTCCACTGTGGAACACACTAGTAGTATGATGGAAGGTCTGGGTGTCAGGGGTCATGAAGTGTGTGAAGGTTCATGGGAAACTGAAAGGACTTAAGGTAGATTGGTCACTTGGATCAGATGGTGTACGTCCCAAGGTTTTGAAAGAGCTGGCTGAAGAGATTGTAGAGGCATTAGTAATGATCTTTCAAGGATCACTAGATTTTGGAATGGTTCCAGAAGACTAGAAAATTGCAAATGTCACTCCATTCTTCAAGAAAGGAGAGAGGCAAAAGAAAGGAAATTATAGTCCAGTCAGTCTGACCTCAGTGGTTAGGAAGATGTTGGAGTCGATTATTAAGGATGAGGTGTCAGGGTAGTTGGAGGCCCATGATAAAATAGGCCATAGTCAGCAAGGTTTCCTCAAGCCAAATCCTTCCTGACAAATATTTTGCAATTCTTTAAAGCAATAGTGAGCTGTTTAGACAAATGAGAATTGCCTGAGGTTGTGTACTTGGATTTTCAGAAGTTCTTTGACAATGCCACACATTGAGACTGATTAACAAGCTATGAGCCCATTGTATTACAGGAAAGATTCTAGCATGGATAAGGCAGTGGCTGATTGGCAGGAGGCAAAGAGAGGGAATAAAGGGAGCCTTTTCTGCTTGGCTGCCAGTGACTTGTGGTGTCCCACAGGGGTCTGTGAAAGGACCACTTCTTTTTAAATTATATGTCAATGATTTGGATGGTGGAATTGATGGCTTTGTTGCAAAGTTTTCAGGTGATATGAAGAGAGGTGGAGGGGCGGGTAGTTTTGAGGACATAGAGGGGCTACAGAAAGACCTAGACAGATTAGGAGAACAGACAAAGAAGTGGCTCATGGAATACAACGCCTGGAAGTGTATGGTCATGCACTTTGGTAGTAGGAATGAAAGTGTTGGCTGTTTTCTAAGTGGAGAGAAAACACAAAAATCTGAGGCACAAGGGGACTTGGATTTTTTGTGCAGGAATCCTGAAAGGTTACTTTGCATGTTGAGTCTGTGTTAAGGAAGAAAGGTGCATTGTTAGCATTCATTTCAAGAAGACTAAAATATAAAAAGCAAACATGTAATGTTGGGACTTTATAAAGCACTAGTAAGGCCTCACTTTGAGTATTGTGAGCAATTCTGGGCCCCTTATCTTAGAAGTATTCACTGAAACTTGAGAGTTCAAAGGATGTTCACAAAAATAATTCCAGGATTGAATGGTTTGTCATAAGAGTAACATTTGATGGCTCTGGACCTGTATTCACTGGAATTTAAAAGGATGAAGGGTGACTTCATTGAAACATATCGAATGGTGAAAGGCCTTAATAGTGTGGATGTGGAGAGGATGTTTCCTATGATATAGAGTCTAAGACCAGAGGACAGTCTCAGAATAGAGGGGCAACCTTTTAGAACAGAGATAAGGAGGAATTTCTTTTGCCAGAGAGTGGTGAATCTGTGGAATTCTTTGTCATGGGCATATGTAGAGACCATGTGTTTATGTATATTTAAGGCAGTTGTTGATTCTTGATTGGTCAGGATATGAAGGGATACAGGGAGAAGGCAGGAGATTGGAGTCGAGAGGAAAACTGGATTATCAATTGTGAAATGGTGGAGCAGACTCAATGTGCCACATGGCCTAATTCTGCTCTTGTATTTTATGATCTGAAATGAGTACAATTTTGCTAAGTGCACTGGGTAAAAAGACATACTGTTTGCTTTGAATCAAAGCTATTGTTGATTGCAGAATGTTTTAGGTTTCAGAAGCAGAATCAAAATGAAGAGGAGTCCTTTTCAGCAAACATGGCTGAATTGAAGAGATTGAGCATTATCAATTTGGTATTAGGCTTAATGAAATGCTAAGATATCATTTAGTTTGTGGAATCTTAAAATAAAGCAATCAAAAATGGCTCCTCACTGAAGCACAACTTGCATTTAGGAGAGCAGTTGAAATTGATGTTTCAATGGAAACTGCATAAAGAGACAAAATTGAGTTGCAGTCAAGAATGAAGGTTAGTGTGAATGAAATTGCAGTATCCAAACAGAAACCTGCCAGACTGGACAAACTGTGTTACCATTGTAGCAGCAGCTCACATACACCAAACACATGCAGATTTAAAGCAAAACTTGCAGGTAATGCAACAAAATAGTTCACATGCAAAGAGCATGTCAGGCAGACACAAAATAAATGGTCTGCAAAGGAGAACAAGGTAATAAGTCATAGAAACATAGAAAACCCAGAGCACAATACAGGCCCTTCAGTTCACAATACTGTGCCGAACATGTACTTACTTTAGAAATTACCTAGGGTTACCCATAGCCCTCTATTTTTCTAAGCTCCACGAAACTATCCCAGAGTCTCTCAAAAGATCCTACTTAATCCGCCTCCAATACTGTCGCCAGCAGCCCATTCCACGCACTCACTACTCTCTGCGTAAAACACTTACCTCTGACATCTCATCTGTGCTTACTTCCAAGCACCTTAAAACCATGCCCTCTCATGTTAGCCATTTCAGTCCTGGGAAAAAGCAGCTGACTATCCACACAGTCAATACCTCTCACCATCTTATACACCTCTATCAGGTGACTTCTCATCCCCTGTCACTCTCAGGAGAAAAGGCTGAATTCATTCAACTTATTCTCATAAGGCATGTTCCCCAACCTAGGCAACGTCCTTGTAAATCTCATATTTTAGTTTCAAAACCAGCACTAATCTGCATGCTACTGATGAAAAAAATATCTGATAAGGGTGAAGTGACACAGGACTATGTAGCCTTGAGATTTACAGTGTGAAAATTAGTAATAGGCAAGCAATATCACTTACACCAGAAATGAGCAGCAAGTTAATTAAAATTGGACACTGTCTCACAAACAAGAGAAAATCTGCAGATGCTGGAATCCAAGCAACACAGACCTTGTGTTCCTTGGATGCAGGCTCAGCTGTTTCAGTCATTCCACAAAATAAGTTTGAATGTCACTTCAAAGATACCAAACTGAAGTCTGCAGATATTCAATTAAAAACTTATTCTGGAGAAAAGATATCTCCTGTGGGAATGATATTCCTAACTAAGAAATAAAACAGCCATCAAGCCACATTGAGCTTGTATGCAGTAAAAACAAAAGGACTAACATTGTGGGGCATGATTGGCTGAGACAGTGACAACTTGATTGGAAATCCATCCAATATTTTCACGCCACATTCCCTACAATAAAGTCAACTGAAGGTGAATTAAGTAAGGTACTGGTTGAAGCCACAATAGTCTCCATGCCAAACACCATGAACTATTGCCCAACAGAGGACAAATAGGCATTGGTGCCAACCTTTTTGTTTCTGTTTGGAAAGCATATGGGACAAATGAAGGACTATATTTCTCAGAGGAAGCAGAAAAATGATGAAAGTGGTAGGTAACATCTGAGAAATCAGGCAGTTGCACATGAAACGTGGCTTGGTTTGCAGCTGGAAGAGAGTTCAAGGAGTCTCACAAAAGTTGAAAGAAATTGAATTTTTTGAGTATAAAGAACCAGAATTGACCCTGTGTGCTTTAAGGTTATTGCATGAAGTTCAAGTGGGAGACACAAAGCTGCTTGTAAAAGTTGATGCAAAGACACAAACCCAGCTGGATGAATGGGAGGCCAAAGAAAGGAGTCAATGGAGATACAAAAACAGAGGATTCATCAGATGATGTTGTGGATGAGGAAAGCAGGAGGAGAGATCAGATCATAAAGGGAGCAATAGAAGGTTTCATGAGAATACGCCACTGAACTAAATGCACCTTCCCAAGATCACGAAGAAAAAAAGAGGAGGTGGGGCAAGATGAAGAGAAAGAATGTGAATGGGAAACAGAGAAGGAATGGGAGAAAGAAAAAAAAAGGGATTGAAGTAGGTCCAGAGAGAGTAAAGGAGGTGTCACATACCCCGTGACCAAGTTACCAAACCAGCAGAAATGGAATAATACATTGGAGTCTGGTATTACTTTAACTAATGGTGTTTATTAGTAAACTAAGTAATACAGTACTATAAAAAGGCAAATGTAAAACAGGTTAGCGATGATATATACAGAAGTGTGGAAATAGGAATCAAAAACCAAGCTCTTTCAAAGTCTAGGAGTAAATGAATAGTTTTACGATGGTGCAGAGTTGATTTCAAAGTATTTGCTGTGGGGGAGAGGGGGAGAGGGAGAAAAAACAACTTCCGTTGTCTTCTTGTCCTGTTGGGGTCACCAACTGTGACCCCTCCATACCAGGCCAGACTGTTCTTCAGTGATGAGCTTGTCACCCAGGCAAGGGTGGACACACACACACAAGTCTGCCTTCACACACTGTGAGCCTCTGATCGATTCCCCCAAATCGATCCTCCAAACCCCCACCTTCCTGTGGGTGCACAATGCTCTTTCAGTGTCCCGTGGTGTGTCTGCTTGTGTCTCAGCAGACTTGCTTTTTATCTCCCCTGATGGGGTACCAGCCATCCATCAGCCGTCCATCACCTGGTACTGCCTTGCTGTCTCAGCAGGAATCTGCACAAGCAGACAAAGTGTCCTTGGAGTAAACAATTATCGAAGAAGCCATAATACTGAATCACTCTCTCTTTCTCATTATCAGCATCTGCAGCAGGATGCCTCCCCCCTCTTCTTCTCTCTCTCTCTCTCTCTCTCTCGTTAGCAGCATAGTTCACAGGGGGGTCGACTCTGGACCCCATCTCAGCTTGGTTTACTCATCACACATTACAGAGGAGAAAAATGTCCAGTGCTGTCAGAACCACCTCCTACAGTCTCAGAGTCAACTCCTACAGCCTCCATGGAGGAAGCCCCAGAAACAGATTGTTTCACAGCCACAAGTCACTCCCGCCAAGCAGAGTGATCCCCCTTGTCAGGAAAGATGTTGCTCAAAAGAGTATGAAAATGTTTATACTGGAATAGGACAATTTAAAATTTGCTATGCTGTGGATGTCTGTATATAGCAGTTGCATTATATAGTATACAGTCTTTATAAATGAGGTGCATTCTCTATTGAGTTCGACCACATAGCTAATCAAGAAGGAGTGCTGTGCATTTAATATTTCAATAATATTTAAGTATTCTTATATATTGGTTGATTAAGCATTCTTGTTTGTTTAAATAATTCATAACGAGGTATATGTACAACTACGTGAACGCATACATCACATTACCACGTGATTTGTGCGGTGCCTCATTTAAAGGAAACTCAAAGCTAGATAAGCATTTTAGACTCCTGTGTCTTCCTTTGAATTAGTTTCATGGTTTGCAGTTACAAAACATAACAGTTATACTTGCTGGTATTTTCATAGTATCACCTGTGTACGTGTAATGGTTCAGAGAGTTTCTCAGTGGTTACAGTTGCTTCTGTATCGTTCTGGAAACTTCTTGGTTTCAGTGGTGGGCGTCACATTACTTGAATTGGGCTATTTTATTAGTTAACGTTATCACTGGGATTTCAATTGAATTTTCTGTTATCGGTAGTTTGGTAGAAGATGGCCAGATTGGTCGACAGGACTAACTGCATACTGGCTGACCGAGTTGCTGAGCATCTGTGCTCCGTTTGCAGTGCCCATCCTCAGCTCACAGATGCATTCTATCCCAGCCCTCCTTCCCATTCCCACACAACTCCAGTCTTCTCCACTGCCAGAGTGAGGTCAGCACAATCGAGAAAAGCAACACCTCATATTCTGCCTAGGTAATCAACAACCCATGAACTTTTCCCAACTTGCACCCTCTCTCTTTTACTGATCCATCTACCATCCTCCCCTTATGTCCTGTGTTTCCTCCCCACCATCTCCCCTTCTGATCGGGTCCCTCTCTGGCCCCCCATCACCCATTTTCATCCCACTCCCCTCTCATTCCATCCACTGATCCTCCTGCCTCAAGTGGTCGCCTCTTTGCTACTGATTCCCATTTCACCTTCCTTACTTGTCAGATGCTAGTACAGACACTGCTGACCTCCTGGGATTTTCAAACTCTACAGTTTACAGAGAATGGTGAAAAACACAAAAACATCCACTGAGCTGCAGTTTTGTGGTTGAAAATAGCCTGTTAATGAGAGAGGTCAGAGGAGAATGGCCAGACTGGTTCAAGCTGACAGGAAGGTAACAGTAACTCAGTTAAGGGTGTGTAACAACAGCGGTGTGCAGAAGATATTTTATTTTAAAAAATCAAACCGTTGTAACAGGCATCAAGTGGAATGATCATATGATAACCATGAGAGTCTTTCATCTTCATATATTTAACAGAAAAGGTAAAGGTAACCTGGATGAGGATTTTATGGAACGATTTTTGAGATAGATTTGTTGAATTGAAACCAAATGGAAAACAGATCTGATATTGTGTAATGAGGCAGGATTAATTCAAAAGGTATATTTAATGTCAGAGAAATATATACAATATACCAGCTGAAATGCTTTTTCTTTGCCCTTAATGCTCCTTCAACTTAAAGAAGGCAGCACAGTGGCACAGTCAGTACAATTGCCTCCCAGCAGCTCCAGCGAGCTGGGTTTAATCCTGACCTCCAGTGCTGTCTGAATGAAATTTGCACATTCTCCCTGTGAACAAGTATGTTTCCTTCAGGTGCTCCTGTTTCCGTTGGGGGGTGGGAGGTTAACCGGCTTGCCGTGCATGACCCTTCGTGTGGAGATGAGGGTGGAATCTGGATAGTAATTGATGAGAATACGGTGTGGAAATGGGTACTTTACAGTAGGCTCAGAAGGGGTGAAAGGCCTGTAATTTTTTTTCACTCTCTCTTTCTTTCCATACGAGGTAGCAGCAACCATGATATGATTGAATTTTACACCCAGTCTGAGGAAGAGAAGAATAAGTCTAGTAGTTTAAATTTAAATGAGTTACTATGGGTCATGAGGTATAGCTGTCCAAAGTCGATTGACGTAAAATTATGGGTGCGTCAGTTGTAATGTGATGGCAGTTGTCAAAAAGGATTTTTCAGAATTCACAGAAGAAAAAAGGTTGAATGAGAGAAGAAAATTACATTCTTGTGACCTACAAGAATTAAGAAATAGTATCACGCTTAATAAAAATGCACATTATTGCATGAACTGGATAGAATAGAAAGCACAGCAATAATTGACTGAGGATTAATATGAAAGGAAAAGGGAGAGCTTGAGACTAAGCTAGCCAGAAATACCAAAACAATATAAATTTCTAAGTTTTGAAAAAACTTTTTTTTTCTGTAATTGAGCTACAGAAAGTGAGTTTGGGAAATTAAAAAGTGGAGGGATGGAGAAGAGACGTCAGGGCCAGTAAAACAGGCAGGACTAAAGTAACATATGTGATGGGACAGACAGTGTGAGTTTGAAGTGTGTATTTTAAGGCTAGAAGATTTTCTGGGTGAAGGTGACAAGCTTGGAGCATGGATCAGTACATGCAACTGTAACGTGGTGGCCATTACAGAGACTTGATTTAGAGAGGGACAAGAATTGATGCTTACTGTCGCAGGGTTTCAATGTTTTAGAAAAAATAGAGAAGGAGATAAAGGGTGGGGGAGAGTTGCTTTACAGTCAAGAATAATACCGGCTGCATTTAGAGAGGACAAAATGGAGGGCTCGTCCACTGAGCCTACTGTGTATGGGTTGAACTCAAAAATAGAAAGGGTGCAATTACTCTGATGGGATTGTACCACCCCACCCCCTCAATAGCCACAGGGACATTGAGCAATAGATATGCAGTCAGATTGAAGAAAGGTGTAAAAACAATAGGATTGTTGTCACATAGCACTTCAAGTTCCCTAATATCTACTGTGCCTTCTGAGTTCAAGGGGTTTAGATGGGACAGAGTATGTTAGGTGCATCCAGGAGGGTTTATTAAATCAACATGCAGGTAGTTCACACAAGAGGAGGGCTGTACTGGACCTGGTGTTGCAAAATGAGCCTGGCCAGGTGACCAACCTTTCAAATGATGAGCAGTTAGGGAATAATGATCGCAAAACTCCCCATGTTTTAATATAAATGTAGATAAGTATGGACCTTGTGGGGCAAATTATGAGAACAATAGGCAGGAACTGGGGAGAGTCAATTGGGAACAACTGTTTTGGGGCAAGTCCACATCTGATATGTGGAGGTTATTTAAAGACCAACTGCACAAAGTTACAGGATAGGTCTCTTCCAGTCAGAAGGAAGGACAAAAAGGGCAAGGAAAGAGAACCTTTTATGTTGAGAGAGGTGTTGAATTCAGTCAAGAAGAAAAAGGAAAAGCATGTAAAGCTTACGAAGCTCGAATCAAACACTGCCCTTGAGGATTATGAAGAAGTCCAAAGCCAGGCGATAATCATCATAAAGACTTATTTGCATGGCTGAGAAGGAGCAAGGTTTAAAAAGAGCCAATAAAAAGAAGCGAGGTGCAAGCGGAGCAGCCATCGTGGGACTGGTCAAGCTTTGGCTCAACAGACTTTGGCGAGAAGCCTGGAAGGCCATGGAAAGTTTCTGAGTTAGTATATAGCTAGTGTAGTGAGAATGAGTCCAGGGTTTGTGGTATGTTCTTTGTGTGAGATGTGAGAACCCTTGGAGACGTACAGTCTCCCCAATAACTACATCAGTGCAAGGTGAATCAAACTGAGGCTCCTTAGTGTTAAGGAAGTGGATCTGCAGATCGATGACCTTCAGCTCATACAGAAGAATGAGGAGGTGTTAGATAGGAGCTGTTGGGACCCCTAAGTTGCAGGAGACAGGTAGCTGGGTAACCCGCCAGGAGAGGGAAAGGGAATAGGCAGCCAGTGCAGAGTATCCTTGAGGCTGTTCCCCTCAATATTAAGAATACCACTTTGAATACTGTTTGGGATAGGGGAATGACTTACCAGAGAGAAGCCACAGTGACCAAGTTGCTGGCATTGAGTCTGGCTCCATGGCTCAGAAGAGAAGTGGGGAGGAGAGTGCAGTAGTGATAGGGGATTCCATAATTAGAGGGGCAGACAGGAGACTCTGTGGACGTGAAAGAAATATCCAGATGCTAGGGTCAGAGATGTCTTGAATTAGGTCGAATAGCATTCTATAGGTAGAGGGTGAACAATCCCAAGCTGTGGTATATATTCGTATCAATGACATGGGTAGGAAAAGGGATGAGGTCCTGAAGAGAACATGTAGGGAGTTAGGTAGAAATTTGAAAAGCAGGACCTCAAGAGTAGTAATGTCTGGATTTCTGCCTGTGTCACGTGCCAGTGAGGGTGAGAATGGGATGATTTTGGCAAATAATTGTATGGCAAAGGAATTTGTGCAGGGATTAGGGTTTCAGATTTCTAGATCATTGGGATCTCTTCTGGGGAAGGCAAGATCTGTACAAAAAGGATGGGTTACATCTGAATTTGACAGGCACCAACATCTGTGTGGGCAGATTTGCTAGAGCAGTTGTGGAGGGATTCAATATGCAGGTAGATTGGGAAAATCAGTTTGGTGATGGATCCCAAGGGAGGAAATTTGTAGCATGCCATGAGATGGCTTTTCAGAGCTGCTTGTGGTTAAGTTCAGTATGAATAGGGCTATTCTGGATTGGGTGCAGTGCAATATACCAGATTTGATTAGGGAGCTTAAGGTAAAGTAACCCCTAGGAGACAGTGATTACAATATGATAGAATTCACTCTACAGCTTAATGGGAGAAGCTAAAATCAGCAGAGTACAGGGACATATAGGGATGTGAGAGAGGAGCTGGCCAAAGTTGATTGAAAGGAGACACTAGGAGGGATGTTAGCAGAACAGCAATAAATAAAGTTTCTAGGAAATATCTGAAGTTGCAGGATAGATATTTCCCAAAACTGAAGAAGTGTTCTAAAGGGAAGATGAGGCAACCATGACACCAGGGCTGACACAGGAAATCAAAGACAACATAAAAGCAAAAGAGAGAACAAATAATATAACAAAAATTAGAGGGAAGTTAGATGATTGGGAAGCTTTTAAAAACCAACAGAAGGTAACTAAAATGCAAAAAGGAGAGAAAAGATGAAATATGTAGGAAAGCTAGCCAATAGTATAAACTTTTTTTTCCCCTTCTGAGAGCTTTTCCAAGATATATGAAGAGTAAAAGAGAGGTGAGAGTGGATATCAGAACACTTGAAATGACGTTGGAAAGGTGATAATGGAGGACAAACCTAAGTATTTTGCACCAGGCTTCACTGTGGAAGACAACAACCTCATGCAGAAATTCAAGATTGTCAGGGAGCAGGGCAAGTCTAGTTACTATTACTAAGGAAAAGGTGCTTGGAAAGCAGAAAGGTCTGAAGGTAGGCAAGTCACCAGGACCAGGTGGATTACACCCTAGGGTACTGAAAGAGGTAACTGAAGAGATTGTGGAGGCAATAGTAATGAACTTCAAAGAATCAATAGATTCTGGAATGATTCTGGAGTACTAGAAAATTGAAAATGTCACTCCACTCTTTACGAAGGGAGGGAAGCAAAAGGCAGGAAATTATAGGCCAGTTAGCCTGACTGTAGTGGTAGGGAAGATGTCACAATCCATTACTAAGGATGATGATTCAGGGTACTTGGAGGCACATGATAAAGCATGCCAAAATCAGCATGGTTTCCTGAAGGGAAAATCTTATCTGACAGATCTGTTGGAATGCTTTGACAAAATAACAGGCAGGACAGACAAAAAGAGACTCAGTGGATGTTGTAAACTTGGATGTTCAGTAGCCCCTTGACAAGGTGCCACACATGAGGATGCTTAACAAGATAAGAACCCATGGTATCACAGGAAAGATACTAGCATGGTCAGCATGGTTTCCTGAAGGGAAAATCTTATCTGACAGATCTGTTGGAATGTTTTGACAAAATAACAGACAGGACAGTGGCAAAGAGTGGGAATAAGGGGGCTTTTTCTAGTTGGCTGTCAGTAACTAGAGGTGTTCCACAGGCATTGGTGTTTGGACCCCTTCTTTTCACATTACACATCAATAATGTGGATGACAGAATTGATGGATTTGAAGCCTTGTTTGTGGTCAATACAAAGAAAGGTTGAAGGGCAAGTAGTGTGAGGAAGCAGGGAGCCTGCAGGAAAGCTTAGACATATTCAGAAAATGGGCAAAGTGGCAGAAGGAATATAGTGCTGGGAAGTGTATGGTCATGCACTTTAGCAGTAATAATAAAGGCATAGCCTGTTTTTGAAATGGGGAAAAAATTCAGAAAACAGAGATTCAAAGAAACTTGAAAGTCCTAGTGCAAGTTTCCCCAAAGGCTAACTTTCAGGTTGAGTCATGGTAAGAAAAGCAATGTTAGCATTCATTTCGAGGGGATTAGAAAACTAAAGCAAGGTTGATCTTTGGCAAGATCAGGCTTGGGTGAGACAGGTATCGGGTAAGTTGCTTCTTCCTCTTTATTTGTCATTCCTCTTCTGTTAGGGCACAGTTAGTGCAGAGGGACTGTCACTAAGAGCTGTGTTTTGTCCTGTGTGTGGGATATGGGAATTCTGGGAGACCCCAAGCTTCCCAGGTAATCACATCTGCACCAGGTGTGCTGAGCTGCTGCTGCTCAGAGAAAGTATTAAGGAATGGGAGCTGCAGCTCGATGACCTTCAGCTCATATGGGAGAATGAGGACATGATAGAAAGGAGTTACAAGGAGGTAGGAGACAGGGAAGTAAGTAACTGTCAGGAGAAGGAAGGGAAATGGGCAGCCAGTACAGGGTACCCTGTGGCCACTCCCCTCAATAATAAGTATACCACTTTGGATCCTGTAGGGGGAGAGCAATCTACCAGGGCTGTGCCACAGAGACCAGACCTCTGGCACTGTGGCTCAGATAAGAAGAGAGCTAAAGAGGACTACAGTGATGATAGGAGATTCCACTGTTAGAGGAATAGAGATAGATTCTGTGGATGCGATGGAGACATTTGGATGGTATGTTGCCTCTCAGGAGCCAGGGTCAGGGACGTCTCGGATCGGGTCCACGGCATTCTAAAGGGGGAGATTAACAGCCAGAAGTCTTGGTACATGTTGACATAGGTTGGAAGGGTGTGGAGTTCCTGAACAGAGATTTTAGTGAGCTAGGTGGAAAGCTGAAAAGCAGGACCTCCAGAGCTGTCATCCCTGGATAGCCTGCCTGTACTGTGTACCAGTGAGGGTAAGAATAGGATGATATGATAAATGAATAATTGGCTGAGAAAATGGTGAAAGGGGCAGGACTTCAGATGTCAGGATCATTGGGATCTCTTCTAGCGAAGGTACGACCTGTCCAAAAGAGATGGGTTACACCAATATCCTTGCGGGCAGGTTTGCTAGAGCTGTTCGGGAGGGTTTAAACTAATTTGGCAGGGGGATGGAAACTGGAGTGATAGGGCTAAGGATGGGGCAGTTGGTTTACAAATAGAGGCAATGTGTAGTGAGACTGCCAACAAGAAGAGACTGATGATAGGGTAAAATTGCAGTCAACGTGATGAGTTGCAAAATCCGGAAAGGTCTAAAGGTGCTATATTTGATTGTGTGCAGTATACAGGATAAGGTAGATGAACTTGTAGCACAGTTACAGATTGGCAGGTATGGTGTTGTGGGCATTACTGAATCATGGCTGAAAGAAGATTATAGCTGGGAGCTTAACATCCAAGAATACACATTGTATCAAAAGGACAGGCAGGAAGGCAGAGGGGGTGGTGTGGCTCTGTTGGTAAAAAATGAAATCGTTAGAAAGGGGTGAAATAGGATTGAAAGGTGAAGAATTGCGGTAGAGCTAAGGATCTGGAAGAATAAAAAGGCCCTGATGGGAGTTAGATACAGACCTCCAAACAGTAGTAAAGATGTAGTCTACAAATGACAACAGGAGATAGAAAATGCATGCCAAAAGGACATTGTTACAATAGGATTTCAATATGCAAGTAGATTGGGAACATCGGGTTGGTGCTGGATCCCAAATGGGGCAATTTGTAGAGTACCTTCAGGATGGCTTTTTAGAGTAGTTCATTGTTGAGCCCAATAGGGGATCAGCTATTCTGGATTGGGTGTTGAGCAATGAACTGGAATTGACTAGCGAACTTAAGGTAAAGAGCATTTAGGGGCCAGTGATTATAATATGACAGAATTCACTCTGCAATTTGAGAAGGAGAAACTGAAATCAGATGTATCAATACAACAGTGGAGTAAAGGGAATCACAGAGGCTTGAGAGAGGAGCTGGCCAAATTTGATTAGATGATAGCACTAGCAGGGATGATGGCAGATACATCCCAAAAAAGAAGAGAAGTCAAAGCCAATGTAAAAGCCAGAGAGAGGCATATAATAGAGGAAAAATTAGAGGGAAGTTAGAGGATTGGAATGTTTTTAAAAGCAACAGAAGACAATTTTAAAAAGTCATAAGGAAGGAAAAACAGAATGTGAAGTTAATGTAGCCAATAATTTTAAAGATGATACTAAAAGGTTCTTCAGATATATAAAGTGTAAAAGAGAATAGATATCGGACTGCTGGAATATGATGCAGGGGTGGTAGTAATGGTGGACAAGGAAATGGTGGATGACATGAATAAGTATTTTGCATCAGTTTTCACTGTGGAAGACACTGGCAGTGTGCCAAAGGTCAGAAGCATCGGGGGCAGAACTGTATCAAGTTGCCATTACTAGGGAGAAGGTGCTTGGGAAACTCACTCGTCTGAAGTTCGATAAGTCACCTGGACCAGGTAGTCTACAAGGCAGGGTTCTAAAAGAGGTGGCTGAAGAGATTGTGGAGGCATTATTAATGATTTTTCAATAATCAATAGGTTCCGGGGGACTGAAAAATTGCAAATGTCACTCCACTCTTCAAGATGGCAGAAAGATGGAAAGAAGGAAATTATAAGCCAGTTATTCTGAACTTAGAGGTTGGGAAGATGTTGGAGTTGATTGTTAAGGATGTGGTTTGGGGTACGTGGAGGCACATGATAAAATAGGCCAAACTCAGCATGGTTTCATAGAACATAGAAGAGTACAGCACAGGAACAGGTCATTTGGCCCACAATGTTCTGCCAATGAACAAATCCAATGCAAAACACCCAAACACCAAACCCTCCTACCTACAGCATGTCCATATTCCTCCATCTTCCTTACATCCATGTACCTATCCAAACGTCTCTTAAAAGCCTCTAATGTATTTGCTTCTACCATCAAACAGGCAGCACACTCCAGGCATCCACAACTCTAAGTAAAAGCCTTACCTCTCATACCCCCTTGAACCTACCCTCTCTCACCTTCAAAGTATGGCCTCTGGTATTGGACATTTTGACTCTAGGAAACAGATACTCTCTCTCCACTCTATCAATGCCTGCCATAATCTTATAAACCTTGATCAGTTCTCCCCTCAGCCTCTAGTGCTCCAGAGAAAACAAAACAAGTTCACCCAGCCTCTCACAACAGCACATGCCCCCGTAAACCAGGCAGCATCCCGGTAAACCTCTTCTGAGCTCTCTCCAGTGCCTCAACATCTTTTCTATAGTGGGGTGACCAGAAGTGTACGCAATACTCCAGATGTGGCCTAACCAGACTTTTATAAAATTGCAACATAACCTTCTGACTTTTGAACTCAATGCAGTACCTTGACTAATGAAAGCAAGCGTTCCATAAGCTAGGGGTAGGAAACCTACGACCCGCGGGCCACATCCGACCCGTGAGCAAATATTGGGATACTGTGCTTATCCAGTCCATGAGAGATTTTTCCTTTTTCTGAGAGTTTCACGCGACCACACTGATGGACAGGCAAGACATCTTGTTACACTGGCCCCAGGTTCCATTTTGTTCCAAACCAAACACTGGTACGTACGAATAATGGGAAAGCAGACTACCTTATTAATATGTATTACTCTGTGCACACTCAGGTTTTCAGATGGGATCATTCAAATTTGTAAACAGAGACAACGTCACTGTGTTTTAACAAGAAATCCATGGTAAATATCCAGATACTTACATGTGCTATGATACTTATTGAATAACTTGCAGTTCAAAATAAAATTGAAGAAACAAACTCCAATGGCAATGAATGCAAAACGCAGGAAGGTAGACACTGAGTGCCGAAATTTCCAAGACACTTGGACACTAGATTACTTCTTCACCGAGCAAGCTGGGAAACCAGTTTGTCTCATTTGCCTAGAAGATGTTGCTGTGAAGAAGGTGGCAAATATCAGGCGACATTACGAGACCCGCCATAGTGGAAATTTTAACAAGTTTACTGGGCAAACAAGGAAAGATGAAGTTGAGTGAATGAAGGCTAGTTTTGGAAAACAAACATCATTTTTTGCCAAGAAAAGCAGAGAAAATGAAGGAAATACCCGTGCCAGCTACAAAGTCTCAAAACGAATTGCAGAAAAGATGAAGCCTTTTCCAGATGGAGAGTTTGTCAAAGAATGTTTACTGGTAGTGGTTGATATTGTTTGTACTGAAAAGAAATCTTTATTTGCATATAACAGCCTGTCAGCAAGAATGATTACACGGCGAGTTGAAGAAATGTCAGATGTTAAAAATTGTTTAAGGGTTGCCTGCAATGAATTGCAATTTTTTCAATTGCGCTTGAAGAAAGAACAGACTTGAGAGATACTGCTCAACTTGCAGTGCTGGTGTGAAGAGTAACCTCAACTTTTCAAATTTTTGAATAGTTGATTCAATTAATTCCTATGAAGTTCACGGTTACTGGAGCAGACATTTTTGAAGTTTTGTTAAAAATGTCAGAAATGAAACTTAATGTCTCTAAGCCAATTGGCATCACAACTGATGGGGCACCAGCAATGGTGGGACAGAAAAAAGGCAGCATTGTACAGGAACTAGTTAAAATTCATTGCATTTTATGTTTAAAGTTTCTTTGTGTCCTTATAATAGATTCAAAAGATGCCTTGATTGAAATAAATTGCAACTAAACTGAGTTCTTTGATTACTAACTGGCATCCTTGGTTAAGCACAAATTATTTTCTAGCATGTGTTATTCATTAATTTGAGGCAAAACTTAACTAGATGTATTTAAATAGATAATTCCCATATTTCAAGTTTTTTATGGCATTTATCTGGCCCATCATCTGCTCATTAATATGCAATCTGGCCCACAGAGGCAAAAAGGTTGCCAACCCTTGCCCTAAGCCTTCTTAACTACCCTATCGACCTGTGCAGCTACTTTCAAAGAGCTATGAACTTGGATCCCAAGATCTCTCTGCTCAGCAACACTTAATGATCTTGCCCTGAACAGTGTACTGTCTCCTTGTATTTGCCCTACCAAGGCGTAACACCTCATCACATTTATCTGTGTTAAACTCCATCTGCCGTTTGTCTGCCCATATCTGCAACTGATCTTTATTATGCTGTATTCTTTGCCAGGGAAAGAAGCGAGTGCGGAGAGTTGGGACATTCTGCACACCACACGTCACTAGGAGGCGTTGGATTATACGTAATCAGACACATGGCAAAGACAAATAAAATGTTAGGTTTAAGCAGAGTGGTCATTCTGGGAGCAGCCATTGTAAGTGAATCAGTAATACTGGAGGGACTCAGCAGGCCAATCAACATTTATGGAAAAGAGAAAACAGTCAGTGTTTCTTGATTGGTGAAAGAAAGAGGGCTAGAGAAGGGCAAGTCTAATAGGAGAGGGTTGAAGACCATGGCAGAAAGGGAAGGGGGAAGGAGCACCGGGGGAGGTGATGGGCAGATAATGAGATAAGTTGAGAAAAAAAATGTGAATGGGGAATGGTGAAGGAGAGGTGTGGAGGCTATCACCTGACATTCAAGAAATCGAAGTTCATATGCTTCAAGAGGGGATTTAAACTAGAGTTGTAGGGGAATGGGAACCAGAGTGCTAGGACAGATAGTGGAGTGATTGTGGGGAAAGATGTTGTTAGCCTACACACAAAGTCAGGAATTGAAAGGTTGAGCATGGTGAGACTATTGTCCTGAGTTATGCTTATTTCAACGCGAAGAGTATTTTAGGAAAGGTGGAGGAGCTTAGGGCATTGATCAGCACATCTTTAGGGGCAGGACTGGCAATTCAATGTTCCGGGGTTCTGTTGTCTTAGACGTGATAAAGTGGGAGAGAATAAAGATGGAGGGAGGGATGACGTTACTAGTCAGGAAAAAATTTCATTGCGGTGCTCAGCCAGAACAGACTGGAGAGCTCATCTACTGATTCTATGGGTGGAACTGAGGAATAAGAAAGGGATGATGATATTAATGAAAATATATTACATACCATCCAATAGTCAATAGACAATAGACAGTAGGTGTAGAAATAGGCCATTCGGCCCTTCTAGCCAGCACTGCCAGCAATGCCATTCACTGTGATCATGGCTGATCATACACAATCAGTACCCTGTTCCTGCCCTCTCCCCATATCCCTTGACCCCACTATCTATAAGAGCTCTATCTAACTCTCTCTTGAATGCAGCCAGAGACTTGGCCTCCACTGCCTTCTGGGGCAGAGCATTCCACATATCCACCACTCTCTGGGTGAAAAAGTTTTTTCGCATCTCTGTTCTAAATGGGCTACCCCTTATTCTTAAACTGTGGCCTCTAGTTCTGGACTCACCCATCAGCGGGAACATGCTTCCTGCCTCCAGTGTGTCCAATCCCTTAATAATCTTATATGTTTCAATCAGATCCCCTCTCATCCTTCTAAATTCCAGTGTATACAAGCCCAGTCACTCCAATCTTTCAACATATGACAGTCCCGCCATTCCGGGAATTAACCTTGTGAACCTACGCTGCACTCCCACAATAGAAAGAATGCTCTTCCTCAAATTTGGAGACCAAAACTGAACACAATACTCCAGGTGGGGTCTCACCAGGGCCCTGTACAGCTGCAGAAGGACCTCTTTACTCCTATACTCAATTCCTCTTGTTATAAAAGCCAGCATGCCATTAGCTTTCTTCACTGCCTGCTGTACCTGCATGCTTGCTTTCATTGACTGATGTACAAGAACACCTAGATCTCGTTGTAATTAAATTCAGCAGTAATTAAAGGATCAAATTTGTAGAGACTGCAGATAGTTGCAAGAAACACAAACAAGAGAAAATTTGCAGACGCTGGAAATACAAGCAACACACACAAAATGCTGGAGGAACTCAGCAAGCAGGGCAGCATCTACGGAAAAGAGTGCACTCAGCAATTCGGGCTTCTGAGTTCCCGGCATGCTGAGTTCCCCCAGCTCCCCAGCATTTTGTGTGTGTTGCAAGAAACATAAGGTTGTTTTTAAAACTTTCCACATATCAGCTGGAACTCCCATACCGTTAAAGGGCTGGATGGGATAGAGTTTGTCAATGTGTTCAGAAAAATTTCCTTTATCAATATGTAAGAGATCCCAAATAGAGAGAGTGTTATACTAGAACCCCACTTAGGGAATGAGATAGGGCAGGTGACAGACATATGTGTAGGGGAACACTTTGCATCTATAGATCAAAATGCCATTAGTTTCAAGATAATTCAGAAGGATAGATCTGGTCGTGTTGAGATTCAAAATCAGAGCAAGACCAACTTTGATGGCATCAGAAGGATTTGGGAAATGAGAATCGGGACAAGTTTTTTTTCTGGTAAAGATGTACTTGGTAAGTGGGAGGCCTTCAAGAGGGAAATTTGAGTGCAGAGCTTGTATGTTCTGTCAGAATAGAAGGCAAGGATAACAGGTTTAGGGAACCTTGGTTCTTGAGACCCTAGTTAAGAAGGATGAGGTGTATAACAGGTATAGGCAAGAAGGGACAAATGAGATACTTGAGGATTATAAGAAATACAAAGGAACACTAAGGAAATCAGGTGAACTAAAAGAAGACATGAGGTTGCAAAAGTAAGGAAAGGCATTAGCATTTGTTCTGTGAAGACTAGAATATAAAAGCGTGGCTGTAATGCTGAGGCTTTATAAGGGATTAGTCAGACTGTATGACGTACTGAGAGCAGTTTTGGCCCCTTATCTAAGAAAGGATGTGCAGACACTGGAGGGAGTCCGGAGGAGGTTCATGAGAATGATCCCAGGAGTGTAAGGTTAACAGTTGAGGAGTGTTTGATGGCTCCGGGCCTGTACTGACTGGAGATTAGAAGAATGGGGGGGGGGGGGGGCAGGGGGAGATCTTGAAACCTACCAAATCTTGAAAGGTCTAGAGAGAGTGGATGTGGAAAGGATGTTTCCTATAGTGGGAGAGTCTAGGACCAAAGCGCACAACCACAGAATGGAGGGATTTCCACTCAGAACAGAGATGAAAAGTAATTCCTTCAGCCACAGGGTGGTGAATTTGTGGAATTCATGATGGATATGGAGACAAAGTCATTGAGTATATTTAAAGCAGAAGTTGAAACATTCTTGATTACTCAGGGTATCAAAGGTTATGGTGAGAAGGCAGGAAAATAGGGTTGAGAGGGATAATAAATCAGCTACAATCACACTATCAGTCTAGTTAATAGTAATTACATCAATGAAACTTTGAATTAGTCACAAGACTGGTAGAGAAAAGACTGAGACTGCCCAAATATTAAATGGTCTTGAGAAAGTTTTTTTTAAATAATCGAATAGCCTTTAATTCAAATGGAAAGCAATATAAAGTAGAATAGCATCTTTTGTATTTAAACATCCTAATAGTTTCCCAACAGAAAAATTCCTACATCTTTATGCTAAATGATTATCAACCTCCTTAAAAAGTACACTTACCATTCCAAAACTGTGTTTTGTCAATAAATCTCAGCTTATAATCCACTTGAGAAAAAGCAAAGATGGCATGATTCTCCCCACTCAGTCATCAGGCACAGAAATAAGCAAATGGCTCTGTTACTCTCCAACGTATTTTCTCAATCAGGGACCTTTGACAACTTTCATCAATCCCACCAGCCTTCAATTTCTGTTTTCAGAATTCACCTTCATTGTACTTCAGATGTGATTTAAATACATCTTAATAGCTATTATGCTGTAGTCTGGAAATGTATAACACAAACATGGCATGCCTTTTGTGAAACAAGTTTCTGCAATTGGTTCATTAAAATCTTGAGCAATAAGAAATTACAACACTCCACCAGTTATCTTTCAGAATTGAGATCAGGATAAGTTTTGACTTGTATGTTTTATTTCCTCAATGTTCAATCATTCAAAAATGACAGTTTAAACATGCAGGCAAAAACCTGTTCAGGCAGAACTGTTTGAATAATTTGGCTTTGTCTCACCTTGTTTTAATGCCTCCTCCTATTTTGTAATGACATTCGGAACTTTTCCTTCATCAGAATCAGTTCATGTTTCAGATTTTGTACAATAATGTGCAGTTATGCCAGAATAGGAACAACTTAAAATTAGTCACTGCTTCCCAAGAAGGGTCATTTTGTCTAGTTGGAGCAGTGTTGCTATATTGAATTTTCAATAGCTTTTTCCATAACATACTAACAGAGAGATGCTGTTTACAGGAAGATGACTAGGTGCTTTGTTTGTTCTTGTTCGCCCATTACATATTCATCCATCGAGTTACAGCCTATCTATCCTGGTTCACTGAAGTTCAGTGAGCAGCAATAGTTAAAAATAACTTGGGATAACTACTTCAGTTTCGAGTAATATTTTCAACTGGGTCACCCAAACCAAAATTCAGTTATTTGAGTGGGGGGGGGGGAGGAGGGAAATTAATTTAAATAACAACCTTAAAAGTAGTCCCTCTTCCCAAAAACCATGCAGCTGTACCACCCACAAATTTTGCAAACTAATGAAAAATTGAAAATGTTGAAATAGTTGGTGGCATTATAAAATTATTTGTAAGCTCGTAAACAAGCCTAAACTGAAATTCACCAAAAAAGCACTATTTCTGGGAATGTGTGCAGAAATATTTGATTAGAGCTGATTAGCACTGGAGAGGTTGCTAAAAGATTCACCAGCATGCTGTGCATTTCATTTATGAAGTGAAACCGGGTCTGTTTTCTCAGGAACAGTGGAGATTAGGGGTACGTAATCCAGGTAAGAGGGAAAATACGTGAGACATAGATAGCATAGACTTGAGGAAACATTTGCCCATATTAGAGATACATAAAACTAGAATGCATAGATTTAGAGTGAAGGATAAGAGATACACGGGGGGCGGGGAGGTGATGGGCATATAAGGGGGATCCTTTTCCATGTGGTGGGTGGTGAGTACACTGGTATGCACTGCCTGAAAGAGTGGTGGAATCAGGGTCAGTGATAACATTTTGTAAATCTTTAGCTGGATAATGGGCCAAGTGCTGGAAGATGGCAATAATATGGATGAATGCCCATGAGTTGGCATCGGCCAAATAACTGTATGATTCTATGAGCTGATTAGAACATAGAATAGTACAGCACATTACAGGCCCTTCGGCCCACAATGTTGAGCCGACCCTCAAACCCTGCCTCCCATATAACCCCCCACCTTAAATACCTTCATATACCTGTCTAGTTGTCTCTTAAACTTCACTAGTGTATCTGCCTCCACCACTGACTCAGGCAGTGCATTCCACACACCAACCACTCTCTGAGTGAAAAACCTTCCTCTAATATTCCCCTTGAACTTCCCTCCCCTTACCTTAAAGCCATGTCCTCTTGTACTGAGCAGTGGTGCCCTGGGGAAGAGGCACTGGCTGTCCACTCTGTCTATTCCTCTTAATATCTTGTACACCTCTATCATGTCTCCTCTCATCCTCCTTTTCTCCAAAGAGTAAAGCCCCAGCTTCCTTAATCTCTGATCATAATCCATACTCTCTAAACCAGGCAGCATCCTGCTAAATCTCCTCTGTACCCTTTCCATTGCTTCCACATCCTTCCTATACTGAGGCGACCAGAACTGGACACAGTACTCCAAGTGCGGCCTAACTAGAGTTTTATAGAGCTGCATCATTACATCATGTCTCTTAAACTCTATCCCTCGACTTATGAAAGCTAACACCCCATAAGCTTTCTTAACTACCTTATCTACATGTGAGGCAACTTTCAGGGATCTGTGGACATGTACCCCCAGATCCCTCTGCTCCTCCACACTACCAAGTATCCTGCCATTTACTTTGTACTCTGCCTTGGAGTTTGTCCTTCCAAAGTGTACCACCTCACACTTCTCTGGGTTGAACTTCATTTGCCACTTCTCAGCCCACTTCTGCATCCTATCAATGTCTCTCTGCAATCTTCCACAATCCTCTACACTATCTACAACACCACCAACCTTTGTGTCATCTGCAAACTTGCCAACGCACCCTTCTACCCCCACATCCAGGTCGTTGATAAAAATCACGAAAAGTAGAGGTCCCAGAACAGATCCTTGTGGGACACCACTAGTCACAACCTTCCAATCTGAATGTACTCCCTCCATCACGACCCTCTGCCTTCTGCAGGCAATCCAATTCTGAATCCACCTGGCCAAACTTCCCTGGATCCCATGCCTTCTGACTTTCTGAATAAGCCTATCATGTGGAACCTTGTCAAATGCCTTACTAAACTCCATGTAGATCACATCCACTGCACTACCCTCAAAGAACTCTATCAGGCTTGTTAGACATGATCTGCCCTTCACAAAGCCATGCTGACTGTCCCTGATCAGACCAAGATTCTCTAAATGCCCATAGATTCTATCTCTAAGAATCTTTTCCAACAGCTTTCCCACCACAGACGTAAGGCTCACTCATCTTAATTACCCGGACTATGCCTACTACCTTTTTTGAACAAGAAGACAACACTCACCTCCCTCCAATCCTCCAGTACCATTCCCGTGGACAATGAGGACATAAAGATCCTAGCCAGAGGCTCAGCAATCTCTTCCCTCGCCTCGTGGAGCAGCCTGGGGAATATTCCATCAGACCCTGGGGACTTATCCATCCTAATGTATTTTAACAACTCCAACACCTCCTCTCCCTTAATATCAACATGCTCCAGAACATCAACCTCACTCATACTGTCCTCACCATCATCATGTTCCCTCTCATTAGTGAATACCAAAGAGAAGTATTCATTGAGGACCTCACTCACTTACACAGCCTCCAGGCACATCTTCCCACCTTTACCTCTAATCGGTCCTACCTTCACTCCTGTCATCCTTTTGTTCTTCACATAATTGAAGAATGCCTTGGGGTTTTCCTTTACCCTACTCGCCAAGGCCTTCTCATGCCTCCTTCTTGCTCTTCTCAGCCCTTTCTTAAGCTCCTTTCTTGCTCCCCTATATTCCTCAAAAGACCAATCTGATCCATCCTTCCTAAACCTCATGTATGCTGCCTTCTTCCACCTGACTAGATTTTCCACCTCATTTGTCACCCATGGTTCCTTCACCCTACCATTATTTATCTTCCTCACTGGGACAAATTTATCCCTAACATCCTACGAGATCCTTAAACATCGACCACATGTTCATAGTACATTTCCCTGCAAAAACATCATCCTAATTCACACCTGCAAGTTCTAGCCTTGTAGCCTCATAATCTGCCCTTCCCCAATTAAAATATTTCCTGTCCTCTCTGATTCTATCCTTTTCCATGATAATGCTAAAGGCCAGAGAGCAGTGGTCACTGTCCCCCAGATGCTCACCCACTGAGAGATCTGTGACCTGACCTGGTTCGGCTCATTACCTAATACTAGATCTAGTATGGCATTCCCCCTAGTCAGCCTGTGAACATACTGTGACAGGAATCCATCCTGGACACACTTAACAAACTCTGCCCCATCCAAACCCTTGGAACTAATCAGGTGCCAATCAATATTAGGGAAGTTAAAGTCACCCATGATAACAACCCTGTTGTGCTTGCACCTTTCCAAAATCTGCTTCGCAATCTGCTCCTCGGTATCTCTGCTGCTATCAGGGGGCCTATAGAATACCCCCAATAGAGTAGCTGCTCCCTTCCTGTTCCTAACCTCCACCCACACTGACTCAAAAGAGGATCCTGCTACATTACCCACCCTTTCTGTAGCTGTAATAGTATCCCTGACCAGTAATGCCACCCCTCCTCCCCTTCTCCCCCCCCCCCCTTTTAAAGCACTGAAATCTCGGAATATTGAGAATCCGTTCCTGCCCTGGTGCCAGCCAAGTCTCTATAATGGCCACTACATCATAATTCCATGTATGTATCCAAGCTCTCAGTTCATCACCTTTCTTCCTGATGCTTCTTGCATTGAAGTACACACACTTTAGCCCTTCTACCTTTACACCCTTTATTCTGCTGCTCTTTCCTCAAAGCCTCTCTATATGTTAGATCTGGCTTTACTCCATGCACTTCTTTCACTGCTCCATCGCTCTGGGTCCCATCCCCTTGCAAATTAGTTTAAACCCTCCCGAACCATGCTAGCAAACCTACTTGCAAGGATATTGCTCCCCCTCGAGTTCAGGTACAACCCATCCAATCTGTACAGGTCCCACCTTCCCCAGAAGAGATCCCAATGATCCAAAAATCTAAAACCCTGCCCCTTGCACCAACTCCTCAGCCACGCATTCAACTGCCATCTCCTCCAATTCTTACCATCACTATCACGTAGCACTGGCAGCAATCCTGAGAACGCCACCCTTGAGGTCCTGTTCTTCAGCCTTCTGCCTAGTTCCTGAAACTCACACTTCAGGATTTCATCCCTCTTCCTGCCTACGTTGTTGGTACCAACATGTATCATGACTTATTGTTGCTTTCCCTCTTGTACCAGGATGTCATGCACCTGGTCAGAGACATCCCAGACCCTGGCACCCAGGAGGCAACAAACCATGCGGATTTCCTTCTCATGTCCCACAAAATCTCCTGTCTGCTCCCCTGACTATAGAGTCTCCAATGACGACAGCTCTCCTCTTCTCCGTCCCACCCTTCTGCACCATAGGGTCAGACTCAGTGCCAGAGGCCCTGCCACCGTGGCTCACACCTGGTCAGTCGTCCCCACCAACAGTATCCAGGATAGTAAACTTGTTATTCAGGGGAATGGCTACAGGGGTGCTCTAAACTACCTGTCTACTCACCTTCACTTCCCCCCACCCCGACTGTCACCCGACCTGCTTCCAGCAGCCTAGGTATTGCTACCTCCCTGTAGTTCTCATCTATGACTGCCTCATTCTCTTTTATGAGTCGTAGGTCTCGTCTCGTCAAAGCTTCTTGAGTCAGCCTCAAAGCTCCACTCCTTCACTGGCCCACTCACTCACTAGCCACTTCCCACAGAAAGAAAATTATTCCTCATAGAGCAAACATGAGGAAATCTGCAGATGCTGGAAATTCAAACAACACACACAAAATGCTGGTGGAACACAGCAGGCCAGACAGCATCTATAAGGAGAAGCACTATCGACATTTCGGGCCGAGACCCTTCTTCAGAATGAACAGCATTTTGTATATGTTATTCCTCATAGTTCTTGATCTACCCCGTTAGGAATTCATGGTAGGGCCATATTCTAGTCCAATGTAACTTGACATTGGAGTTGGAATAGGTTGTGTATGTAGACAGATCAAATTGGACTAGTACAATACTTCAGAGCTTTGAAATGCTGAAGGCACATTTAAGCACTTTTTTTTCCATGACAGCAATCCTGGGTACAGTCAGTATATTTTGTGTGTGTACACAGATGTGATTCTACGGCCAATAGCATCAGAGCAGTGTGTGCATAAGGTTGATTCAGTATGTGGGAACATATCATAATGCCCCTGGCTCAGGCTTGGTTTGGGTTAACCGTGGTTGGATTCAGTTTTAGTTTTATATTTGAGCAGAATTTCTATTTTATAATTACATTCTGGACCATAATTTGGAGTTGGTGGGTGACAAACTGAGAGAAGACCAGTTTAAATGCAGGACTATATATATGTATACACTGTTTATGTCATTTTTAGGCAATCGCTAAGAGCACCAGTAACTACCATGCATTTCAAAAACATACTAACATGTTCACTGAAATAAAGCATGCTAAACTCTTTCCCACTGGACCACCAACTTCTTGTTTTGGTCCGTAGTAAAGCTAGTCCTGAGACGGCACCACTGTTGTTGGCCAAATCAAAGGTAGAGATGAATCATCATGTAGGAGGAGGATAGAAAGTCTGGTTGAATGGTGCCAAAACAACAACCTCTCGCTCAACATCTGCAAAACCAAAAAGCTGATAATTGACCACTGGAGGAAGCTGGAATTCTACAAGTCAGTTCCTATCAGGAGATTGGAGATGGAGAGGGTCATTAACTTATATTTCCTTGGCATTATCATATAGGAAGATGGCACTTAAGTGCCATCAAATAAAAGGCATGATAGTGCCTCTGATTTCTTACAACTTTACACAGATGTGGCATATTATCTTAAACTTTGACAAACTTTATCGATGCACAGTGGAACATATCCTAACTGGTTGCATCATGGCCTGTTATGGAAACACCAATGCCAAGGAACAGAAAAGTATACAAGCTACAGACACACTTTTCTGTTTTTGGGAAGACCAATAGCCCCAGAAGGTTCAGTTGAGCTATTCCGCGACTAGTTAAATGATGCATCTGAGATACTAGTAGTGACTACATGTGGAGGAACCAGTTGCTCTTGTAAAAATAGGTTGGACAGAATTTAATCAAATAACTCACTGGTAAGTAATCAAATCCTGTAGTTTTATGCAACAGCATAACTCTAGATCATTCAACCATGAAATTGAAAAATCTACAGGACAATGGAGAAAGGTGGTAGATTGGGGATACAAAAAGAAACATACTATTTTTGTGCATGAGAGTTTCAAGTTAGAGAGACTCTTATTGCACAAAAACGGTGTGCTGGCAGAGAGGCTTGTCCCTTAAACCTCCAGTTTTAATGGCATTACCATTACCCCAACTCAGTGTCAATACCCCAGGAACATCATTAACTAGAAACTTACTAGGACTAATCACATAGACTGTGAAAACAGGAGCAGATCAAATTCTTTTCAATAACCTTAAGGCACAAAGCAGATTGTGATGGAATACTCTCAATCCATCTGGATAGGAGCTGTTCCAACTACATTAGGAAGTTTGAAAGCATAAAATTTAATAGAAGAGCTACATTCAATTTAGAAATGTTTCGAAATAGTGGTTAGGGGTGTTTTTCTTTAATATGTGGTTTTACTAGGAACATTCTTTACTCAACAGTGTCATAAGTTTGCCATGAGCCATGACAAAACATGTCATGGGTTTGGACCTGAACAATCAGCATTCAAAGAACATCTCCAGTTTCACAAAATATTCAATGAGAGGACAGAAGTTCAACCAGGTGATAGGATCAAGACTGGGGTGATCACACTGCTGACTTTTGCTACAAATGTGGGAAGGAGACATCGCCTGGGACTCAAACACAACTTCACGAGCCAGGCATCAAGGAAGTCAGAGAGGCATCTTCTTGCTTACCTTGATAGTTGATGATGACATTGATGCTGACAGAAGTTGAGAACTGATGGACACAGAGATTCCTAGGATGCTATAATGATTTATAAAAAGGATCATAACTTCAGGAAAAAACACCCTAATCACTTCTATCAATATCAGGATATTGTTAGTTTGTCCAGAAATACAATATTATCTGTTTCAGTGGATGATACAAGTGAAATCCCTTTTTACTGGGCATCTCTGGAAGTGCGGCTCGTTAGCCCCTTGTTAATAGCCACTGAACTCTGCGGTGAGAAACCCACCTTCCCTGGACTTGTCGAGGGTATGCAGTATACAATCGTATACCCCGGTTTGTGTGAATGTTGTGAAATTTACTGCCCTGGCAATTGCCCATCGGCAAGAAATAACAGATCTTACACTGCATACATTTATAAAGAAGTATATTTAAGAATGTTAACTTAAGCAACCAGTTATTAAAGGAAATGAAAAAAAAAAACACAAAAGGGGCCCATCACATGTGCACGGTGGAGCTCAAATCTTCCAGAAGCCGTTGTTTTCAATGTACACAAGGCATCTTCCGAATGTCACTCGAAAGGCTTTCCCACAGGAGTACTGGTCCTTCCTCCTTGAAGCCATTCATCTGCACAAGTCATCTTGTGCAACATGGATGGATTCCTCAGCCATCCTTCCTGTCTTCTCCCAGCTCCCGTCAACAAAGACTTCAACCCACACCAATGTCCCTCACAAAAACCTCTGCTCAGCGTTCTCTACAACATTCTCCCAATTCCACCAAGACTGGCTGACACCACATTCTGAAGATGAACAACAGAGCCCCTTATCTCAGCTCAAACCAAAACAGTCTGAAAGCAGAACAAACTGCTCCTACTGAACTGCCGAAATGAAATACCGACAGCAGAGCAGTAAAAATCTTAACACAAGTGAGATAAATTATAATTCAAAATAAACACCCAATTAAATAAGGAATTAGAGGAAATAATAATTTACATCCCATCTTATAGACCTTTTATTACAATGTTGGACACTTGCAAAGTTAACTTATAGTGTTTGAAAATGCAACTTCTCTAATCCCTTAATATGCAAAGCTTTTAAAAGCAGGTGCTCCCTGCAGTGGATAATGTAGTGATGACACTTCATAATGCATAGGAGCTGCTGTTACAACACTGAACAGCCTTGTAATAACAGAAAGGCTTTGCATGAATGAGAATCAATACAGCTTTTCCTATCGCACTTGTTAATTAGATAAGGGATCTGTGGAATTGCTGATGTCATGACCAATTTCCATAGTGTCAGATTGTGACAGGCTCTGCTGTGTGTAGATCCCTTCTTATTATTTCTTCTTCATTGGTTGACTGTACTTGGATGTTCTGTGTTCTTTCCGCTCAAACTTGTCATGTCCTTCCCTATGGGGGTAAATTTAAAAAAAAATTCTTTAGACATTTATTGTTTTTAAAGCCGAGGCAAGATCGACAAAACTGTTTTCGATAATAGGGTGCCTTATGCAGAAGATTCCCTTTAAATCGGACACACTGAGACCAGTAAATTTTGGCCCAATTAAGTGGCTACCCCAATTAGCCAAAGTTTCATGGAAATAGTTAAAAGGCATAAAAAAACTATTGTTTAACTGAGTAAAAAATAATATATTTATGTGATTTACAGAACAAATTAAAGCATTCCCAATACCACTACAGTACTACAAAATTCTATATTAGTTCCTAATAGTTATCAATGGAGGTATTCATCTGCCATGTTCTTTTGATTGACTGTAAATGAACAAAATCAGGACAAACACTGAGTACAGATAATGGACAATCCTTCAGGCAATTGCAAATCTTTCTTTTCATTTTAACATGCAAAAAGATGCCTTCAAATTCTTCGCAACTTGCTGAAGTAGTGAAATCTATTCATTTTAACTCCCAGCTACTTCTGGCATTTCTAAATGTAAATGCTTGAACCGTATTGAGCAAACCAGTTCCGAATTGTCTTTCTTCTTATTTCTCACCAACTTTCAGAGACAAAAATCACTGTTTTTTTAAAAAAACACAAACACATGCAACTGGCTCCAACTGATTGCTCTAAGCACACTGTGGTGTCTAACATCCATGCAAGTTAGAAACTGTTTGGCAATAGACTCCCGGCCCAACTAAGTGGCATATGGTCCCAAATAAACAGCTGCCCTGATCAACCAATGGCCCAATTAACCGGAATCCTCTGCATTAACATACTAAAGACTATTCAAAATGCACACCCCAGTTATCTTTCAAAGCTTGTGGAGTATAGCACTTAAATTTCAAAACAGCAGTTAAAATACCAGTGAAGCTGTAAAGAATGGGATGCAAATTACAACATGAAACCAGTCTGTTCAGCCTCCAAATGAGTAGTGCTCATCCCATATCATTTTATGCCCCTCTCCATCATTTACCCAACCTGTCTTATGAAGGTAGCATCCTAATCCCTGCTGCAACCTTACAATGCTATTGTTATTCCTTTCTATGCTTTGTGGTGCATCAGGCAGCAATCTTGCCATTTCTTTAGCATTTTCGAATGCTTTTTATGAGGCCACGTTACTAGCTTGATGCTCAACACAGCATGTAAGGAGCCAGCCAGATTCGAACCCAGGACTACTTGCCTCAAATTCCAGTGCAGATGCCATTACACCAGCAGCCGGCTCAATACAATGCTATGGAGAAGGACTTTCTTCTTTCTACTCTAAAACTATTAATCAACAGCATTTGCCATTTCATTCCATACCCTTCATTAAATGACACCAGTTTGTTTTGATCCATTCTATTGTCTCTCTTGATAATTTGAATTCCTTTTACTAAATTTCCTGTACCGTTAAACTCCCTTGAATATATAAACAAAAACAATAATAAGTCACAATTGCAAGGCATATGTAATTATTCAAGTAACGTAAGGACAACATGATTCAAAATAGTCTTCATGTTAAGGGTAATTTTGGGTGAAATTGTGACAAAAGGGTTGTCACATAGTCAGTGACAGTGAGATACATCTCAGCATCTTGATTTTGGACCATGCCAACCGTCAACCATGTATTTCTAGAAATTCCATATTAATCCTTTTTCATTTATTCTCTCCACTCTCTCATCAACTCTACCACTCACCTGCACAGTAGGATCAGTTTATAGCTGCCAATTGAGCTACTAACCCCCCATACCTTGAGATGTGGGAGGAAAGTGGCACTCCCTGGTAGAGATCCATGCAGTCACAGGAAGAATATGCAAACTCCAAAAAGTACAGCATCGAAAATCAGCAATGAACCTAGGCGTCTGGTACTGTGAGGCAGGTGCTCTAATAACTGTGTCGATCGACTACCCCATAATGTTGTTTTCACCATCCCTGGTATTCCTTTGCTTTTAATATTCATCGGCCTGTTTCCCAATTCACCTCTTACACACAGTCATTAATGTTATGCACTCAATTTCAGCTTTGAAGTTCTTAATACCTTAAAATGTGATCAGGTTATTCCATAGTTGTTCCATCAGACCTGATCATTACATAATTAAGCCTCATCTGCAATTCTGAACTAAGCTAATTTTGAACTAACCAGAAATGGTTGATTCAGATGGTTCTATTTAATATCGGAGAATGTATACAAAATACAGCCTGAAATTCCTACTTTCCACAGACATCCACAAAACCCCAAACATCAGGCCCCCAAAGCCCCCCCCCCCATGCACAAGCTGCATCATGCACAAATCGCCTGATGGCTAGATACATTAAGCCAGTCACTCCAAACAAAAAGCAATTCACTGAGAATGAGTTCTATACTTGCCCCACCCCATTCTAAGCCAACTTTGGTAAATTTTGCTCTAAACTTCAGATCTAGTGTTTTCTGAAAAATCAGGCAAGTTACATCTTTGGCTTTTCCAGCAAGCACTTAGAACATAGAAAACCTACAGCACAACACAGGCTCTTCAGCCCACAATGCTGTGCTGAATGTGTACTTACTGTAGAAATTACCTAGGGTTACCCATACCCCTCTATTTTTCTGAGCTCCGTGCATCTGTCCAGGAGTCTCTTCAAAGACCCTATCGTATCTGCCTCCACCACCGTCGCCGACAGCCCATTCCACGCACTCACCACTCTCTGCGTAAAAAACTTACCCTTGACATCTCCTCTGTACCTACTTCCAAGCACCTTAAAATTGTGACCTCTTGTGTTAGCTATTTCAGCCCTGGGAAAAAGCCTCTGAATATTCACGAGATCAATGTGTCTTATCACCTTGTACACCTCTATCGGGTCACCTCTCATCCTCTGTCGCTCCAAGGAGAAAAGGCCGAGCTCACTCAACCTGTTTTCATAAGGCATGCTTCACAATCCAGGCAACATCTTTGCAAATCTCCTCTACACCCTTTCTATAGTTTCCACATACTTCCCGTAGTGAGGTGACCAGAACTGAGCACAGTACTCCAAGGGGGGGGTCTGACCAAGGTCCTATATAGCTGTAACATTACATCTCAGTTCTTGAACTCAATCCCACGATTGATGAAGGCCAATGTACCATATGCCTTCTTAACCACAGAGTCAACCTGTGTAGCAGCTTTGAGTGTCCAATGGACTCAGACACTAAGATCCCTCTGATCCTCCACACTGCCAAGAGCCTTACTGTTAATACTATATTCTGCCATCATATTTGATGAATGAAAATTTTTTTAATTCTTAAATGAACTATTTATTTACTATTTATTACTATAAAATATTAGCAGTTACAAAGAGTTTGAGTAAAAGTTATCATTTTGTATTTCAAAAATAATAGCTATGTGACTAAGTGCCGCAAATCATTTATTCTTCTGAGCTGCTTTCAGCAGCTGGACCTCAAAGCACACAGTTACCAGCTGCACTTACCTAAAGCATCTGTGACAGTAGAGGTCTCCATCACAGTCATGGCAACGGAGGACAGCATCATTATTGCAGATGGAACACCAAGGCAGCTCATCATCACTGTCTGGTGTCTCAGTCATAGCTGGACTGGGAGAAATATGTCGTTGCTGGAGATATAATTAGAATTATGCTTTCAGTCAATCGTTTGAAAAAAAAGTTAAAAGTTGTACATTAAAACTACCCCAAGGAAAAATGATCAAAGCTTACAGTGGGTTGCAAGGTGCACTTTCAAGGAAGAGAGGAGGAAGGTAGAGACACATGCCTTTCTGACAGTATAATCCTCCTTCAATACCACCTTTACCTCAATGTATCTTGAGTGGGTTTATAAACCAATAACCTTCTGATATAAATAAATAAGTATGCTCCTACAGAGTCAAGCCTCTCTTTTAAGAAATAAGATAGTTGTTGGATTAATTTGTCTCTAAAGAAAATAGCAGAAGAGTTGAGAAAGAATTGCCAGGAAAGATCAATAAAGGGAGATAACTAAAGCTAGAGCCAGATGAGCATTGTGAATCCTGGCACAAAATGTTTAGTTTGATTTCCAATTGCAGACGGTACCTTTCTCCCAACAGGAATTGGCTGCACTGTCTTGGGTTGCTCTACAGGAATGTTGTAACCACTTCTTTGATCTAGGGCAATTTCTTCATTTACCTGCATGTATAGATAATGAAATGAGAATATACATTTTACCACAGCTGAGAGTTTACCAACATTTAAACTATTGTTCCTATCCTCATATTAATTACATTTCTGAACTAGTTGTGGTTTTGCTGTTCAAAGGTTTCAAGCAGAAACTGAGCAGGAGCAATTACAAATTTGCTGATGTTAATTTAATCCAAATCAGTGCTGCACAAAAGGTGAGAGGCTGGAGGTGGGACACAGGTTTCCAAGGGATTAGGAAACTAGAACCTTTTCAAAATTTATACCAATATATTTACACTTCTCCAGTTGAAAAATCTGCACAAATACTGTTGGAACATCACCATTCTAAGTTAAGAAACATTTCACTTAAATTTGTAAACAGCAAAATCCCCCAAATAATTAAAAAGGTAAATGACCAGAAGATCTGGTTTTTTTTTTGGAATTGAATGAGGGACAAATGTTAACCACAGAGTCCAGAAGAACTTCTCTGCTCTTCACATTGTGCCATGGATGCTTTCATGTCTGCAGAGCTCCAGTTTATTAACATATCTGAATGAGACCAAATGCCCTCTTATTTCTGAATTATATTATGTGTTCTCATATGGGAGTAGGGTTTGAACCCTCGCAAATCTGGATGAGCATTACAAGTACCAAGACTCTGAAATTACTACATATTACAACTTGGCCCGTCAGTTGTTCTTAAATCAAGCCCAAATGTGAACACCTCAATACCTGTCAACACAAAACAAGGGTTGGTTTTCTTTCTTAGGTTTTTAGTAACTTTCGTGATATTTTGAGATTGTTTACATACTTCTTCAGAAATAAGTTATTTTGTGATAGGATATATCAGGAAATTACTCTCTTATTTTCCAGGAGCTAATGAGAATTGAGAAGAATGGGTCATCAATTACGTAGATTAAAAAAAAGAGTAAAACAGAGGATTAAAAAAAAGCAACTTTGTATTCCATCATCCTCGTCTAATTACCTTGAATTTATATAAAAACTTATGCCTACCTTGTGCTAAAAAAAATAGTTAACAATCAGACCTGTTTCAAAATTCGCTGGGTTAACATTTCTTCATTTTCTTCATCGCTTTCCACCCCAGTATACTTCCAGTCATCCACTGGTACTGCAAGCGCCAAAAATGGAAAGTTTATATTGCTTCAATGGTTTAACCTATTAGTTCCAGTTACTCTCAGCAATAACCTCATGCAATTTGTGAATATTCACATTGATGGGCAGTACAGTCACTAACCTTTTGGATCAGAATACGGGTCACCCAATTCATGACTGACAAATTCTTGTGATACACACTTTATCATGGCTTCTGACAAGCAATTAAATCATTCTAATGTAACCCATTATAGTTGGATTTCAGTCTGAAATTCACTCCTCACTATTCATATTCTATGTAAAGGATATCTGAAACCCTGACATTGGCAAACTGTGCCACAGCTTCTGGAGGTAGTGCTGCAGTAGGAGGTAATACTATTGCTCATGCTGGAAGAGTCAGTGTTTATTAGATTAATTGATGGACAAGCTCAATTTGATCCTTGCAATGGATCTGATCTACTCTGGCATTTGCTTATGTCAAAAATTAACATCCCTAAAATCTATAATTGCTAGAGTCATACAACACAGAAACAGACATGTTAGCCCACAGCAACTATCAAGCATAATTTTATGCTAATTATATACGAATTCCATTCTCTTCTCCCCATGTTCCCTGCAAACCTCCCCCCCCCCCACCAGATTCTATCTACATACATGAGGTAAATTACAGAATCCGATTAACATAACCTGCAAACCTTCAATTTCATGAACTTCCAGTAATTGTCCCCCCATTCACCACTCCTGTTTGCCTCCTTCAGCATATCTCCTTTCCTGTCCATCACCTCCCCCTTTCCTTTCTTCCACAGCCTTCTGTCCTCTGATATCAGATTCTCCCTTCTCTAGCCCTCTCTGTCATCAATTAATTTCCCAGCTCTTCAGATTTTCTTGTATTTGCAAATTTTTAGGTTGTGGGAGGAAACTAGAGCAACTGGATGAATCCTGTTCATTCACAGAGAAAATATAAAAACTGAATGTAGACAGTACAATACTGGGAGACATATCCACATCATCTTTCTTTCCCAAAGGAACTGCTGGTAAAGCAGTCAAGAAAATAGTATTGCCACACCATATACTGCCTCCCAGTTCATCACAAGCTTCTGAACAATGTATGATATGTATTCTACAAAATCCAGGAAAATAAGTAAAGATGGAAGGATCTCAAACACCATTCTCTGATAAATCGTGGGTGCATTTAAACATGGATTTTATAGTATTACCTTCATGTGAAGAATATTAATGTTTATTGTTCATTATTGATGTTTTTTTCTTCCATGATGATTTGAAGTATTTCCTTGTAAAAAGAGTGATACAGTTACAGTAGCTAAACGTTTCGGGATCCCTTGGAAATTGTCTAGCGCCAACTGTACCCACTTTACTGGGAAGGTTAACAAAAGAAACAAGCAAGGCCTTACAGATTGACCAACATTTCCATTGTAGCTGCCACCCTCATTGTACTCTACATGCTGAGTAGAAAGGATGAATGGAACAATTAAAAATAAGCTTCATAAAATGTGTGAGCAATTGGAAGTTAATGGGCAAGTAAGGTCTACCTGTTTCCTCAGTACTACCTGCCCCTCCACCAATGTTCATATCATCAGCAAACTTAGCAACAAAGCCATCTATTCCATCCTCTATATCACTGATATACAGCATAAAAAGAAGTGGCCCTAACACCAACCCCTGCAGAACACATCTAGTCACTGGCAACCAACCAGAAAAGGATCTTTTATTCCCACTCACTGCCCCCTACCAATCAGACAATGCTCTAACCATGCCAGTAACTCCCCTGTAATGCCACAGGCCCTTAAACTGGTAAGCAGCCTCATGAGTGGCACCTTATCAAAGGCCTTCTGAAACTCCAAATATACAACATTCACTGCATCCCCTTTATCTATCGTATGAGTAACCTTCTCAAAGAAATCCAAAAGGGTCATCAGGCAAGATTTTCCCTTAAGGAAACCATGTTGATTTTGTCTTAAAGTACTCCAACATCTTCCCAACCTCTGAGGTCAGGCTAACAGGTCTACAATTTCCTTTCTGCTACTTTCCTCCTTTCTTAAAGAGTGGAGTGACATTTGCAAATTTCCACTCCTCTGGCACCATGCCAGAGTCCAATGATTTCTGAAAGATCATTAGTAATGCTTCCACAATCTATCTCTTTCAGAATCCTAAGGTGAAGTTCATCTCGTCCGGATGACTTATGTACCCTTAGGTCTTTCAGCTTTTTCAGCACCTTCTTCCTTGTAATAGTAACTGCACTCACTTCTCTTCCCTCACACCCTTCAACATCTGGCACATAGCTAGTGTCTTCCACAGTGAAGACTGATGTAAATACTCATTTAGTTCATCTGCCATCTCTTTGGCCCTCATTATTTCTTCTCAGGCCACATTTTTTAATAGTCCTATACCCACTCTCACCTCTTACATATTTGAAAAAGCTTTTACTATCTACTTTGATATTGTTTGCTAGCTTGCTTTCATATTTCATCTTTTTCCTCCTAATGATTCTAGTTGCTCTCTGTAGGGTTTTAAAAATTTCCCAATCCTTGGTCTTCGCACTAATTTTTGCTTTGTTGTCTGCCCTCTCTTTTGCTTTTGCATTAGCTTTGACATCCCTTGTCAGTCACAGTTGTACTATTTTGCCACTTGAGTATTACTTTGTTTTTGGAATACATCTATCCTGCACCTTCCTCATCTTTTCCAGAAACTCACACCATTGCTGCTTTGCTGTCATCCCTGCCAGCATCTCCTTCCAATTCACTTTAGCCAACTCCTCTCTCATACCACTGTAATTTCCTTTACTCCACTGAAATACCACTACATTAGACTTCACTTTTTCCCTATCAAATTTCAAGTTGAACTCAATCACATTGTGATCACCGTCTCCTAACGGTTCTTTTACTTTTAAGCTCCCTAATCATCTCAGGTTCATTACACAACACCCAATCCAGTACAGCTGATCCCCTAGTAGGCTCAATGGCATTCATCTTTCATGAGATCCACGTCCAACCTGATTTTCCCAACCAACCTGCATGTTGAAATCTCCCACAACTATCATAGCATTGCCCTTTTGATTCGCTTTTACCATTTCTTGTTGTAATCTGTGGTCCACCTCCCAGCTACTGTTGGGAGGTCTGTATATAACTGCCATCAGGGTCCTTTTACCATTGCAGTTTCATAACTAAACCCACAAGGATTCAACATCTTCCAATCCTATGTCACAGCATTCTACCAATTTAATGCCATTTTTTTACCAGCAGAGCCACACCAACCCTCTGCCTTTCTTCCTATCCCTCCGATACAACGTGTAACCTTGGACATTCAGCTCCTAGCTACAGCCATCTCTCAGCCACCATTCAGTGATGGCCCCAACATCATACCTGACAATCTGTAAATTGCAACAAGATCATCCACTGTATTTCTTATACTCCTTGCAGAGATATAACACTTTGAGTGCTGTGTTTGATACCCTTTTTGATTCTGCATCCCCAATGCACTGATACTCATCCTGCTGGTTGCAATTCTGTTCTATCATCTGCCTGTCCTTCCTGACAGTCTGACTGCACGGCATCTTTGCTTTTTTACCATCCGTCCTGTCCTGAGTCCCTTCACTCCAGTTCCCATCCCCCAGCCCAGTTAGTTTAAACCCTCACCAAAAGCTCTAACAAACCAGCCCAGGAGAATATTGGTCCCCTTCAGGTTCAGGTGCAACCCGTCACTTTTGAATAGGTCATACCTCCCCCAGAAGAGATCCTAATTATTCAAGAACCTGAAGCCCCGCCCCCTGCACTGGCTTCTCAGCCATGTATTAAATTGGCAATCATCTTGTTTCTATTGTCACTGGTGTGTGTCACAGGCAACAATCCAGAAATTACTACTCTGGAGGCCCTGCTTCTCAGCTTTCTACCTAGCTCTTGAAATTCTCTTTTCAGGACCTCTGTTTTACTTTCCTATGTCATTGATACCAATACGTACCAAGACATCTGGCTGTTGTCCACCTCCTTCCCCTCCAAAATGTTGTAGACGCAATCTGAGACGTCCCTGACCCGAGCACCTGGGAGGCAATATACCATCTGGGTTTCCCGTTCATGTACGCGGAATCTCCTGTCTGTTCCCCTGACTGTTGAGTCCCTTAGCACTACCCGTCCCCTCTTCTCCCTTTTTCCCCACTGTACCACAGATCAATACTCAGTACCAGTAACCTGGTCTCCGTGGCATTCCCCTGGGAAGTCATCCCCCACATCAGTATCCAAAACTATATACCTATTATCGAGGGGAATGGCCACAGGGGTGATCTGCGCAAACTGACTATTCACATTTCCATTTCTCCTGACAGTCACCCAGCTACTCACCTCCTGCAATTCTGGGGTGACTACTTAGCTGTAACTCTGATCAATTACCTCCGCATTCTCCCGTACAAACCGAACGTCATCCAACTACTGCTCCAGATCCCTGACACGGTCTTCAAGGAGCTGCAGCCAGATGCACTTCACACAGATGTAGTTCCCTGGGAGACTCTGGGTCTCCCAGGACTCCAACATCCGGCATGAAGAATACACATGTTAACAAGAAACACGTGATAGCAATCTTAATTCAAGAACGAAGACCAACAGTATCCTGCTGGTATTACTCTCCCAAAGATTTAATTCTATATACTGATGGCTCACATGCAACAATTGGTGTCACAGCTTCATCACCCTCTGGTCCGGTGGCACAGAAGTCTATAACAAAGGTCAAGAGATTCTGGATGATTGCCCTTCTGGGATATGGGATTGCAAGGTTGTCCTGGGAACTGATTAATATGGCACTGGCTTTGGAGAAAATAACAAATGAAACCACATATGCCTTTGAATCAAACCCAACAAGCATCTACCAAGTTGTCGGCAGAACTGGTGTCTGTTTGTACAGTAGCATTACAGACAGAAAAGCTTTGGATTTTATTCTGTCAGAAGAGGCACTTGGGCTGCTGTACCTGGCAAATATAAGCTAGCTGGCAAAATCACGTCGGAGAAGCTTCCAAAGAGATTAAGGTGGTAAGGGATCAATATCACAATTATTACACTCAGATGGATGGTGCAACTATTCTGTATTATGGTATGACTACTGGTATTACAATAATGGCTCCGAGTTAATTGTTGCCTGTACAAGAAAGTGAAAAGTTGCCTGATAACAGTCTTTGTAAAAGGAAGGCCCTTGATATTCTCACAATTTTGAGGGCCTGGTACAAGAGTTTGTTAGGCTACTTTTTTGGCTCCTCCTACTTTCTCCACACTAAACGTGTAGCCATGGGCACTCACAATGGCCCAGTTAAGCCTGCCTTTTCATTAGTGACATGGAATCATCTATTGTCCAAGCTTACACTGGTAATGCTCCTCCGCTACATCGGTAACTGCTTCCGGCACCACTGCGGAGCTCGACAATATCGTCAACTTTGCTTCCACTTCCACCCTGCCCTCAAATTTAGTTGGCTCATCTCTGACATTTCTCAACTTCTCTGGATACAGAAAATCCACTGGTTTCTTTAACAAACCTAATGACTCTCACAGTTATCTTGAATATACCTCTTCCCACCCTGTCACTTGAAAAATACCACTCCTTTTTCTCAGTTCCTCAATCACCACTCTATCTGTTCTTAGGATGAGGCTTTCAATTCCAAAACATCAGAGATGTCCTCTTTTTCCAAAGAACAGGATTTCCCTTCCACCACCATTGATGCTGCCCCCACCCACATCTCCTCCATTTCCTGCACGTCTGCCCTCACTCCTTGCTCCCACCGTCTTAACAGGGATTGAGTTCTCCTTGTTCTTATTTACCACCTCATTCAGCATTTATTCTCTATAACATCCGCTATCTTCAAATGGATCTTACCATTAAAGACATTTTCTCTTCTCCCCTCTCTGCTTTCTGCAGGGACCGCTATATGTGACTCCCTTACCCACTGTCCCTCCCCACTGATCTCCCTCCTAGCACTTACTCCTGCAAGTGGGACAAGTGCTATTCCTGCACTTCCACCTTCACCCTCACCACCATTCAGAGCCCAACCAGTCCTTCCAGGTGAGGCAACACTTCATCTGTGAGCCTGTCGGGGGTTATCTACTGTATCCAGTGCCCCTGGTGTGTCCTACTGTATATCGGGGGATCGCTTCATTGAGCACTTTTGTTTTATCTGCCACAAAAGGCAAGATCTCCGGGTGGCCACCCATTTCAATTCGACTTCCTATTACCATTCTGACATGTCTGTCCATAGCCGCCTTTACTGCCATGATGAGGCCAAATTCAGGATCCAGCAGCCACACCTCCTATTCCATCTGAGTAGCCTCCAACATGATGGTATGAACATTGATTCCTCTATCATTCAGAAATCTCTCCCTGCTCCTTCCTCTCTTTTACCATTCCCCATTCTGGTTACCATCTCACCCACTTCTTCTCATCTGTCCATCACCTCTCTGGTGCCCCCCTTCCTTCCACGGTCCACTGTCCTCTCCTATGAGATTCCTTTTTCTTCAGCCCTTTACCGCTTCCACCTATCCTCTCATTCTCAGCACCTTACCTCTTCCCCTCCCCCTCACCTGGTCTCACCCAACACCACCAGCTTGTACTCCTTCCCCTCCCTCACCATCTTATTCTGGTTTCTGCCCCCTTCCTTTCCAGTCCTACACTGGGCACACCATTGCCTTACGAATCTCAAGAGTGGGAAGACAGCATGCAGCATTGAAGGAGGGCAATATCAAGGATTACCTATACCATAAGAACAAACTTTTTAAAAATTCTAAAAACACACATTGAAACTTTCCAAAATCACCTGCACTCACCCGAATTTGGATCCTCTCCTTTGAGCACGGCAAGTCTCCTAGTAATCTTTAAGAAATGCTCCTGATGCAAGTTGTCCTGTTTCAGTTCAGCTGTTGCTTGGTTCAGAAGATAATCCTTCTCCTCCTCAAGATTGATGTTTTTGTTGGAAGGACAGTAGAAATTCTGTGGATCGATTCCTTTATTCAGGTCATTCATTTCATTATCTGTGTCCAACACAAGATATCGCCCTCTGTTAAATAATATTGAGGACACAAGAGGTACTGCAGATGCAGGAAGTCAATAGTAATACACACAATGTGCTGGAGGAGCTCAGCAGGTCAGGCAGCATACATGGATGGGAATAAACAGCTGATGTTTCGGGCCAAGACCCTTCATCAGGACTAGGAATGAAGGGAAAAGAAGTCAGAGTAAGAAAATGGGGGAGGCACCAAGGAAGTACAAGGTGGAAGGTGAGAGGCAAAACTGCGAGGGGGGAGGGGGTGAAAAAAAACAGCTGGGAAGTTGACTGGTGAAAGAGATAAAGGGCTGGAGAAAGGAGAATCTAATAGGGGAGGACAAAAGACCACAGAAGAAAGGAAGGGGGAGAAGCACTGGAGCGAGGTAATTGGCAGGAAAGAAGGTGTGAGAGGGAAATAAGAATGGGCAATGGTGAAGGAGAGGAGATGGGGGGGGGGGGGGGGGAGGCAATTACCAGAAGTTCGAGAAATCAAAGTTCACGTCATCAGGATGGAGGATACCCAGAGGGAATGCAAGGCGGTACTCCTCCAAGATAAGTGTGCCTCATCATGGCAGTAGAATAGGCTGTAGACTGGCATGTCAGAATGGGAATGAGAATTGAAATGGGTGGCCACCAGCTAATTCTGGTTTTTGTGGCGGATGGAGTGGAGCAGCTCGATGAAGTGGTCTCCCAACCTATGTTGGGTATCCGCGATATACAGGGGGCCATTACAGAAGCACTGGATACAGTAGATGACTCCAACAGATTTGCAGGTGAAGGGTCACCTCATCTGGAAGGACTGTTTAGGGCCCTGAATGGTACTGAGGGTGAGGGAGAAGTAGGGACAGCTGTAGCACTTGATCCCCTTGCAAGAATAACTGCCACACTTGCCACTTACCCTCGCAATCTGAACAAGTGCCACACCTGCCACTTACCCTCACAAGCACAGATACCACACCTGCCACTTACCCTCACAAGCACTGATGCCACACCTGCCACAGCCTCACAAGCAGATACCACACCTGCCACTTACCCTCACAAGCACAAATGCCACACCTGCCACTTACCCTCGCAATCGGAACAAGTGCCACACCTGCCACTTACCCTCGCAATCTGAACAAGTGCCACACCTTCCATTTACCCTCGCAAGTGGATTAAGTGTCGCATCTGCCCCTCACTAGGGCCCCCAACAGTCCTGCCAGGTGAGACGACACTTTACCTCCTCCCCGCTCCCAGTTTCACCCATCACCTGCCACATGTATTTCTTCCTCCCCTGCCCCTACCTCTTATTCTGACTTCTTCTTCCTTCCTTTCCAGTCCTGATGAAGTACCTTGGCCCAAAACGTTGATTGTTTATTCCCATCCATTGATGGTGTCTGGCTTGCTGACCTCCTCCAGCACACTGTGAGTACTTAGAGGAGCTGGGGATAATTGTAGCCATGTAATTTTCTTATAAGAAACTATGTCCAAAATCCACTATCCCAAATGCACCTTGATTAACCTTGTACACCTGAATAAATCAAATATAATGCATTATTCCTAAGCACCCATTAAAATCAGTATCAAAAATCTTACAGGTTAACTGTAAAATTATTAATTACAGCTACTGGGCAAAACAACATAGAAATCAACAGTACATTACAGGCCCTTTGGCCCACAATGCTGTGCTGACTATGTAACCTACTCTAGAAACTACCTAGAATTTCCCTAGTGCATAGCCATCTATTTTTCTGAGCTCCATGTAAGAGGCTCTTAAAAGTCCCGAATGTATCCACTTCCACTACTGCCGCTGGCAGTGCATTCCACCTACCCACCACTCTTTGTGTGAAAAAATTATCTCTCACATCCCCTGTTTCCAGGCACCCTTAAACTGTGATCCCTGGTGTTAGCCATTTCAGCCCTGGAAAATAAAAGTCTCTGGCTATCCACATGATCAATGCCCCTCATTATCTTATACACCTCTATCAGGTTACCACTCATCCTCCTTAGCTCCAAAGAGAAAAGGCCAAGTTCACTCAATCTATTCTCACACGGTATGCCCTTCAATCCAGGCAACATCTTTGTAAATCTCCTCTGCACTCTCTCTATAGTATCCACATCCTTCCTGTAGTGAGGTGACCAGGCTGAACACAGTACCCAAGTGGGGTCTGACCAAATTCTTATATAGCTGTAACATTATCCCATGGCTCTTGAACTCAGTCCAACGGTTGATGAATGCCAACACATCATACGCCTTCTTAACAATGCTGCCAACCTGCGCAGCAGCTTTGAGTGTCCTATGAACTCGGATCCCAAGATCTCGCTGATCTTCCACACTGTCAAGAATCTTACCATTAATATTATATTTTGTCTTCAAATTTGGCCTACCAAAATTAATCACTTCACTTATCTGCCACTTCTCAGCCTTGTTTTGCATCCTATCAATGTCCCGCTGTAACCTCTGGCAACCCTCCACACTATCCACAACACCCCCTACCTTTGTGTCATGAGCAAACTTACTAAACCACCCTCCTACTTCTTCATCCAGGTCATTTATAAAGATCACAAAGAGGAGGGGGTCCCAGAACAGATCCCTGTGGAACGATACTGACCTCCAGGCAGAATACGAACCATCTACAACCACCCTTTGCCTTCTGTGGGCAAACTAATTCTGGATCCACAAAGCAAGGTCTCCTTGGATCTCATGCCTCCTTACTTTCTGAAGGAGCCTTGCATGGGGAACCTTAACAAATGCCTTAATGAAATCCATATACACTATATCCGCTGCTCCACCTTCAATGTGTTTTGAATTCTTTGAGGAAGTAACAGTCAGGCTTGTAAGGCATGACCTGTCCTTGACAAAGCCACGCTGACTATCCCTAATCAGAATATTTCTCCTCAAATACTCATAAATCCTGCCTCTTAGGATCTTCTCCAACAGTTTACCCACCATTGAAGTCAGACTCACTGGTCTATAATTTCCTGGATTATCTCTACTTCCTTTCTTGAACAAGGAACAACATTTGCAACCCTCCAATCCTCTGGTATTTCTCCCATCCCCATTGATGATGCAAAGATCATCACCAGAGGCTCAGCAATCTCCTCCCTTGCTTCTACAGTAGCCTGAGGTATACCTCATCTTGTCCCAGTGACTTATCTAACAATGCTTTTCAAAAGCTCCAGCACATCTTCTTTCTGAATGTCTATATGCTCAAGCATTTCAGTCCACTTTCAGTCCACAGTCCATTTCAGTTTATCCCCACAATTGCCAAGGTCTGTTTTCCTGGTGATTACCGAAGCAAAGTATTCATTAAGTACCTCCGCTACCTCCTCCAACTCCATGCACGCGTTTCCTCTATCACACCTGATTGGTCCTATTCTCACACGGTTCATCCTCTTGCCCTTCACATACTTGTAGAATAACTTGGGGTTTTTCTAAATCCTGCTCACCAAAGCATTCTCATGGCCACTTCTAGCTCTCCAAATTCCATTCTTATGTTCCTTCCTAACGACCTTGTAATTTTCTAGCGCCCTAACAGTACCTAGTTTCTGGAAACTTTTGTAAGCTTTTCTTTTCTTCTTAACTAGATATTCTACATCTTTTGCACACCATGGTTCTTTAACCCTACCATTCTTTCCCTGCCTCAGTGAAACATATCTACGCAGAACTCCATGCAAGTATTCCCTGAACATTTGCCACATTTATGCCATGCATTTCCCTGAGAACATCCGCTTCCAGTTTATGCTCCCAAGTTCCTGCCTAATAGCATCACATTTCCCCCACCCCAATTAAATATTTCCCCAAATCGTCTGCTCCTATCCCTCTCCAGCACTATGATGAAGGAGATAGAGTTGTGATCACTACTTTCAAAATGTTCTCCTACTGAGAGATCTGACACCTGGCCAGGTTCATTTCCCAATACCAGATCAAGTACAGCCTCTCCTCTAGTTGGCTTATCTACATATTGTGTCAGGAAACCTTCCTGAACACCCCATCAAAACCCCTTGCGCTAAGGAAATGCCAATCGATATTAGCAAAGTTAAAATCTCCCATCACAACAACCCTATTGTTATTGCATTCTTCAGGCTTTCTCTGCAACAGCCAACCATGGAAATACTGAGCTGAATGTTCTGATAACGTCAATCCTAATGCCTGGGGCTACTGTATTTCTGCTAGAAGCTCCAGATTCTGGCACTGGCATGGACCCTGCTGTTGTGCTAAATCATTGCACTCCTCAGAGTCCAAAAAGAGAGTACTAACTCACACAGGCTTCTAGCTCCCAGGCTGAGGAGAGCATACCATCATGCTGCACAAGCTCAGATAAAGATTTGACGAATGTGGAGATTACCGTGAGCTTTCAGCACAGAGACAGGTAATTAACGATCCTTCTCCCAGTCTACTACACCCAACAGCATCAGCATTCTCTCCCTCTCATTTATTTTGAAGCACTCCCAAGCTATTCATTTTAATGACTCATGTATAGAAGCATGCTCCACATTCCAGCCATGGCCTGACTAATGAAAAGTGTCTTCTGAATTCTTAACCAGTTATTAGTGACTTTATTACAGTCACATTTTCACCAAAAGTCAAATATAGTATCTCAGGGTACTTAATGTCCCTTAGTGTGCAAACGTCCTGTTCAATTAAATACCAGACCACACAAAAAAAAATGTTTTCAAGTTTTATTTCAGGCCTTGCTCACTTGCTTCTCCCAAGGTGACATTTTAGATAGCATAAATGAATGTCAACAGGACATGCCCTAAATGGATAAAAAATAAAACAGCTAAGCTTCCTAACGGTAAAAGCTATTCAATGCCAGCCATTGAAAAAGTGAGCACAAGTTAATATCAGATATGTTCTTTCTCCCCCCTTGTGGGAAAGAAGCAGCGAACAATCATGGTGAATCTTAGATATTTAATAAAAATAATAATTCAATAAATAATAAAACACCTTACTTTTAACACCAGAGCTATATTTTGCATCTATAGCTGCCTCTTCTGACATCTGCTCGAGAAGGTCGCTGACTTGTTCTGTTTGTGTCCTGCTATCGGGAGCTGGGTGATTCTAGAACAAAAGGAAGAGAATTCAACTGAGCTTTCTTGAATGCAAGTGATTTTGCAGACAAATTCATGATTACTTGGGCTTTATTTTCATTGCTGGTTATTTAACAGGCTGAGGAAGGGTCATTTTAGGAAAAACATTTAGTTGTATCAGCCATGATCTTAGAGAATGGCACAGCAGCCTCAACAAGCCAGATGGCCTATTCCTGCCCCTATTTCTTATGTATTATCTAATAACAAAAATATTAATTTGAATGACCAAGCACCCAAGAACACTGATCATTCAGCACAGTAAAGGAAAAATGCCATTACAGTGGAAAGAGTGCAGAGAAGATATATGAGCATGTTACCAGGATTCGAGGGCTGAGCCACAAGGGGCATCTTTCATTGGAATGGTGGAGCAGACTGATGGGCCGAATGGCTAATTCTGCTCCTATGTCTTATGGAATCTTAGCTTATGTGGACCAGTTGTGCCGAAGGGCCCATTTCTTTGCAGAATGACTCCAATAGCAGGTGGTTGCAAAGCTAATTGCTAGTGTACACTAAACTCAGCTAATGTCAGTCAGGACAGCAGTGAGCAGGGGCTGGGTTTGGTCCTGGTACACAATGAGCCAAGCACCAGTTTTAAATCTGGCCATTTAGTGAAGAACTGAGGCACCAGCAAGAAAATAATATACTGTATTGTGCCAAATCCACATGTTGCGATCACAGGCATAAGTATATAAAAGTGCACATTAAGCCAAATCTATCAAATTTCTAAGCTACTTTTCATATTTTTGCAGCAAATTGTAGGCTCTGATTTTTTTTTTGGTCATATAAAAGTGTGTTAAGTATACTTTCAGCACGGTACCAAGATGTTAGACATTCTTACAGGTTTAGGGATCTGTGACGGTGGGGTCTGTCCCTTTAACAGGGCTAGCCTGTCCTCCATTTCCCTGGTGGAAGGTACGGGTCGCTGAGGTTCCTTCTTCAGTGCAGCTAGCCGAAACTCGATCTCTTTCTGAGAGGCTACATGTTCTGCAATATACAATAACATATTGATACAATACAGTATGGAGGAAATGCCACACTTGGATTGATCCAGGTTATTCAATTAAAACTTGCAGATTCGTTTTTACATTTCTGCTGAGGATTGAGCCAAAAAAAATCTACTTGGTCCAAGTTTTGCCTGTTTTTGCTTGTCTGGGTTGGTATTGTTGAATCTTGTACTAATTGAAGTCAGGAAAAGAAACAAAACTTTTTCTGGACAGGATCAATATTAAACAGTCCTGGCTTCAGAATTATATCAGAGATATTTGATAGTATCAGGATGAATCTTTCTACATTGAAATGGACTTCCAGTCACACTCTTTGTATTCTTAAGTATTTTGCTGTATTCAGATGAATAAAAGGTGATATATCTTATACATGGATGAGGGAATAGACACTGTTTTAATTACAGAATAAAGATTAAAGATCAGTTTATTTCTCACACATGAATCAAATGTGCTGGGATTGAATTTCTTGTGCCAACATAACAAGCCCACAACTCACTAACCCTAACTACACAGCTTTGGAATGTGGGAGGAAACTAGAGCACACAGAGAAAATCCACACATCCATGAGAACGCTGGTATTGAACCCCTCACGGTAATCACTAGTACTGTGAAGCAACTACACTAATCGCTACAGTACTGTGCATCAGATAACCTTGGAATTATTGAATGGCTTGGAAGCATCAGATTGGATTAATTGGTGTACCCACAAATTGTACCTTTTGATCACAACTCCAGTTTTGAGTAAAGTCATAGCTTAAGTAACATAAGAATAGAAAGAACATATTGAGGTAATATCTGAAAAGGGTTAAAAACAATGGCTCAGAACATCAATAGGATAAGCATGCCTTGGTGTGAACATTTACAAACCCATTTATAACAAGGATCGTTATAGTGCTTGCAGGAATCAAGCTAAAATCCTGTTGGCCAATGAAATTTCTGCAAAGAGCAGACAAAACCTTTTGTTATTGTTACCCAAGTGAACACATTTTCCCTTCTTTTTATTGTTCGGTCAAAATCCTGGAACACTTACCTCACTGTAGGATTTCTTTCATCACAGGGACAACTGTGGTTCAAGGTGACACCTTACAACTAACTTTAAGTGCATACAGGAATGGACTGTTGTTGCTGCTATTGCAAGTGGTCACAAATATTTGAATTGAATTATATTTCTTACATCCTTCACATACAAGAGTAAAAATCTTTACGTCTCTGCTTAAATGTGCAATCACAGTAATTTATAAAAAATAGAACAGTCAATGTAACATAGAAATACATTCAAATGAATGCATAAACTCCCACAATCTTTTTTTAACAGCGATCATAACTGTATTGCCAAAAAAAGATAGAGATCCTTTAAAACCAACATCATATAGGCCTATTTCTTTGTTGAATACAGATTATAAAATAATAGCAAAAATTTTATCTAATAGAATATCTAAATATTTACCAAAATTAATACATATGGATCAAACAGGTTTTATTAAAAACAGACAATCAATGGATAATATAACCTGGTTACTTAGTATAATTCATTTGGCACAAAAAAGAGAGGAAATGAGTGTGGCAGTTGCTTTGGATGCAGAAAAAGCATTTGATAGATTGGAATGGGATTTTTTATTTAAGGTATTGGAAAAATAGGAGTTGGGAAAATCTTTTATACAATGGATTAAAACCCTAAATACTAATCCTGAAGCTAAAGTAGTTACAAATGGTCAGATTTCAACACCATTTTGCTTAACGAGGTCAACTAGACAAGGCTGCCCATTATTTGCTGATGGTGTTTTGATTTATTTAACAAACCCATTGCAATCTTTGCAAAGATTATCTTTTAGATTGGAAGAAAATGGGAAAGTATCAGGGTATAAAGTAAATTGGGATAAAGGTGAAATTTTACCCCTTACCAAAGGAAATTATAATCAATGTCGATTAGTAACTCAATTTCGATGGTCAATAAATGGGATGAAATATTTAGGTATTAGAGTTGATAATGATGTAAAAAATTTATACAAACAAGATTATTTGCCATTATTTAAAAAAATAAGAGGATCTTGATAAATGGATGATGTTACCAATAACATTAATAGGTAGAGTTAATGCTGTAAAAATGAATATATTTCCTAGATTGCAATATCTATTCCAAACTTTACCAATACAATTACCTCAGAAGTTTTTTCAAGAACTGAATAAATACGTAAGGACATTTCTTTGGAAAGGAAAGATGTCAAGAATATCATTGGAAAAATTGACATGTAAATTTGATTTAGGAGGGTTACAACTTCCAAATTTTAAGAATTATTATAAAGCAAATCAACTTAGATTTATTGCGTCTTTTTTTGATGAAGAAAAACCAGCATGGATTAGAATAGAATTAGATAAGATAGGAGAAAACATACCAGTAGATTTTATATATAAATGAGGATCCAAATGGATACGGGAAAAAAAAGAATCTCCTATATTAAGACACTTGATTGATTTATGGAATAAGGTAAATATGGAAATCTTTATTAGCAAAAAGAACTTTAATTCAAAATAGGCTTATTCCTTTTATAATGGATATTAAACTTTTACATAATTGGTTCCAAAAGGGGATTAAATATATAGGTGATTGTTTTGAAGGAGGTATATTGATGTCATTTGATCAATTAAAAAATAAATATAAAATATCAAACAACAGTCTTTTCTGTTATTTTCAATTAAAGGCTTATATACGAGAAAAGCTGGGTCGAACAATGTTGATGCCAAAACCTAGTGAAATAGAAATATTAATTCAAAAAGGGAAAATTAAAAAAATTACATCTTGTATGTATAATTTGATTCAAAAACAGACAATTAAATCAGGAATTCATAAATCAAGACAAAAATGGGAATCTGATTTGAATATTAAAATTGATGGAAAATCTGGTCAAGATTATGTTCTGATAGTATGATAAATACAATAAATGTTTGGCTTAGATTAGTACAATATAATTTTTTACATCAATTATATATAACACCACAGAAAATAAATAGATTTAATTCAAATATGTCTGACCAATGTTTTTGATGTAATCAAGAAATTGGTACTTTTTTACATTCTACTTGGTCTTGTTTTAAAATTCAATCATTTTGGATAAATCTAAGACTTTTATTGGAACAAATTACTGGAGTACAACTCCCACATAGTCCAATATTATTTTTATTAGGAGACATTGAAGGGACAATACCGAAACTTAAATTGACTAAGTATCAGAAAAAATTTATAAAAATTGCATTGGCAGTAGCCAAAAAAGTTATCGCAGTTACTTGGAAATCCGATTTATATCTAACTATGGATCGTTGGAATAATGAAACATATAGTTGTATTCCACTTGAAAAAATTACATACAATCTAAGAAATGAATATGATATATTTTTGAAAATTTTGCTCCCATACCTACAAAAGATAGGATTAAATACATAGGTCCCTTGAAGATAAAATTATAAAGTAATTGGGGAAAGTAAAAATATTAAAATTATTTTGAACTCCATGGAGCATGTGGGAATCCTCCGATATCCAGGCAATCTTTCTCCTCTTTCTTTCTTTAGACAAGGGTTAAGGGGAGGGGGGAGGGTTAATATTATTTTTCTCTTTCTTACTATTTTATCATTACTTTATTCTTTGTAATTTTCTAAAAATTTAATTAATAGATAGATAGATAAATAGATAAATAAATTAATGAATGAATGAATAAAAAGAGGGATACACTCAAATCAGCATGAATTCATCAGTCTATTGGCTTGGTGGAGAAAGCTGTCGATCCTGTTGGAAGCCTGTTGGTCCTGGCTTTAATGCTGCGGTATCATGGGTGTCCTGAATCATGGGAAGTTCACAACTACAGATGTGCTGGGCCGTCTGCACCCACTCTCTGCAGAATCCTGCGATTAAGGGAAGTATAGTCCCCATACCAGGCAGTAATGCACCCTGTCAGGATACTCTCAATTGTGCCCCTGTAGAAAGTTCTTAGGATGTGGGGGCCTATTTCAAACTTTCTCAACTGTCTGAGGTGAAAGAAGTGCTTGTTGTGCCTTTTTCACCACGCAGCTGGTGTGTACAGACCACCTGAGGTCCTCGATGATGTGGATGCTGAGGAACTTAAAGCTGTATACCCTCTCAACCCCAGATCCATTGATGTTAATAAGGGTTAGCCCGTCTCCATTCCTCCAGTAATCCACAACCAGTTTTTTTGCTTTTGCAACATTGAGGGAGAGGTTTTAACCTTGACACCGCTGTGTCAGAGGGATGACTTCTTCCCTGTAGGCCATCTCATTATTGTTTGAAATTAGGCCAATCAATGCCATGTCGTCAGCAAATTTAATTAGCAGATTAGAGCTGTGCATGGCAACACAGTCATGGGTATACAGGGAGTAAAGGAGGGGACTTAGTACACAGCCCTGAGGGGCTCCTGCATTGAGAGTCAGAGGGGTGGAGGTGGGGGCACCCACTCTTTCCACCTTCTGGCGATCTGACAGGAAGTCCAGGATCCAGCTGCACAAGGCAAGCTCAAGGCCAAGGTTCTGAGCTTCCTGTCGAGCCTGAAGGGAGTTATGGCATTGAATGTTGAACTATAGTCCAAGAACAGCATTCTCACTTAAGCATCCTTCTTCTCCAGATGTGTAAGGACAGTATGTAGAGCAGTGGCTATTGCGTTGTCTGTCGATTGGTTGTGTCGGTAAGCAATAATTAACATTATTAACAATGCAATCCAGTAATTAACAATGGAACTAACTTGGTTTGGTTTCTTCCTTCAGCTTCTCCAGTCGTTCAGCAATGGCTTGATCCTCTTTTGAAAGACCCCAGTGCTTAAACTTCATGCCAACGCTGGGCGCCTGACACCCCGCTTTCTTGACTGCTGTTTGACCTTGCTGTTTGGCTTCCAAAGCAGCTACTCGCCTACAAACCAGAAGACAGTTTTATTGGACAGGGATCATTAGAGGAATTAGCTATTACAGCTGCTTATTTCTTTCATTCTGTAAAACCCTCACTTTACAAAGACTTGGAATTAGAGAAAGTTTTTTATGTTGGATCACATAAACCATGTTTTGTCATCTCAGAAAAACCTTACTGCAGTAGAACTCCATTAATCAAGCATGTGCAGAACTTCAGTGATGCTGGACTGGCAGTTTCTTCAGATCAATGGTTGTTGTTAATCTTTATGTTGTTACATAAGGATAAGGATTATGTTGTAACATAACTTAAAAAAGGGGTTACACAGGAGAAGTGATAAATGTTCCAGCAAACCTTGTATGTTTAAAGGGAGCGTCAGAACTAGGGTCTCACAGCATCACTAGGGAATCCAGGAACAGGGCGAGTGGCATCTTTGAGTAGAAAGGAATTGTAGATATTTTGGGTCAAAACCCTGCATCAGGACATGCAGATTGTTTGTTTCTCCAGGTTCTAGCATCTGCAGTCTCTTGTGTCTCCAAACTTCAAAGGGGATTGGACATGTACGAAAACAAAAGTAAATTTGAAGAGTTAATGGAAAATAGTAAGGAAGTGGCAGAGCAATCAGAGGGGCAAAACTAAATATTACTTCAGTTTGGCCCCATAATTGCATGCTCTCTAACAGATATTTTCATCCATATCTAGCACATTACTGAATTTCTACAATGTTACCGAAGGCACACCAAGGGAAAATCATGTGTATTCCAACAGAAAAAAAAGGGAGTAATTATTGATGTCAAACTTAGACACTGTAAGGCTGTCTTGATGTCACTTTCAGAGCTGAATGACAGCACCTATCCAACCTCGGTGCTAGAAGTACTAATTGGAAGACGACCAAGATTAAAGTTGAATTGAGAGAGCACAAAATGTTATGAGTTTGCAGATTTCATTGTAGAAGATTCAGGAAATTACAATTAGGAAAAGAGAGAACAAAATGGTAGCTGGACTCTGGCTGGCTCACTCTCACTTTCCCAATATTTCTCAATCACCCTTCAATTTCTCCCTTTTAAGTAGGTGTCCAATTCCCTTACTTGCTTTTCTTGTATCCTTCAGGGGAAGTGAAAGAAGTGCAAGTAGAACCTCAAAGAACAGTGTATCAAGAGAGCAGATGATTAAGAGCAGTTGCACAAAACACAGTACTTTTCAAAAGATCGCTTTGGAAATGGACACAAGGGAGTTCCTTCTGACGCTAAAGGAAAACCGGCAAAAACTGTTTAAAAGTGACCTAGAAAATAATAAAAGATCAGTGATTATAATAATTGGTTAGATGTTTGAGAGGAATTTAAAATTACCTCACACGCTAAAAGAAACTACTTGTGCTGCTACTTTCAATGAACTCTGCACTAGTACTCCCAGGTACATCTGTTCCACAACACTCGACAGTGCGACAGTGCTCTGCTATTCATTGTATATGTCCTACTCTGAAAATGCATCTCCTCACACCTACTGAAATTGAAAGCCATTTTTCATTCCACAGCCCGTTTGTTAACTGACAAAGATCTCTATCATTCTTTGCTTTACTATCAACAAGACTTTCTAATTTATAACAGAATGTTTAAAGGACTAGATAGGGTGGATGTGGATAGGATGTTTCCAATGGTGGAGGTATCCAGAACTAGAGAGCATAACCTCAAAACTAAGCGGCAACCTTTTAGAACAGAGGTAAGGAGGAATCTTCTTAGCCAGAGTAGTGAATCTATGGAATGGTCTACCATAGTCTGCAGTGGAGGCCAAGTCCGTGCGTATATTTAAGGTGGAAGTTGATAGTTTCCTGATCGTCTGGGCTTCAAAGGATATGACAAAAAGACAGGTGTATGGGATCCAGGATCAGCCATGATTGAATGGTGGAGGAAAATCAATGGGCTGAACAGCATAATTCCGCTCCTATGTCTTATGGTCTAAGTCCAATTTCAATTTGTAAAGATTGTCATCCAGAAATAAAAAAAAATATAGCTGGTAAATGGTAATACTGCATTGAAAATGTACTAATCACTCAAAGTTCAATATCATCTCCACTTGAACTTTAACAAGGATATAGCTCAAAGGCAGTTAGGAGATGGTCAGTGTCCATGTCATTGAAGTCATTCAGTCATGCAACAAACAAAGAGGACCTTAAGCCCACTACACCTGTTCTAACCACCAATCACTAATCTACACATCCTCATTTACTCAATTCATATTTCATAGTGACACAAGGGAAAACATTTAGCCTACTGACTCTATGTCAACCCTCAAAGCATTCCCATATTAATCTGTCTCTTTATTCACTACTTCCCTGTAAACTATTCTCTCTCGTGGCTCATCAACTCCCCTAATTAATCTGCCACCCACCTACCATAAGACAACTTAACACACCAGCAAGTGAGAGCAATGTGGGAGGAAACAAGGCACCCAGGGAAAAAACTACGTAGTTACAGGGAGGACAAGCAACTCAGCACATACAGGTCAGAAATGAACCCAGTTGCTGGAACACCAACTACTGATCCAATGAGTCATTTATACTGAATGGAGATTAACTCGTCTACTTAATTTCCCACATCTTTGCTAGTTTTCCACCGATACCATCCTGACGCAGCTACCTTTATTTTAAAGCCATAAAGTAATCCAAAGAGGTTGCAGTTCTATATTACACTTGCACTTACTAATGTATGTTATAAATACAATCCACCAATCTGGAAGCAACCCTTACTTTTTGTAGTTTTCTGGTGGAGACCATCTTGCAGTATTGTCCTGCTTTTTGTTGCTGTTAAAGAACAAAAATATTAAAATTATTTTCTCTCCCTCTTGCTCCACATTCACATACTATACTGTTAGCCTTGACCTTTCTCCCAGAGTGTGAATTGTTTTTGCGTCCTTAAGCAAACATCAGACCTTTAAAAATGGCAATTATGGATATTTAATACACAAATGAAAAAAATGTGTGGTCATAGCAGAGATTATGAACCATCTGGCCCATATATAGGGTGGGGGTTAATATCATATTTTTGATTCAATGCTTGATCCAGTTATTGGTTCAAAGATTATAAATGTCATTATATTAATCCATTAGTTGTCCTCTTTCCTGCCCAGCTCTTCCTCAATTCAAATTGTTCACCAAACTTTTATAAACTTTAATTTTGACTCTTTCAATGCCCCTAACCAAAAATCACATTTCCCATTCTCCATAAACACTATCCAAGTCTGCTTGGAGTCTCAGTAGACGTCACTTCATTCATCCAGTCCTCACTAACCTACATTTGCAATGGTTAAAAAATGCTTTTTTAAAATTCTCATTTTCGCATTCAAATTATTCCATAGCATTCCATAGTCCCTTACAACCTAATAATCCATCAAGATATCATCCCTTGTAATTTCTTCTACAACTTCCATTTTGATCGTTCCTCTTCTGGTGGCCTTGCCTTCAGCTGCTGAGGCCCTTCACTCCTGACTTTCCTTCCTGCGGACCCCACTTTTACTCAAACCCACTTTTACACTTTATGAGGCTTGCCGTTAAATTTTGTTTGGTAGTACCTTGAGACAATAAGTTGCTATATAAAAAAGTTTTTTTTCCCATTTATTTAGTTATTAACAGTGACAAATAAACTACTAATAGCAGAACTCCTATACCCCAATTATGTTGTGGTCAGTTGTGCTATATTACATAGATGCTTTGTTTAAAAAAAGTAATATGTAAATATTTACATTATTTCAATTATTCTTCCTACGTAACACCATAAGCTCTGATTTAGTGACAATATGCATAAAAATAACAAGAAGAAATAGAGGCAGCTGGAGGAACTCAGCAAGTTAGGCAGCACCTGTGTAGGAAAGGGGGTGGTTGATAACTCAGGTTAAGACATCACATCAAGACGGAGAATGTAAAGACAAAGATAACTGGAATAAAGAGGTGAAGTGGGTGGGGGGGGGCAATGATTGGTGAAACCAGGTAAGGTTTTTACCCCTCCCCTACCTGACTCCATCTACCCATCTTTGATAGGTAGATGGAGTCAGGTAGCGGAGGAGTAAAAAACTGGACAACTTTCTCCTGCACCACCTGGTTCCATCTGCCTAACAACACTGGGTCCTCAATGCACTACTCCCACCGTTCCCATCTGCCCACCATCCCTCCTTTATCTAAATGTACTCATCACCTTCTTTTCTTTTCAAATTCCACAATCTACAACCCTCCACAGGTCACCTCCCATCCTCTGTTGCCAATTCCACTCCTCCCTTCTCCATCTGCCCATCACTTCCTCCTCACTTGGCTCCACCTGCCCCACTCCTCCACATGCACCTCTTCATCTAGCACCAAACCGTTGCTGCGAAACAACAAGTTTCACAACAAGTCAGTGATAATAAACACAAATCTGATTCTCCCTTTCACACCCTCAATGCTAATGCAAGGTCTCAACTGAGAAAGCTGATCATCCCTTTGCCTCCAAAGTTGTTGCCTGACCCGCTGAGTTCCTTGAGCAACTTGTTTGCTTTACTCCAGATTCCAGCATCTTCAGTCTCTCATGTCTCTGATAAAACAGAAAATGCAGGTAACATTCTGTAGTAATACAACATCTATGAAAAGAGAAAGAGTTACCGTAACAGGTAGAAAACACCCAGACAAATGCTGCATGACCAGCTGAATGTTTCCAGCAAATTCTGTTTTTATTTGCAATTTCTAACATCTGCACTTTAATGATGTTTATTATGAACAAGAGATAATTCACTAGTTTTCTTGGTTATGCTACTTTCGTATCATTAGTTACCTTGTGAGTGCTCCATGACATTGCCTGCAGACCTTTTGCTGTGTATGCCCACCACAGGGGACAAAGGCACTGTAACCGAGGCAAGATGAACAATACGCATAGCCACAGTTCTTGCATGCAAGCTGCAAAAAGTTTTGAAACAATCGTGAGTTAAAGAATGTCAATTAACTTACAACAACCAGATATTTCTCCTCCCCCACCCATTGAGAATTGCACTGTGTAGAACTGATAAAAGCAGGACAAAACAGATAATACATATCTAAAACAATGGTTAAGTAAGGACAGAATATCAAAACCCTGTTCTGGAACCTGTCAGGAAATTAGACAAATGCAAATATTGGTTCTGTACTGCAAATTGATGTCTGAGATTGGGGTGTGCACTGGCCAAGGTTGAATGGTTTCCCATACATCATGCATGCTTCTTCCATTCTAGGGGAACCTTGATGGTGACAGCATGGAATATTGTAATGAAGGCTGAGAAGGGGAGTTCAATAGCAGATTCTCACTTCACCTCAGTTTGCAATGGGTCGATGGTAAACCACTTAACATAATTTCTTAGATGTTCATACCATCATTTAGCAGATGTAGAAAGATGAGCGTTTTGAGGACAGCACAATTTGAAGAGGAGCTCCACAAATCCCTATTAATAGAAGAGCTAATGTTTTTGTGCAGTTGATAACATGCCATGTATAGTGAATACTGCTGTCCTTCGATATGCTCTGTGTAGTGAAGAGCACGCCCACTGTATCTCTTGAATGACAAAATCCATATTGTGACTCTAGGAAACTCGACACATGAGACTGTGGATGCTGGAATCCAGACCAACAAACAATCTGCTGCAGAAAACTCATCAGGTTAAGCAAGCATGTGTGTGGAGATGAAAGAACTGTCAGAAGTCCCAAGTTGAAATGCAGCATCAAGATGGAGAATGGAGAGAGAAGGGCAGTATAAAGGGAAAGTGGGAGAGGTGAGAGACAAAGACAAAGTGATTGGTGAGGAGGGATGAAAAACAATGGGAAGGTTGCACCAGGTAGAGCAGAGGAAAGAGGTGGAAAACACTGCCCATTCAAAGAGAGTGGTTGAAAAGTACCTTTGAGATGATACTGGCAGACCCTTCTACATTTACTACAAATGGACATGGTCTTCTTTAAAATGGTCAGATTTCTGGTCAGCCACAAAGAGAATCATAGAGCCCACCATGTTCATGTTGACCATCAAGCACCAATCTGTAGCAATCTCATTTCAACTCACTTGGTCCATAGTCTCTGTGACTTGACCATTCAAGTGATTGTCTAGATATTTCTTAGAAGTTGTGAGAGATTGTCTCTACCACCCAGTGCTTTCCAGATTCCAACCATTCTCTGGATGAAAAAGCCCTTCTTCACATGCCCTCAAAACATCCTATCCATTACTCTAAACCAATGCCCTTTGCTATGAGCAAAGTTTCTCACTATTCACCTTATCCATGCCCCTCATTATTTTGTGTACATCTAACAGATTTTCCCTCAGCCTCTCCTACTCTTAGGAAAGCAGACCTAGCCTCTGCAGTCCCTAATGTGTTTTGTTCTTCTCAGAGCTGTCATAAATTTGCACAAGCGCTTCTCTGTCATGTTCCAGTACTTCAGTGAGGATTTCGTCCATTCCAGAAGCTTTGTTAGTGACTTTTTCATGCTGTTGCCATGATGGGAGTAGCGTAGAAAATCTAATGCTTAGTGGACTAAAGGATGTCACTCAGGGTAGGCGCATCAAAGAGTGAGTGCTGGTTGAAGAGGGTCCTGGATGTCCTCTTCCAGTAGGTGCTATCCCTGATACACCTTTTCTATGTCATTACCTTTTCTCAGGATAGTGCTTGGGTACTTGGCCATAGTCTCGACAGCACTGACAAATCAAAGTAGTTGGATCTCCTGTGCTCCTTCCACTGATGATCCACTGTTAGGGCCTCCAATCTTTTTTCATTGGACCTTATAGTCTTCAGCTGCCATGAAAATAATTTTGCATTCAATTTTTAAACTCCCAATCGCACAAAAAAGACAGTCTCAGTGTTTTCTGGTAGAGAAGTCATGAATGTCTTCACAAATGTTAATTATAGTGGATTCCAGGGCATTCCAGCCTCTGTGGCTCCTGTTGATTAGAAGTCATTTATGAGGCATTAACACACTAGAACTTTCTTTGCAGGGTCTTTTGAGCCCTTTGATATTGATTTTTCTGCATCAGTGTTTCTGTCGCAATCAATATTTTGAGGCCAGTTTTACAGCCACGACTGGAGTCAGTAAGCAGCTGGCATTCCGTCAGTGATCCAGATGGCCTTTTGTTCCCTAGTAGGTGCCTAATGCTTGGATCAAGGGAGATACCATGAGGCCTTATACTTTCCTCTATAACAAGATAGAATGTTGATGACGACAGATTTCTCCAAATATTGTTGTCAGATGAGTTGGCTTTAAGTCCGTTTCAACTCTAAACTGATGCTTTCAAGCAAGATTACTTAATGTCTCATTGGGATTCTGTTAGCCAATATTCAGATATATATGGCTCCTCTGTGAGCAATCAATGATATGATAAACTAACAAGGAGACCAAGAGCTGATAACCATGGTATTCTTGATCTTAAGAAAACCAAAACAAATTCTCAATCTTTGTACCATTATGCATTTAATTTTAAAATCACTGCATACTGTTCACCAATAAGGATTTACAAGACACAATTACAACTTATTTGTCTTTCATCTAGATTTTGTCCTGTATTCTTTGCTGGCTTTGTATTACCATGATGGTACAATTCTCTGCATTTTAGATTCACAGAATTTCTAAATAAAATTCAGCAACTTTAAAAGCTAGTTTGTTCAAACAAAAAATAAACTCCTGTATATTCTCATGTCCATAAAGCACTGTATTGCAACTTCCCCCCCAAATTAAAAATGATATAAATGCAAGTTGAAATTTCTTTTGAGTAAAGACAATCTGTTTGCAATAGATAGAAAATTATAATCTATTAACTGGGGTATATGCAAAGCTTCATAGCATTCTGAATATTTAATTATAAAAAGAAGCGTGACTGATGAAGGTAGAGTTGTGGATGTTGTCCATGTGTATTTTAGTAAGGCCTCATGGGAGAATCATTCAGAAGATTAAGATGCATGGGATCCATGGTGAATTAGCCAGTTGGATTCAGAACTGGGTTGCCATAGAAGACAGAGGATAGTGGTCAAAGGGATTTTAGCTGGAGGGCTGTCATCTGTAGGTGTTCTGCAGGGATCTGTACTGGGATCTCTACTGTTTGTGATGTATATAATGATCTGGAGGAAACTGTATGGGTGGGTTAGTAAGCTTGCAGATGAGACGAAGATTGGTGGTGGTGTGGATAATGTAGATTACTGACAAAGAATATAGTGTTGCAGATAAGGGAGGAGAAATGGCAGATGGGTTTTAATCTGGCCAAGTGTGAAGTGTTGCAGCTTGGTAGGTCAAATGTGAGAGAAAGTACAAGACAAGATTCTTAACAATATTGATGAGCAGAGGGATCTTCAGGTCCAAGTTCACTGTTCCCTGAATGTGGCCACACCAGTTGATGGTGATTAAGATGACATAAGGTATATGTTGAGGCATTGAGTTCGAAAGTCAGGAAGTTATGCTGCAGCTTTATAAAACTCTAGCTAGGCCGCATCTGGAGTACTGCATGGAGTTCTAGTTGCCCCATAATAGGAAGGATGACGAGGTGCTGGAGAGTATGTAGAAGAAGTTTACCAGGACGTTACCTGGATTAGAGGGAATGTGCTATAATGAGAAGTTGGACAAACTTGGATTGTTTTCTCTGAAGCGGCAGAGGCCGAGTGAAGATCTGACAGAGGTTTATAAAATTATGAAAGGCATAGAAAGAGTAGACAGACTATATTTTTCTCCAAGGGTTGAAATGTCTAATACTAGAGGGCATGTATTTAAGACGAGAGTGGGTAAGTTCTAAGGAGATGAGAGAGACAAGTTTTTTTTCTTTTATACACAGAGCAACGGGTACTGGCATGCACTGCCTAGGTGGTGGGAGAGACAATCCATTCAGCCCATCCATCATTGCTAATTTATTATTACTCTCAACCCCATTCTCCTACCCTTTCCCCTTAACCTTGGATGCTGTGACTAATCAAAAACCTATTAAACTCCACTTTAAATATACTCAATGACCTGGCCTCCACAGTCACCTGTGACAATGAATTCCACAGATTCACCACTGTTGAGCAAAAGAAATTCCTCTTTGCCTCTGTTCTAAATGGATGACCCTTTATTCTGAGGCTGTGTCCTTTGGTCCTAAGCTCACCCACTATAGGAAACATCCTCCTCAAATACATTCTTTCCAGACCTTTCAATATTCAAAAGGTTTCAATGAGATTCCCCCCACCTCATTTTTCTAAACTCCAGTAAGCACAGGCCAGAGCCATCAAACACTTCTCAGATGTTAACCCTTTCATTCTCAGCATCATTCATCTGAACCTCTTCTGGACTCTCCAATGCCAACGAACCCTTTTTTTAGACAAGAGGCCCAAAACTGCTCACAATACTCTCAGTGCAGTCTGACCAATGTCTTTTAAAGCCTCAGCATTACATTCCCGTTTTTATATTCTAGTCCTCGTGAAATGAATGTTAACATTGCATTTGCTTTCCTTATCACCAACTCAACCTGCAAGTTAACCTTTAGGGTATTCTGTATGAGGATTCCCAAGTCCCTTTGCACCTCAGATTTTTGCATTTTCTCCCCATTTAGAAAATAGTCCACATCTTTATTCCTTCTACCAAAGTAAATGACCATGTACTTCCCTACACTATATTCCATGTGACATTTCTTTGCCCATTCCCCCAATCTGTCCTGGTCATGCTGCAGACATCCCGCTTCCTCAACATTACCTGTCCCTCCATCTATCTTCACACCTTCTGCAAACTTGGCTACAAAGCCATTAATTTGATCATCCAAATCATTAAACATATAATGTGAAAAATAAGTGGACATAACACTGACCCCTTCAGGCAATGAACGCAGATACACTCGAGACCTTTAAGAGATGTTTAGATAGGTACATGTCAGAGGAGTACAGCATAGAAACAGGCCATTTGTCTCATTTAATTCATTTAAGTGGCCTGTTCCAGGACCATAGCACTCCATACCCCTACTATTCCACGTACCTATCCGAACTTCTCTTAAATTTTGGAATTGAGCTCTCATCCACCACTTGTGTTTCACATTCTCATGACCCTCTCAATGAAGAAGTTTCCCCTCATATTCCCTTCAATTTTCCACCTATCACCCTTAACCCATGACCTCTGGTTTTAGTCCCGCTCAACCTCAGTGGAAAAAGCCTGCTTGCATTTACCCTATCTATAACCTCATCATTTTGTATACCTCTAGTATATCTCCTGTCAATCTTCAATGTTCCAAGGAATATAGTTCTAACCTATTAAAGCCTATAACTCAGGTCCTGCAGACCCAGCAACATCCTTAAAATTTTTCTCTGTACTCCTTCAGACAATTTACATCTTTTGTGTAGGTAGGTGACAAAAACTGCACACAATACTCCAAATTAGGTTTCACCAATGTCTTATACAACTTCAAAATAACATCCCATCTCCTGTACTCAATACATTGATTTATGAAGGCCAATGTGCCAAAAGTTTTCTTTACGACCCTATCTAGCTGTGACACCATTATCAATGAATTATGGGACTGTATTCCCAGATCCCTTTGTCCTAACACACTCCTCAGTGCCTTACCGTTCACTGTGTAAGACCTACCCTCAGACCTACCTAATTCAGTAAGGTCCTACTGAATTGCAATACCTCACACTTCTCTGCATTAAATTCCACCTGCTGTTTTTCAGCCCATTTTTTCCCCAACTGGTCCAGATCCCTCTGCAAGCCAATGATAGCCTTCATCACCAACTACAACACCCTCTAATCTTGGTGTCATCCAGCAAATTTGCTGATCCAGTTAACCACATCATCATCCAGGTCGTTGATACAGATGACAAACAACAAAGGACCTAGCACCGATCCTTGCAGCACACCATTATCAATGAATTATGGGCCTGTATTCCCAGATCCCTTTGTCCTAACACACTCGTCAGTGCCCTACCGTTCACTGTGTAAGACCTACCCTGGTTGGTCCTACTATCCAAAGTTATATATCCAGTCCCTTAGAATACCTTCCAATATTTTTCCCACAAAACTGATGTCAGACTCACCAGTCTATAATCTACTGGATTATGCTTAAAGCCTTTTTTTAAACAGCGGAACAACATCAGCTATCCTCCAATCCTCTGGTACCTCCCCTGTCACTAAGGATGTTTTAAATATCTCTGCTAGGGTTCCAGCAATTTCTGCTCTTGTCTCCTGTAGGGTCCAAGGGAACACCTTGTCAGGCTCTGGGGATTTATCCACCTGATTTGCCTCAGGATTACAAATACCTCCTCCTCTGTAATCTGTATAGGGCCCATGAAGTTGAAGCCACTTTGCCTCACTTCTATAGACTCTGTGTCCATCTCAGAGTAAATACAGTTGCAAAAAAATGTATTTAGGATCTCCCCCATTAAGTTTGGTTCCGCAGATGGACTACCATTCTGATCTTCCAGAAGACTAATTTTGACCCTTGCAATCCTTTTGCTCTTAACATATCTGTAGAATCTCTTGGGATTCTCCTTCACCTTGTCTGCCAGACAACCTCATGTCTTATTTTAGTCCTCCTGATTTCTTACTTAAGTGTTCGCTTGCATTTCTATACTTCTTAAGCACCTCATTTTTTTCCTACCTGCCTATACCTGCTATGCACCTCCTTTTTTTCCTCATAACCAGGGCTCTCTTGAAAAAGCAAAGGTCCCTTGTTATCTTTACCTTTTATTCTTCCGGCACATACAAGCTCTGTACTCTCAAAACTTTTGATGCCCCCCACTTACCAAGTTATACCTCTGCCAGAAAGCAGACTGTCCCAGTCTACACTCGCCAGATCATTTCTGATACGATCAAAATTGGACTTCCCCAATTTAGAACCTCAAACCGTGAACCAGACCTATCATTTTGCATCAACACACACAAAATGCTGCTGGAACACAGCAGGCCAGGCAGCATCTATAGGGAGAAGTGCTGCCGGGTCTTGGCCTGAAACGTCGACAGTGCTTCTCCCTATAGATGCTGCCTGTTCTGCTGTGTTCCACCAGCATTTTGTGTGTGTTGTTGTTTGAATTTCCAGCATCTGCAGATTTCCTCATGTTTGCTCTATCATTTTGCATATTTACTTTGAAACTCATAGCATTGTGGTCACTAGATGCAAAGTGTTCCTCGACACAAACTCCTGTCACCTGCCCTGTCTCATCCCCTACCAGATCCAGTATCACAGGCACTCTTGATGGGACTATTATGTAGAAATGAAAGAAACTTTCCTGAACATATTTGACAAGCTCTATCCCATCTAGACCTTTCACATGTAACCTTCTCACCAGAGCTCGTATGCAAACTCAACTTGTTGGTTAGCTCTGCTAACAGCCACGTGCAGCAGCCGTCTTTCATAAACAATATTTGTCTAGGTTTGGTATGTATGATTTGGGATTCAACCCAACAGGAACAATGTGATGTTCCGATTAAAGAAACCTCAATTCAAGTGAATGCTGTGGAAATACTGCCCATAAGCTAACAGATCGTACACCACATAACATTATAAAGAAAGTATATTTAGCAATTTCAGCTTTATCAAACAGTTATTACAAGAAAGAAAAACAGAAAGATATAAAAAAGCCCATTACAGTTAAACAAGTCTACATGTGCACGTGACTGTTGGAGATCGTCTCTTCCAAAGCTGGGTATAACTGTAACTCACTCACGGTGCCAAACTCACAGTCTGTGTGAAAGCGCACACCGCAATCTGAGCTTCCTTTGAAGCCCATCTCGAACAAACTGGCTCCCTCTCAGGAGTACTGACCCTTCCTCCTTGGAGTCATTCATCTGCACAAAGCACTTCTTGCAATGGGGACTCTCCTTCCCATGACATTCTGCGGCATCTTTCCCCCGTCCTGGTCTGCAGCTCCCGCCAAAAAAGATCCCAAGCCAGTCCGCTGTCTGTCACAAATCTCTCTCCAGCCCACTCCCTATACAACTTTCTCCAAATCCCACCATCCTGATCAACTGACACAACATTCCCAAGTTGAACAACATTGCTTATCTTTTGCAAAAACCAAAACATTCTACCAGCAGGACACACTGCTTTTGCAGAAAACTGCTAAAATGAAATACCTACAGCATAGTAGGGCATTACATACAGTACGCAATTTCAAGTCAATACGTGGAAAGTTAAAATTACCTTGTTTCTTGCAACAGTCTGCAATCCCTCTTCAAATGTGTTCCTCTAAATCCCTAGGCCTGTTGGGTGGTCTGTAATATAGCCCCTTTAACATGGTCATACTTTTCTTATTTCTCAGTTGCACCCATAACACTCCTCCAAGTCTGTCTTGATGGAGCACTGCCGTGACATTTGCCCTGATTAGAAATACCACCCCTCCTCCTTTAAACTCACCCAATCTGTCACGTCTAAAACAATGGAACCCAAGAATATTGAGCTGCCAGTCCTGCCCCCCTTTAACCAAATCTCATTATGGCTACGATGTCATAACTCCAGGTGTGATCCTTGCCCTGAGCTCATCCGCTTTTCCTACGATACCTTGCATTGAAACATACGCAGCTCAGGATGGCTAGTCGCACCACGCTCAACTTCTCCTCTAACTGTTTTGGCACTCTGGTTCCCACCCCCCTGCAACTCTAGTTTAAACCCAACCATGCAGCATTAGTAAACAATCCCACTAGGAATATTAGGGAATGGAAAGAAATGGGCTTTGTGTAGACAGAAGAGTTTAGTTTAATTAGCCAATTGATTACTAGTTTAATTGGCATGGCACATCCTTATGCACTGAAGGGCCTATTCCTGAACTGTTCTATGTTCCAAGGATGTGAGGGCACCACTAAGAAGATATTCATAGTTACTGGTAACCTGATATTGAAGTTTGATAATGAAGATTCAGACAAACAGAAAGAGGCCTAGGATTTATTTGCTTGAATTACCTCTTTTTTCAGCAGAGTGAATTTAGCCGCGCAGCCGAAGCAACGTCCAGTCATCTCCAATCAGTGGTGACACACACGTCCCAGACTGTAAAAGGAAAATAATCTGGTAAATTTTGGATGAATTTCCATCCGCAACAACCCTTCGTCAGTTTACACTAATTAACCTCGCGCCAGGAAACGTCGATAGACTGCTCGACACCTGAAGCACCCTGGGCGATGTAGTTCTTATTCTCTCAGAGCGGGCGCTGTAACCCGAACAGAAATAACATTTAGACTACAAACGATTGCGGCATCATCATCAATCGCCGCGCTCTCTTGATTGTGGGTTTGACGATTGTCTCAGTTTGCATTCTGATGCCTGCTGGGAATTGTAGTCTATCTCTAATGAGATGCGAAGAAAGATGCGAGGGTTCCTGCATTTGGAACTACAATCCCAAGAGTCATGGCGGTAGTCTTGAGTATTTTGCGGGTCAGGTTGAAAGACCGGTTGTCGTAGTCCGGTTTACAATCTGGTGGTCGGAATTTACGTTGATCCTTGGTAAGACTGGTGACATGGCAGCCAAAGAAATCCTGCAGTTAGATCTGTATTCGCTTCTAAATGTTGGGGAGGACGCTACTGACAAAGAGGTGAGCAAATACTGGTCGCGGGTTTAAAATCTTCTTCAGCTGTGTCAGTGGGCGCGACGCTGGGGGTTATTTAGTAGGAGGGAGGACAACATGGGGCACTGGAGCTCATAAACCTGAATGAACCTGTCATTTCATCTAAACTTTGTGTATGGTATTAGTTATGGGGCTATTTCAATACAGTATTGAGCTGTTCCTTTAAAACAGTTATCGGGATAACTTACTCCGATGGTGGTGGGTGAATTTATCAGTTTCAGTTTATTATCATATATTGCCAAACAAAACAAGGCGCAGAACACATACACATACACCAAATGGAATACTGTCATGACGAATTAATTATCAAATAGAACTATACACATTCGTAACTCCTGTAAAAGGACCACGTTAGTAAAAAGCAAATAGCTGGAACTGCGGGCTGAGGAATTCCTGTTTGATTTCAACCGAGGTTCTTAAAAGAAATGGCGGGTAAGATAGTTGGTGTATTGGTTTCAATTTAACAAACATCTTTTGATTTCACGGACTCCGATCGACCCACCTCCCTCCTACTTTTCATCCCTCTGACCTCCACCGTCCTTTGCCATTTACTCCATCTGCAACAAGATCCCACTGCAAGCCACATCTCCGCTCCATATCTCTTTTCACCTTCCTCAGAGACCACTTCCTGGTCCATTAATTCCTCCCTCCCCATTTTTGCTGGCAACTGCAAGAGGTCACACTTGTTCCTGTAATTTCTTCATCATCACCATCCTGGGTCCTAAACTACCCTTCTGGGTGAGGCAAAGATTCATATTTACTTCCTCCAACCTCACCTACTATATTTGATCTTCCTAGTGCTGCCTCCTTTATATTGTAAGACCAAGCACAGGCCAGGTCACTAATTTGCAATACATCAGCGCTCTGTATACATTGAAAATCCTGAGCTCCCAGATACATGCCATTTCAAATTCCCTTCCCTTTTCCACATCCTTGACCTCCGTTGCCATGGTGAAGCCCAATACAAACTAGAGCAACACCACCAAATATTCTGGCTGTGAAGCCTGCAACCTTATGATTAGGGTGCTGTATTTTCCATTTCAGATGCTCCCTCCCTCCTGTGTATTTTCACCCTCTCTCTTCTTCTAGTCATCCCATTTTTTGTCCCCTTTCCCTTCATCTCTCCCCTTTGGCCCCATCATCAATCATTTTCCTCCCTCTCCTGTTCCATCCACCAACAACCCTAAACTTCCCCAAACGGATTCCTCGGCAAACAACGTCTGTAGAAAAGAGGAGAAAGGGCTGTGATGATATTGGATTTGCTATCTACAAAGTTCTAAATTCAAATGAAGATCTATCGGATATAAATAGGTATGAATATCTTCATTAAAGTGAAATTATACTGCAGCTCCCTACTCTATAAAGGCTAGATCACTTTACTGTGTACTCCACAATGTGTTTAGCTACCTATACCCACCATATGAGTGGTGCTCCCCCCTCCCCATTCTACCAAGGAGAGATATTTCCAGCTAACAAAGTAGTTTAAAACAGGGTTTATTTATTTTTAGTGATACGGGTCGAAATTTAGGTAAAATTCTTAAAACACATTTAAGACTCACACAAGTTTTCTACCTTATAAAAAAATTTCCGTATTAGAAAGGATTTCTAAAACACAAAAGATTTCCAAAGTTATAATTCCTATAAGCTAAAAAGATATACTAATAATTTTCAGATAAACAAGTCACCTATCACAGAAATCAAAAGCAGAGGAATGGACTCTAGTTCACCCCATCTTTCTATAACTCTTCTTATCGACCCTTGACCCTAACCAGCCTGACTGCTGTCTTTCATTTATACTTTTTTTTAACCCCTTGGGTAACCTCAGTGTTCAAGCACATCTTCAGTCTCTCACTCCACCCAGTGGGTCAGCACATTATTTCTCAATACTTGGCCAGGTACACCTTTGGGGCCTAATTCCTGTAAGGGTTCACTCTCTTGAAGGATGTTCTGACATTGGCCTCCAAGACAGAGATCACAGGATTGCTGGATGTTATGGGGATTCTCTATTGCCTTTTTCAAATTATGCGTAAAAGGTGCTGTGCTCATCAGGGAGTGAACCATCACTTCCATTTATGCTGATAGATTTATGCTATATGGGACGTGATGATGTACAAACCCAGCCATAGATGTCATGTGCCCAATTTATGTCTTTAGCTTTACACGGAATTTCCTTTTTGCTCTCACAAAGGCCTTCCATAAG